>NC_139572.1:5536126-5978039 GCF_965112155.1 Podarcis liolepis | reverse complement strand
GAATGTTAATTTTAATGTGACCACTTTTTAAAAATCCACTGTTTTATGTTGCACATTATTCTGTATTTTATTTCGCTGCGCATCACTTAAGAAATCGCAGGCCACCTAAGCTCACTGTCTACACTGACTGGCAGAAGCTCTCCAAGCTTTCTATAAATCTGTTAAATAGTAACAATCAATGAGAATCTCTCCCAACCAGGGACTGGGCTCTACAAAAGGTAAATAAACCTGCCCCAAGTTGTCCAGGGCTTCATATGTCAATAACAGGATCCTCCAGACTCCTCCCATCAAAACCACACTTGCCACCTAGCCCTCAGCCCAGATCAGCTGAACCTCACCTGGTCGCTGTACTTCTCAGACTCAGAGGAGCTTTCGGAGTTTTCCCTCCTCCTCCGACGGCGATGGAGTGGCCTGGTCGAGGTCACTGGATGATTTCCGCGGCCGTTTCGCCGCTGGCATCTGAAACAGGGGAGAGCGCAAAGGACGGGGATGACTTGCTAGGCAAAATAGGGAGAAGCCTTCTCTTTGTAGGGGGAAAAAAGAATCAGTTCTAGGCAGCGAGACTGGAAAAACTTGAGGGGCCCTGCCTGTGGTCCATCTGTTCTCACAGTGGCCGGCCAGTAGTAGATAGGTAGCCGTGTTGGTCTGCCATAGTCAAAATAAAAAATTCCTTCCAGTAGCACCTTAAAGACCAACTAAGTTAGTTCTTGGTATGAGCTTTCGTGTGCATGCATCAATCAGAACAAACATCAACTTCACAACACAACGCCTCTCAACCCACTGGAGAACAACAACCACCCTCCCAACAGAACACAGACCACCAACTACCACCGAAAAAGTGTTACACAAAAATGTGTATCTGAAGAAGTGTGCATGCACACGAAAGCTCATACCAAGAACTAACTTAGTTGGTCTTTAAAGTGGCCGGCCAGATACATTAAGCCAGAGTTCACCATACTTGGGTCTCCAGCTGTTTTTGGACCACAATTCCCATCTTCCCTGACACCTGGTCCTGCTAGCTGGGGATGACGGGAGTTGTAGTCCAAAAGCAGCTGGAGACCCAACTTTGGGAAACCCCCAACGCAACAGTACACAATAGCCCTCTCTCCTTCTCCCAGCAGCAGGCACTCAAATGGCAACAACAACTTTAAAAAGCTTCTCTGTACATGGCTGCCCTTCAGACTGCTTCTGACAGTTCCAAAGCAGACCCTCTTTTCTTTGGGGCAAACGGCTGCTGTGAACTTCTTTGCCAGGGCTGGAGTTCTCTTATGGCAGCCATGTTGCAGACCACCCCCCCAACAAAAACACCCTCTGAGTTACAGCACCTATAAATGTCACACCGCCATGTAACAAGAATGTTACAGAGCTAGAGAATATGAAGGAATCTCTCCACCTGCATCGTTCAGCCCAGACACTGAGGTCCAGCTCTGAGGGTATTCTGGCAGTTCCCTCCCTGCAAGAAGTGTGGTTGCAGGGAACCAGGCAGAGGGCCTTCTCAGTGGTGGCGCCCTGTGGAACGCCCTCCCATCAGATGTCAAGGAAATAAACAACTACCTGACTTTTAGAAGACATCTGAAGGCAGCCCTGTTTAGTGAAGTTTTTAATGACTGATGTTTTAGTGTATTTTTAATATTTTGTTGGAAGCCACCCAACATGGCTGGGGAAACCCAACCAGATGGGCAGGGTATAAATTTATGATGATGATGATAGAACAATGAAAATAATCCAAGGAACTGGAGCAACTCCCCTTCTGCAATGTAACGAACGAATTTGCAAACGACACCAAAGTGGAAAGGGTAGAAGGCAGAATTGGGATTCAAGATGACCTTAACAGATTGAGGAACTAAGCCTAAACTGACAGAATGAATTTCGATAGGTGAGGTTCTGCACTTAAAACAGGAAGAACCAGCTGTACAAACATGAGGGACACCTATTATGGCAATAGTACATGTGACACAGATCTAGGGGTTTTAGAGGACCACAGGCCTAACGTGAGTCAACAGTGTGGATGAAGCAGAAGAAAAAGCCAATTTTTCTATTCTTGACTGCATAGTGTCCAGCTCAAGGGAAATACAGGCGTACCTCGGAAGTCGAACAGAATCCGTTCCGGAAGTCCATTCGACTTCCAAATGTTCAGAAACCAAGGCACGGCTTCCTGCAGCCAATCGGAAGCCGTGCCGCACCTTCAGGTTCCAAAGAATGTTTGCAAACCAGAACACTCACGTCTGGGTTTGCGGCGTTTGGGATCCAAACTGTTCGACTCGCAAGGCGTTCGGGATCCAAGGGGCGGCTGTAATAGTATTCTGCCTTGGTCATATCCCCGCTTGGAGACCTGGGAAATGGTTTTTGCCTCTTGGGCTTCCCAGAGGCATTTGCTCAGCCCAGGGGTTGTCAACCTGGTCCCTACCCTTCTTCCATCGAGAACCGGTGGGCGGTAAGGAAATTTTACCATCAAGAAAGATGCGTTAGTGGGCAGTAGGTATAAAAAGGTTGACTTACCCCCTGGCTATCCACTGTGGGAAAGACAGGCCAGAGGTGGGGAATCTGTGGCCCTCCAGATGTTGCCGGATTCAACTCCCATCACCCTTGACCACTGGCTATACTAGCCAGGGATTGTGGGAGTTGGGGTCCAACAACATCTGGAGGAGGGCCACTGGTCTCAAGCTACCCTTGAGACAGGCCTTTTGGTCTGTTTAAACAGAGCTCTCCTTACATTAAGCAGAGAAGTTTCGTTGCCCAAACTGGCCACTTTAGACAGGGAGCCCACAGTGGGAGACCAGGGCTGGGGGTGGGGGGTGGAAGCACTTTCACTCCCCAGCGGCTACACTCACTTTCATGGCTAACGGCTTCCGCTTCAGACCACTGTGATCGCTTCCCCTGTCCGACTCGTCGTCGCTCTGCACTTTCTCCACGGTCACTCCCGCGGCACCGACTGCTGCCATCGGGGCAGATTCCTCCTCCTCCGCGATGTCGCTTCCGGCTCCTCCGGCTCCGCCAACTATGGGGTCAATGTCAGGGACTTCGCTATCGGAGGAGCTTATTGGCTGACAGGGGAGGGAAAGGAAGACAGGCAAATGGTAAGATGTTTTTTCTAAAAAGCTTTGTAAATCCCCACACACAATTCCACGGAAAAAGAAACAGAGGGGGTCCAGAGCTGGGAGCAGAAGCCTATCAATGGTGTCTGGCGAGACTCAGGTTACCTCCTCACTCAGCCACGAAATTTGGGCCAGTCACTGTTGCTCAGGCTAACCTTCCTCACCTCCACCTCTTAATCTCAGGTTCGAGCCTGTGTTGAGCAAGAGATTCCTGAATTGCAAGAGCTTACAACTCTACAATTCTATAACCCATGCTCTGGTACCCCATCTCGGCTAGATTAGTGCAGTACGTTATATGTAGACCTGCCCTTCAAGACTACTCTGAAGCTTCAGTTACTGCAGGCTGCCTGCTACAATTTTAACCAGTATAGCCAGATATGTTGTTATTATTTATTTCATTTCTATACGGCACTATCTTTTTAGAAAAGCTGTTCATATTACACCTATTTTGAAAGAAGCATATTGCCTGCCTATTTGCTCCTGAGCTCAATTTGAAGTGCGGGTAAAAAGGTAAAAGGTAAAGGACCCCTGAGAGGTTAAGTCCAGTCAAAGGCGATTATGGGGTTGCAGCGCTCATCTCGCTTTCAGGCCGAGGGAGCCGGTGTTTGTCCACAGAAAGCTTTCCGGGTCATGTGGCCAGCAGGACTAAACTGCTTCTGGCGCAACAGAACACTGTGACAGAAGCCAAAGTGAATGGAAACACCGTTTACCTTCCCAGCACATCAGTACCTATTTATCTACTTGCGCTGGTGTGCTTTTGAACTGCTAGGTTGGCAGGAGCTGGGACAGAGCAACAGGAGCTCACTACGTCGCAAAGATTCAAACTGCCAACCTTCTGATCAGTAAGCCCAAAAAGCTCTGTGCTTTAGACCACAGCACCTGTGTCCCTTAAAGTCCTGGTACTTACTTTTTAATGCCCTAAACAGCTTGGACCCAAAATACCCGAGGGAGTCCCTCCATTTTTTAAACCAGTGTGTTAACTGGCTTCTCAGTGCCAAGATGTCTGTGTTATCACTGACAGCCTTGGTGGCCGGCCATTGTGTCACCATATTTTCTGCATTTCATTTCCTTCCAACCTTGCTGCGGTACAGTCAGTCTCACCCACACACACCCCAAAACAACCCCAGCAGGTATATCTGCATCACGAATCTGGTGGACTGTAGACCAAGAAAGCTTGTGCCACTATCAACCTGTAAGTCTTTTAACATGTTGTAAGGCTGTTGCTTTTGATGCAGACGACCGACGTGGCCCTAGTGTGTGTGCAGAATTACAGTGGTGCCTCGCAAGACGAAAAGAATCTGTTCTGTGATTCTCTTCGTCTAGCGGTTTTTTCGTCTTGCAAAGCAAGCCCATTGACGGATTAGCGGATTAGCGGCTTTTAGTGGCTTATCTGTTGATCGGATCAGCTGATAAGCCGCTTAGAAAAAAAGGGGGGAAGGAAAAAAACCCCGCAGGAACTCGCAAGGCATTGTCGTCTTGCGAAGCAAGCCCATAGGAGATTCGTTTTGCGAAGCATCTCCAAAACGGAAAACTCTTTCGTCTAGCGCAGGGGTCAGCAACCCGCGGCTCCGGAGCCGCATGTGGCTCTTTTACACCTTTGCCGCGGCTCCGGGGTGGATACTAGTGAGGGGAGGAGGCGCATTGTGCACCCCGACACTCCCCACTGTGGCGGGCGCTGTACTGGCTGTGACGTCGCATGGGGGCGGTGCATGCCTTAGTCACGCACCGTCCTGACATCACCTTCCCACCCGCTGTCAGATCACGGCTCCGGAGATATATTTGTTTTAAAAGTCGCAATGGTTTTGTGGCTCCCAGGTTTTTTTTCTTCGGAAACTGGTCCAAGTGGCTCTTTCTGTGTTAAAGGTTGCAGACCCCTGGTCTAGCGAGTTTTCCGTCTTGCGAGGCATTCGTCTTGCGGGGCACCACTGTATTTCTGTCAGGGGTTGGGAATGTTTGGCCCTCTAGACAGCAGGACCAACAGATGGGAGTTGCAGCCCCACGTTTGGAGGGTCAGAAGTTCCCCACCCCAATGTATGTTGCCCTGAGCGGGATGTACAAAGCCAACTATTGCAGCTCCAGCAAGGCTGTCCTAGACGCAACTTACCGGAGGCGCACTGTAACTGGCATGCGGGTTGTTCTGGATCTCCCACAATCCTTCGTTGAAGCCTTTCCGTTTGTTGGGCTTTCCATATTTGTCCTTGTACTTCTCGTAAGGGAAGAGGTCCTTGGGTCCCAAGAAGGCCCTGGGGCAGAGAAGGAAAGCAAAGGTTAGAGAATGGGGCAGGGCGGCATCGAGCAAATGAAACGCGGGGAAGCTGTGCCCTGCCCCAGATCCCGAGACCGGAACTTACGTCTCGTGGGTGCCGAAGAAGAAAATGGGATATTTGTTGGGCGGGGGCTTCACTGCGCCGTCAATGATATCGTCGATCTGGAAAGAAGAGAACGTCAAATGGGGTCAGCATGGCGGCTTGAGTGATTATTGCAGAGAACCACCTTGGTATCGTGGTTAAAGCGGGGCTGGCCAATGTGCAGTCCAGATGTTATTGGACTACAACTCCCATCATCCCCATCCATTGGCCTTGTTCGCTGGGGACGATGGGAGTTTTAGTCCCACAACATCTGCTACACTTGGGTTAAGAGCACAGAAAAAGCATTTTGGTTCCTGAAATTCATTCTGATTGTGCGTATAAAATATACCTGATAGAATTCTACAGGACAGTACAGTGGTAATAATAATAATAATAATAATAATAATAATAATAATAATTTATTATTTATACCCCGCCCATCTGGCTGGGCCTCCCCAGCCACTCTGGGCGGCTTCCATAGAAACCAAAAATACAGTAAAATATCACACGTTAAAAACTTCCCTGAACAGGGCTGCCTTAAGATGTCTTCTGAATGTCGGGTAGTTGTTTATCGCTTTGACATCTGCTGGAAGGGCGTTCCACAGGGCGGGCGCCACTACCGAGAAGGCCCTCTGCCTGGTTCCCTGTAGGGAACCGCCAGAAGGCCCTCGGCGCTGGACCTCAGCGTCCGGGCAGAATGATGGGGGTGGAGACGCTTCTTCAGGTATACTGGACCGAGGCCGTTTAGGGCTTTAAAGGTCAGCACCAACACTTTGAATTGTGCTCGGAATCGTAGTGGGAGCCAATGTAGGTCTTTCAAGACCGGTGTTATATGGTCTTGGCGGCCGCCCCCAGTCACCAGTCTAGCTGCCGCATTCTGGATTAGTTGTAGTTTCCGAGTCACCTTCAAAGGTAGCCCCACGTAGAGTGCATTGCAGTAGTCCAAGCGGGAGATAACCAGAGCATGCACCACTCTGGCGAGACAGTCCGCAGGCAGATAGGGTCTCTGGTTACGTACTTAATTTGTTCCGGAGGTCCGTTCTTAACCTGAAACTGTTCTAATCCTGAAGCACCACTTTAGCTAATGGGGCCTCCCGCTGCTGCCATGCCGCTGCCGCACGATTTCTGTTCTCATCCTGAAGCAAAGTTCTTAACCCGAGGTTTAGCGGTTAGCGGAGTCTGTAACCTGAAGCGTATGTAACCTGAAGCGTATGTAACCCGAGGTACCACTGTAGTGTGTGAAAACAGTAAAAAAAAAGGCATGCTCCTAAAATTGCCCCTTTCCACTGCAAGTTCTCAGGCTTCCTTCAACAAACCCTGTTCAGGGGAGAGTCCTTTTAAGATCAGCTGAAGCGACAAGGAGGAAGAAGCAAGGTCCTTTGGATCCGTCACCGTGTTTAAAAATAAAAAAGGTCTCTCGTTAAATATTCATCATTATATCCACTCCCAACAGACTTACTCCACAAGAATAGTAGTTGATGACATCAATTTGTACAATGTGAACCTGAATAAGTTCAAAGTAACGGGGCCAGTAATTAAATCATTTTAAGTTAACGGCTGAATCAGAACAGGATGAGCGAGAAGAAATACCGTTAAACCTTTGGGTTCGGTTCAGCGTTAGGGCAAGGTCTCAGCTCTGCCAGTTTCAAAATGAGATTAAATTGCACACTTCAAGGAAAGGGTTTGCTGCTGCTGCTGCTGCACTACTTTGCAAGTCAGCTGGTTCACAGCAGAAGATTGTGCTCTTTTGCTGAAGTGCTATGGCATGAGCCAGGTGACTTGCTTCATAGCAACAAAAAGATGCTACTGTGTGCCTGCATGCCAGCCAGCCAGATGGTGGAGGTGCCAGGTGCCATCCTGGCACCCTGGTGTCTTCACTTGGTCACAAGCGGCCGACAGCCACGTGCAAAATGCGCCTGGTGAGTTTTGATCGCTGGGTGCAGGTGTGACCGTCAGCTAAGCCCTTCCTTTGCAAGAGACAAAGAAGAACATGATGCCGTAACACCACAAATGCTGAGCATCCCTTCTCATGTTTGGCTTGGTGAGCGAAACCTTAAATATGTGGGCTGTTTCTCCCTCCCACCCACACATCTCTGAGAGCAAGAAAGCAGGTGGAGGGTACAAACTCCATGTACTTTTCACACCGTCCTAAGTCCAAACCCCAAAGCTGCTAGAAAGGAGCTAGTCCCTGGATAATGACAGGATATACAGTGGTACCTCGGGCTAAGTACCATATTTTTCGCTCTATAAGACGCACCTAGTTTTTGGAGAAGAAAAACAAGAAAAAAAATATTCTGAATCTCAGGAGCCAGAACAGCAAGAGGGATCGCTGCGCAGTGAAAGCAGCGATCCCTCTTGCTGTTCTGGCTTCTGGGATAGCTGCGCAGCCTGCATTCGCTCCATAAGACGCACACACATTTCCCCTTACTTTTTAGGAGGGAAAAAGCGAGTCTTATAGAGCAAAAAATACAGTACTTAATCCATTCCGGAGGTCTGTTCTTAACCTGAAACTGTTCTTAACCTGAAGCACCACTTTAGCCAATGGGGCCTCCTGCAGCCGCCGCGCTACCACCACACGATTTCTGTTCTCATCCTGAAGCAAAGTTCTTAACCCAAGGTACAATTTCTGGGTTAGCAGAGTCTGTAACCTCTGCCTGGTTGCCTGTAGCTTTGCTTCTCGCAATGAGGGAACCGCCAGAAGGCCCTTGGAGCTGAACCTCAGCATCCGGGCAGAACGATGGGGGTGGAGACACTCCTTCAGGTATACTGGGCTGAGGCCGTTTAGGGCTTTAAAGGTCACCACCAACACTTTGAATTGTGCTCGGAAACGTACTGGGAGCCAATGTAGGGATGAAGCAGTGTTTGAGACCCCCCTGGTGCCAGGCATGTTTTGCCACTGTAACCACATGGTGATCTCTGGGTGCCAGGCTGACGACTGACATCTCCATCTGGCTGGCCCTTCCAGCTTTCTTCAGCAGGTGAGCAAAAGACATTATCTATTGCATTTATATCCCACCTTTCTCCCCAAGGAGTACATGGTTCATGCCCCTCCTCCATTAATCCCTACAAAGACCCTGTGAGGTAGGTGAAGAAGCGGTGACTGACTTCAAGGTCACCCACTGAGCTTCATGACGGATCGGGGATTTGAGCCCTGATCTCCCAAGGTCCTAGTCCAACACTCTAGCCACTACCCCACCCTGGCTTCCTAGTGTCCTGTTATAGGGCCGATCTATACATTAAGTAGGTAAAGAAATACAGTGGTACCTCGGGTTAAGTACTTAATTCATTCCGGAGGTCCGTTCTTAACCTGAAACTGTTCTTAACCTGAAGCACCACTTCAGCTAATGGGGCCTCCTGCTGCCGCCGCCCCGCCGGAGCACGATTTCTGTTCTCGTCCTGAAGCAAAGTTCTTAACCTGAAGCACTATTTCTGGGTTAGCGGAGTCGGTAACCTGAAGCGTATGTAACCTGAAGCGTACGTAACCCGAGGTACCACTGTACTGGGAAAGAAAGTGTCTCTTAGAGAAGGAACTGAAATATTTTCCCTGAAGTCTGCATTTGTTTTAGAATCATCGTAGACTTGGAAGGAGACCGAAGGTCATCTAGTCCAAACCCCTGCAATGCAGGAATCTCAGCATTCTGGATTGTTTTATTTGAAGTTTTAATGTCTTGTAAACGATTCTGAGATTTCCCCTTTAAAATATAAAGCAGTATAGAAGTGAAATTAATAATAAAAACAGTATCAGTAACTTGAATGGCACCTGGACATCCCACTGTGGTGACAGCAACCCAGGTTTTAAGATGCCATTTGGCGATTAGCTTATATAGCTGAGTTTCTGACCCTGAAGAGATTCCACTGGAAGTGCTAGAATCCCAAGGAAGTGCTAGTATGTGAATCCACGGTACAACAGGGGGCAGGGAAGAGAACCCCATTTGGATAGCAAACGTATAGGCTGGGCTCTTGCAAAATAAGGCTAGTGTGCTTGGAATGTCAAGATAGGGGTTCAAATTCTCACTCGGACGTGAAGTTCAGTGGGTAACCCTGGGCCAGTAAGTCTCTCAGCCTAAGCTACCTCACAAAACGACAAAATGAGGGGGTGGATTGTTAGTGAAACAAATAAATAAAACAATGGGGCGCAGAAGACTGGAATCCTTCCCATTCCATTCCAACACCCATTTTATAACTGGGAAGGGGGATCCAAAGGCAACAAGGGGTATATTCTGTTCAAAATGTTCTGCCTTGTGCCCAGCACAGGTCCCAGAGGATATTACTATTACTATTATCATCAGCATCATCATTATCATTATTATTTATATGCAGTCCATCTAACTGGGTTGCCCCAACCACTCTGGGTGGCTTCCAACAAATTAAAACATCAAATATAAAGCCATATAATACAAAACCACATAAAAGCTAGGAATTTAAATTTCCCCTGCTATAGAATGGGGTTGCTGATGGAGGTCAGACATATGGGTCCAATACCCTCCCAACGTCTTGGAAGCACAAAAAAAAGTAATTCCCTCCACTGTTGCATGAGCTCCACTTCCAAGCGAGTACCAAATATCCTCATTGCATTTTTCAGTTAGGGATGCAAGAGAGTTTGCTTAAAAAAGAGGGTTATGACTCACTGGTGGAGAATCCCTGCCTGAAACTCTGGCCTGCTACTGCCAGTCAGTGTGGGTGATACTGCGCTAGATGGACCATTGGTCGGTCTCAGCAATGAAGCAGTTTCTTATGTTCCTAAGGTAGCAGCTACACCTGTTTAAGAAAAGCAACTCTTCACCCTGTCTCCCCAATGGTAGCGCCTGAGGACAATTTCTACTCCTGTGCTTGTGTTATTGCAGGCATATCCAACAGGTGGATCACTGGACGTCTGTGGTAGATCACTGGCTCCCCCAAAGAAGCTCAACAACTGTGGCTCCCCTAAACAAAGCTGCACAACTCTGCCCTGCACCCCTAAAAAACGGGGCTTTACTCCTCCCTAAAAAAACCCTCAACTTTGACCTGGACCCCCATCACAGTCTCTTGGAAGTTGGCCGCCCCTGTGTTATTGGAATACTAAAGCCCAATCGCGGCTGCAAAGTCTCGGTTGCAATGGAAGGGACCTACCAGTTCAAAGTAACCCAGGTTTCCGCTGAACCAGGATTGGCCAACCGGCCCTGAACATTACAGAAAGCCTGCTAATTTAAGTACGAAGGAAGCTGCCTTCTACAAGGTTAGTTCTCCTAGCCCAGGCATAGGCAGGATGTTTTGGGATTACAACTCCCATCATCCCTGACCATCATCACCTGGCCCTCCAGATGTTTTGGGATTACAACTCCCATCATCCCTGACCACTGGTCCTGTTAGCTACGGATGATGGGAGTTGTAGTCCCAAAATATCTGGAGGGCCAAGTTTGCCTATCCTAGCCCAACCTTGTCAACTCTAACCAGCAGCAACTGTTCTCCTGCTGCCTTTTAGACAGCTGAAAACGATATAGTAGTTGCACTGCTGCTGAACTATAAAGCTCATTTGGTACTGCATGAGACTCTGAATCTCAGGGTCATAGGTTCTAGCCCCACATTGGGCAAAAGATTTCTGTACTATAAGGGGTTGGACTAGATGACCCTCATGGTCCCTTTCAACTCTACAATTCTACGATTATATAAAGCCCATTCTCTTCCCTCGCCGTGCTTAGAATGGAGGCTGTATATGAAGCCAATTGGCTCCATTGCACAACTGGGGGGAGCGCGATGAAAGAGGAAAAAATTGGGGTGGGGAAAGAAGCACCCCTCCCCTCAATTTCCCAAGGCTGGTGCACTAGGATACCAATTATGTAAAGGTAAAGGGACCCCTGACCATTAAGTCCAGTCGTGACCGACTCTGGGGTTGCGGCGCTCATCTCGCTTTATTGGCTGAGGGAGCCGGTGTACAGCTTCCTGGTCATGTGGCCAGCAGGACTAAGCCGCTTCTGACGAACCAGAGCAGCGCACGGAAACGCCGTTTACCTTCCCGCCGGAGCGGTACCTATTTATCTACTTGCACTTTGCGGTGCTTTCAAATTGCTAGGTTGGCAGGAGCAGGGACTGAGCAATGGGAGCTCACCCCGTTGCGGGGATTCGAACCGCCAACCTTCTGATCGGCAAGTCCCAGGCTCAGTGGTTTAACCCACAGCGTCACCCACGTCCCTGCCAATTATCTAGGGCTGCCCTATTGTATGATTCCTTTTGCAGGAATAGGGGGCCTGAACACAATGATGGCAGGCAATAGGGATAACCCCATCAGTACTCTTATGGTACAGGAAAATGTACCTCTTGTCTCTCCTCATTGCACAGCACTGCCCCAACAGAATATCACAAACTAGAGGCTGCCCACACACACCGCACACACAGTTTTGGAGGGATACAAACGGCATGTAAGGCCAACTGCATAGAAAATCCTTGATGGGGGGGGGGGGGAAATGTACCCTGTCCCAAACTACCTACTGCACAAACATTTCTGCCACCAGTTTAACAAAAGTATTTGGTTACTGACTAATGCACATTTGGGACGGAGATTCCAGGCAGAACCTCATGTTGTGTGTGTGTGAATATGTTGTTGGGGGGGGGGATGCACAGACTGTACTTATTGTATCTCACAAGACCAGGGGTCAGCAAACTTTTTGAGCAGGGGGCTGGTCCACTGTCCCTCAAACCTTTTGAAGGGGGGAAATGAACAAATTCCTATACCCCACAAATAACCCAGAGGTGCACGCATTCTACTCAAGTAAAAAGCACACCGATTCCCGGACCGTCCGTGGACCGGATTTAGAAGGCGATTGGGCCAGATCCAGTCACCTGGCCTTAGTTTGCCTACCCATGGCATAGACAGAGAAAAGGGTACACATAACATCTGAGTGAGTGAATGTGTGTATGCATGTATGGATTGCACGAAGTCTTTCTCGTCAACAGTGGGAGGTTCCCCCCAATTCCACAGTCAGCGTTATTTCTGAGGGAGTAGACAAGGCCCCCATTGGAGACCCTATATATAGAGTCTCCACAGGGGTCCCATTTCACCTCATTCCCCACCCCTCCCAAATTAGCGAGTGGGAGCGATTCCATTAACTATTAACATCCCGGGGTCTTAAGAGTAGACATTGGAGCCACCTTGGCAAAGCTAAGCAGATCCAGATCTGGTCAGCACCCGGACAGACGACCGCCTAAGGAAGACACCTGGGGTTCCACGATGGAATAGGATATAAATATAATTAAATTTAAGTACTGTGCACACATGCCCAACACAATCCCTCCAACCCCCTCCTCGGACTTAAGAGGAGCTTTCAATGACAGGCTTCCTGACCCAAACTCCTCGGCGCCAAACCTTGAGGGCAAATCTCAGCATTGCAAAGGCCTCACCCGTGTGCACAAACACCTGTTTCTTTGAACCCCATGCATACATGCATATATCACGTATGTTACCCACATAGCTTCTGTAGGCCCAAACTGGAGGGCCCACCCCTCCCCCTCCCAAAAAAATCTGTACAAACAAGCAAATGCATGCATAATCCATAGCTGTCAGCTTTCCCCTTTTCTTGCGAGGAATCCTATTCGGAATAAGGGAATTTCCCTTTTAAAAAGGGAAACATTGACAACTATGGCATAATCACATGCATTACAGTGGTACCTCGGGTTAAGTACTTACCGTATTTTTTGCTCTACAAGACTCACTTTTCCCCTCCTAAAAAGTAAGGGGAAATGTGTGTGCGTCTTATGGAGCGAATGCAGGCTGCGCAGCTATCCCAGAAGCCAGAACAGCAAGAGGGATTGCTGCTTTCACTGCGCAGCGATCCCTCTTGCTGTTCTGGCTTCTGAGATTCTGAATATTTTTTTTCTTGTTTTCCTCCTCCAAAAACTAGGTGCGTCTTGTGGGTCTTATAGAGCGAAAAATACGGTAATTCGTTCTGGAGGTTCGTTCTTAACCTGAAACTGTTCTTAACCTGAAGCACCACTTTAGCCTATGGGGCCTCCTGCTGCTGCCGCTGGAGCCTGACTTCTGGTCTCATCCTGAAGCAAAGTTCTTAACCTGAAGCACTATTTCTGGGTTAGCGGACTCAGTAACCTGAAGCGTCTATAACCCAAGGTACCACTGCATTATTATTAAAATTTGTATACCGCCGTAGCTTCTGTAGGCCCATCCACTCCAAAAATAAAAAATCTATACAAGCAAGCACACACGCGTTCATGCATGCATAATCACATGCATTATTATTAAAATTTGTATACCGCCTTGGCTACCCGATTGACAGGATTGGAAGCCACAATGCAAAAAAGAAAACACCACAAAAAACACCACCACCACAAAACTGCCCATGCATTTTAGAGACACATTTGGGGCCAGGCTCCGCCGCACCCTCAGTCTCATAGTGGGGGTGGGTTGCAATGCTAGCAGGAGCCCGGCCGGAGCACGATTTCTGTTCTCATCCCGAAGCAAAGTTCTTAACCTGAAGCACTACTTCTGGGTTAGCGGAGTCTTTAACCTGAAGCATCTGTAACCCGAGGAACCACTGCATTACAGTGGTGCCCCGCAAGACGAATGCTTCGCAAGATGGAAAACTCGCTAGACGAAAGAGTTTTCCGTTTTGGAGGTGCTTCGCAAAACGAATTTCCTATGGGCTTGCTTCGCAAGACGACAATGTCTTGCGAGTTCCTGCGGGGTTTTTCCCCTCTCCCCCCCTTTTTCTAAGCCGCTAATCAGCTGATCCGATCAGCAGATAAGCCGCTAAAAGCCACTAAAAGCCGCTAATAGCGCTAATCCTTCAATGGGCTTGCTTCGCAAGACGAAAAAACCGCTAGACGAAGAGAATCACAGAATGGATTCTTTGCGTCTTGCGAGGCACCACTGTATTAAAATTTGTATACCGCCGTAGCTTCTGTAGGCCCAATCTCCCCCTTGTTGGGGGGGCCCCATCCCCTCCCAAAATAAAAAATCCGTACAAGCAATCACGCACACATTCATGCATGCATGCGTTCATGCATGCATAATCACATGCATTATTATTAAAATTTGTATACCGCCCTGGCTACCCGGTTGACAGGCCTGGAAACCACAATGCAAAAAAAGAAACACAACACCACAAAATTGCACATGCATTTTAGAGACACATTTGGGGCCAGGCAACCCCCCCCCCCGAATCTCATGGGGGAGTTTGCAATGCTAGCAGGAGCCCGGCCCCCTTCCTCTCTCCCTTGCCCCTACCCCCCCCCCAGCCTTGCTCTCGTGGGTGGAGGAAGAGGCCTAACATATCACAAACACACAGCGATCACACACACACACACACACACACACAAAAAGGGAGGCGGGCTCCTTCCAAGCTCCTCAAGGTGCTGCTTCCGCCCCCGCCGCTAGAGGGCGCCGTAGAACAGCCCCCTAAGGCGCAGCCGCAGAAGCAATGAGAGGAAAACGGGGGGGGGGGTGAGAGAGAGAGAGACGCCACTACCTCCCCCCCCCCGCTCATGGCGGTTGCTAAGCAACGAGGAGCCCCCCCCTCCCCTCAGTATCTATATCTCCCCTCACGCCATATATAGATATGGAGGTAGAGGAATGTCCCTCACCCTGGCCGGCCAGTGCGGGTATCCCTTCATCTTGGCGAAGACCAGGTCTCCGGCCTTGAAGCCGTGCGGCATCTCGGCGGCGGCGGCGGCTGGCGAGCAAGGCCCCAGCCAGGCCTCAGGCTTCGCCAGGCAACCGGGAGCGGGGGTGGGCGTGGCCGCCGGGCCTCTTGAAGGGGAGGGAGGAGGGGGGGGTAAAAAAAAAAGAAAGGAGCCGATTGGTTCTCGCCGCCTGCCGCTCCTCGCTCATTGGCCGGCACCTCCCGCCCAATCGGAGGGCGGCCTCCCTCAGGGGGAGGCGGGGCCTTGTTGGGGAGGGGAAAAAAAAGCGAAGGAGCCGGTTGGTTCTGGCCGCCTGCCGCTCCGCCGCCGCCCTCCTCGCTCATTGGCCGGCGGGCTTGGTTGGCGCGCGCGCGCGCGCCCTTCGCCCAATCGGAGACGGGCCTCCCTCAGAGGGGAGGCGGGGCCTCGTTGGGGCAGGCTGGGTAAAAAGAAAAGGGGGGGAATGAGGAAAGGGGGCGGGGCTGAGGGAAGAAAGCCGTTGGGACTCGCGGGAAGGGGACCCCTGGGGGTCATCTAGTCTGACCCCGACCCTTGCAAGGCGAGGAATTGGGCTCGGGGCGACGTGGGGCTCCTTGGACCCACGAGATGTGAAAGAGCCTGGTGGCTCTGCCGCCTCAAGGGTTTGGGAAGGGGAAGGGAGCGAGCACTCTGCACATGCTCTGGAGAGCTCTTGGTCCTCCCACACAGCTGGATTCTCAGGCGCATGGGAAATGAATGGATGAAACGAATCAAAGGGGAAGAGCGGTTGCAGGGTGTTCTTGCTTATAATTGCACCTTTTCATAGAATCATAGAGTTGGAAGAGACCCCAAGGGCCATCGAGTCCAACCCCCTGCCAAGCAGGAAACACCATCAGAGCACTCCTGACATATGGTTGTCAAGCCTCTGCTTAAAGACCTCCAAAGCAGGAGACTCCACCACACTCCTTGGCAGCAAAGTCCACTGTCCAACAGCTCTTACTGTCAGGAAGTTCTTCCTAATGTTTAGGTGGAATCTTCTTTCTTGTAGTTTGGATCCATTGCTCCGTGTCCGCTTCTCTGGAGCAGCAGAAAACAACCTTTCTCCCTCCTCCATGTGACATCCTTTTATATATTTGAACATGGCTTTATATCATATTTGCGTTCTCGCTTCGTGTTCCTACTGCTGGGATCTTCGGATGAAGGGCTGCGTACAAATTTTCATTAATAAACGCAATTATTTCATCGAGCCTATTCTTGAGTTATTATTATTATTTTAAATATCATCGTTGAAACAGGTGTTTTCCTGGCTTAGAAAGTTTGCGCAAGTATGAACACCCTGCAAGGGAATATCAGGCAGGGACAGGAGATGCAGAATAAACCTTCAGCTTTCTTTTAAAAAATAAATTACTAATAATAAAAGAAAATGGTCATCGTCGTTATTTCTTAAATTCATATACCGCCTAAGGATCACAATTGTGTTCGTTGTGTTGTTGTTGCTTTTGTACTGTAAACTTCAGCGTTCTTTTTAAAATAAAATAATAATAATAAAAGAAAATTGCCATCGTTATTTCTTACTTTTATAGACCGCCGTGGCCCGCGGGCCACAGGTTGCTGACCCCTAGGCTAGACTGTTAACAGAGGAAAAGAGTCAAAATAAAAAAATTCCTTCCAGTAGCACCTTAAAGACCAACTAAGTTAGTTCTTGGTATGAGCTTTCGTGTGCATGCACACTTCTTCAGATACTTCCTATCTACCTATCTGTAAGAGGAAAAGAGTGTAACTGAGTCAAAGGCACCCAATCTATGTCCACTCCAACACTCTATAAAAACATCCCACCAAACTTCATGCTCAAGGGAGCATGAGAGTGCTATGCAAAGAGTGTGTGTGTGTGTGTGTGTGTGTGTTTCAAAGAGGAAGCAGAAAATGAATTGCATTATTTTTTTTTTAAGCACCAGATCTTTCTCTTTTAAATATCAGCTCTCCTAAAAGCAGCTACTTTAACGGTGCTGCCTGGAGCTACGAAGTTGGCACCACGTTCCTAATTGGCATCTACAATCAGGCCCCAACCTGTGTTTTGCCCAAGGCTCCGAACTCTCAAATGGAAAGGCGTTTTCACTTTTTCACTGGGGAAATAAAAGCAAGAAATTTGCCTTAGGAGGACTAGTCATGCGGCTTCATGGGCAAGGCGCCTCGTTTGCATAACAAATGCCTCTCTTCCAGATTTATCTTTTTCAACCAGGTCATACGGTCTAAAAAACCCACGGGTATTTGCAAATAAGACTATGCCGGCTTTGGGGATGTTTGCTAGGACTACTCTACCAAAATGCTTGTTTACAAAGCTATTGTACAGTGGTACCTCGGGTTAAGAACTTAATTCGTTCCGGAGGTCCATTCTTAACCTGAAACTGTTCTTAACCTGAAGCACCACTTTAGCTAATGGGGCCTCCTGCTCCCGCCGGACGATTTCTGTTCTCATCCTGAAGCAAAGTTCTTAACCCGAGGTACTATTTCTGGGTTAGCGGAGTCTGCAACCTGAAGCATCTGTAACGTGAAGTGTCTGTAACCCGAGGTACCACTGTACTACCAACCTTACTGCATGCTTGTGAAACGTGGACCACTTATAAACGCCATCTCCAACTCCTCGAAAGATTCCATCAACGGCGTCTCCGGAAATTTTTACACATCACTCGGGAAGACAGGCGAACTAATGCCAGTGTACTGGAAGAAGCAAAGATCTCCAGTGTTGAAGCAATGATTCTTCAACATCAACTTCATGGGACTGGTTATGTTGTGCGGATGCCTGATTAGCATCTTCCAAAGCACCTACTCTATTCCAAACTTAAAAATGGAAAGCGTAATGCTGGTGGTCGACAAAAGAGGTTTAAAGACTGTCTCAAGGCAAATCTAAAAAAATGTATACATAACGACAACTGGGAAACACTGGCCTGAGAGCGCTCCAATTGGAGAACAGCCTTTGCCAAGGGTGTCATGGGCTTTGAAGACACTCGAACTCAGGACGCAAGGGAGAAATATGCTAAGAGGAAGGCACGCTTGGCAACACACTCACAGTGATCAACTCCCTCCCGGAAACCTATGTCCCCACTGTGGAAGGACGTGTGGATCTAGAATTGGCCTCCACAGTCACTTACGGACTCATTGTTAAAACCGTGTTTATGGAAGTCAATCTTACTCAGCTACGAGGGATCACCAAAGAAGAAGCAACAGCTTTTAACAGCTTACTAGCTGCTTTGCTTCTCAATAGTCTCTAGTTGGCCTCTGTTATTTCCTCCTAACGATGGAGAACCTACAAAGAACTCTATATGGGCTCTTGTGGACCCCATAAGGGAAAAGGAGCAGTTTTCGTTTACAACATTCGATACGTTAAGTCTGTGAGTTGTGCATATTCTGTCAACTTAAGTTGCCACGCTTCTTTGGTTGGGACCTCACTGGTTTTCCACTTTGGGGCTAACAAGGAAATCTTTTCTGGAATGGTACTGAAATATACAGTGGTGCCCCGCAAGACGAATGCCTCGCAAGACGAAAAACTCGCTATACGAAAGAGCTTTCCGTTTTTTGAGTCGTTCCGCAAGACGAATTTCCCTATGGGCTTGCTTCGCAAGACGAAACGTCTTGCGAGTTCTTGCGAGTTTGTTTCCTTTTTCTTAAAGCCGCTAAGCCGTTAATAGCCGCTAAGCCGCTAATAGCCGTGCTTTGCAAGACGAAAAAACCGCAGACGAAGAGACTCGCGGAACGGATTAATTTCGTCTTGCGAGGCACCACTGTAGTATATAGATGAGGCAGAACAGAAATGTAGTCCTGGATGGAGCGAAGGAAGAAATGTGGAGGCAGATCCTGGGGTCTTGCAATTACACAAGTGTTCAGTTCCCATGGATTATTTCATGGAAGACCCTGGCTTTTAAATGTGCTTCATGCATGGAGGTTGCAGAGCTCCGTTGGTTAGAGTGCCGTGCTGATGACCCAAGGTTGCGGGTTCGATCCCCGCATGGGATGGCTGAATATTCCTGCATTGCAGTGGGTTGGGATAGATGACCCTCAGGGTCCCTTCCAACTCCATGATCCTATGACAGGCATAGGCAAATTTGGCCCTCCAGATGTTTTTGGCCTACAACTCCCATGATCCCTGGCTACAACTGATTGGTTCAAAATTGGGAAAGGAGTATACAAGGCTGTATATTGTCTCCCTGCTTATTTAACTTATATGCAGAATTCATCATGCGAAAGGCTGGGCTGGATGAATCCCAAAATGGAATTAAGATTGCCGGAAGAAATACAGTGGTGCCTCGCAAGACGAAAATAATCCGTTCCGCGAGTCTCTTCGTCTAGCGGCTTTTTCGTCTTGCAAAGCAACCCTATTAGCGGCTTAGCGGATTAGTGGCTATTAAAGGCTTAGCAGCTAAAAGGCTATTAGCGGCTTAGAAAAAGGGGGGGGAGCGGAAAAAAATCGGAACACTCGCAAGACGTTTTCGTCTTGCGAAGCAAGCCCATAGGGAAATTCGTCTTGCGAAGCAGCTCAAAAACGGAAAACCCTTTCGTCTAGCGGGTTTTCCTTCTTGCATTCGTCTTGCGAGGCACCACTGTATCAACAACCTCAGAAATGCAGATGACACAACCTTGATGGCAGAAAGTGAGGAAGAATTAAAGAACCTTTTAATGAGGGTGAAAAAGGAGAGCACAAAATATGGTCTGAAGCTCAACATCAAAAAAACTAAAACCATGGCCACTGAGCACATCACCTCCTGGCAAATAGAAGGGGGAGAAACGGAGGCAGTGAGAGATTTTACTTTCTTGGGCTCCATGATCACTGCAGATGGTGACAGCAGTCACGAAATTAATAGACACCTGCTTCTTGGGAGAAAAGTGATGACAAACCTGGACAGCATCTTAAAAAGCAGAGACATCACCTTGCCAACAAAGGTCCGTATAGTTAAAGCCATGGTTTTCCCAGTAGTGATGTATGGAAGTGAGAGCTGGACCATAAAGAAGGCTGGTCGCCGAAGAATGGATGCTTTTGAATTCTGGCGCTGGAGGAGACTCTTGAGAGTCCCATGGACTGCAAGAAGATCAAACCTCTCCATTCTGAAGGAAATCAGCCCTAAGGGCTCACTGGAAGGACAGATCCTGAAGCTGAGGCTCCAGGACTTTGGCCACCTCATGAGAAGAGAAGACTCCCTGGAAAAGACCCTGATGTTGGGAAAGATGGAGGGCGCAAGGAGAAGGGGACGACAGAGGACGAGATGGTGGGACAGTGTTCTCGAAGCTACCAGCATGAGTTTGACCCAACTGCAGGAGGCAGTGGAAGACAGGAGTGCCTGGCGTGCTCTGGTCCAGGGGGTCACGAAGAGGCGGACACGACTAAACGACTAAACAACAAGAATGACAACATCTGCCTATGCCTGATCTGTGACTTAATGACCTCATTTAAGGACTTGGTCAACTTTGACCATGGAGAAGGAAGGTCACCCGCCTAGAGCGGCCTTCCTTCCTAGCTGGGAGCGGGAACCATAGACGTCTAACCAATCAAAAGCCCAGGCATTCCACTTCCGGCTGGGCTCGACGCCGACCGGCACTTTACAGGGGCAGCGCTCAAACCTCCCGTTTGAGTCCAGAGAGGGCGGAAGTGGCGGGGCACGTGACCGGAAGGTCCGTCCTTCTTCCTTCCGGCAACCGACTTCCGCTTCCTGTTTACGGCGGAGCGACGAGAGGGAACGAAAGTCGAGGGGCGGGTGCTGCTATGTTTGGGGATTCGTGAGGTGAGGGGGGAGGGGGAGGAGGAGGAGAAGTGGGGGGAGGGGCGCTTTCGACGCCGCCGCCATGAAGAAGTTTTTCCAGGATATCAAAGCGGAGCTGCAGTTCAAGGGAGCCGGGCCGGGCCAGAAGCTCAGCGAGTCGCCTAGGTAACCAGCCCCCCCCTCCGCGAATGGTGGGCGGGGTCCCCGTGGGGGAGGGGGAGAAGAGGAGGAGGGGCAGGGAAGGGGTTCCCCAAAGGTCATCTAGTCCAGCCCCCTCTGCAAGGCAGGGGTCTCAACAAGACAGAGGGCTTGGTCGTTTAGTCGTGTCCGCCTCTTCGTGACCCCCTGGACCAGAGTACGCCAGGCACTCCTGTCTTCCACTGCCTCCCGCAGTTTGGTCCAACTCATGCTGGTCGCTTCGAGAACACTGTCCCACCATCTCGTCCTCCGTAGTCCCCTTCTCCTTGTGCCCTCCATCTTTCCCAGCATCAGGGTCTTTTCCAGGGAGTCTTCTCTTCTCATGAGGTGGCCAAAGTCTTGGAGCCTCAGCTTCAGGATCTGTCCTTCCAGTGAGCACTCAGGGCTGATTTCCTTCAGAATGGAGAGGTTGGATCTTCTTGCAGTCCATGGGACTCTCAAGAGTCTCCTCCAGCACCAGAATTCAAAAGCATCCATTCTTCGGTGATCAGCCTTCTTTATGGTCCAGCTCTCACTTCCATACACCACTACTGGGAAAACCATAGCTTTTACTATACGGACCTTTGTTGGCAAGGTGATGTCTCTGCTTTTTAAGATGCTGTCTAGGTTTGCCATTGCTTTTCTCCCAAGAAGCAGGCATCTTTTACTAATTTCGTGGCTGCTGTCACCATCTGCAGTGATCATGGAGCCCAAGAAAATAAAATCTCTCACTGCCTCCATTTCTTCCCCTTCTATTTGCCAGGAGGTGATGGGCCCAGTGGCCATGATCTTTGGTTTTTTTGATGTTGAACCTTTGCTAAAAAACTTCCAGGGAAGGAGAGCCCACCACCTCTTCACTTTCTTCCTCATGTTCACTCAGAAAACTGAAAGTCATGGGTTCGAGTCTTGCCCTCCAGAGCAGGAGAAAACAACCTTGTTCCCTCTTCCCTGTGAAAGCCCTTCAGAGACTTGAATATGGCTCTCCTATCTCCTCCCAGTCTCCTCTCTTCCAAGCTAAACACACCCACCTCTTTCAAACGCTCCTCATAAGGTTTAGCTTCCAGACCCTTGATCGTTCCAGCTTGTCAACATCCTTCTGAATTTGTGGTGCCCAGAACTGGACACAGTACTCCAGTTGGAGTCTGACCAAGGCAGAATAGAGCGGCACTGTTACTTGTTCTCTGTTCCTTGTGACAGCCCTTCAGATATCTGAAGATGGCTATCCTATCTCCTCTCAGTCTCCTGTTTTCCAGGCTAACCATACACTGCTCCTTCAACCATTCCTCGTAAAGCTCAGTTTCCAGACCCTTGATCATCATCCTCTGCCCACCTTCCAGCTTGTCAACATCCTTCTTAAATTGTGGTGCCCAGAATTAGACGCAGGTGGGGCTGTGGGTTAAACCACAGAGCCTAGAACTTGCCAGTCAGAAGGTTGGCGGTTTGAATCCCCGCAACGGGGTAAGCTCCTATTGCTCGGTCCCTGCTCCTGCCAACCTAGCAGTTCGAAAGCACGTCAAAGTGCAAGTAGATAAATAGCTACCGCTCCGGCGGGAAGGTAAACGGCGTTTCCGTGCGCTGCTCTGGTTTGCCAGAGGTGGCTTGGTCATGCTGGCCACATGACCCGGAAGCTGTACGCCGGCTCCCTCGGCCAATAAAGTGAGATGAGCGCCGCAACCCCAGAGTCGGCCAAGACTGGACCTAATGGTCAGGGATCCCTTTACCTTTACCTATTACTTTCTTGATCTGGACACTAGACTTCTGTTGGTGCAGCATAGAATAGCATTAGCCTTTTTTGCTGCTGTATCACACAGTTGACTCATGTTCACATTGTGGTCCACCAAGACCCCTAGATCCTTTCCACATGTACCACTAGCAAGCCAGATGTGCCCCCCCCCAATATTTGTGCATTTGGTTCTTCCTGCCTAAGTGCAGAACCTTACATTTGTCCCTGTCGAAATTTGTTTTTTTGACTTGCACCCAGTTCTCCAATCCGTTAAGGTCTTTTTGAATCCCGATTCCGTTTCCTGCGGCATTCGCTACCCCTCCCAGTTTGGTGTCACCTGGAGATTTGGCAAGTGTCCCCTCAATTCCTTCATCCAAGACGTTCTGGGGGGCCTCTGGCTGCAAGTGGGTGCTCCCCAGCCCCTTTGTGATGGTGCTGTGACACTGTGGGGACAGTGGTGGCTGGACAGAGTCCATACTGCCTTGGCTTCTCTACTGAGCTTGCGTTTGCCAGGATGAGCAGAACACCCCACCCCAGAGTGGTGTATGTACCCCCTTCACTATATCAGTCTCTTTTTTCTCCTGGGAGTATTTCTCTGTTTTGCGTGGAATTCCCTGCGCTTTATGAATAGGTGTGTAAGTCATCTTCCTGGTCGTTTATCTGTAATTGGGCAGGTAGGTAGCCAGCCTTGCCCTGAGAGTTGTGAAAGACTGTAAGCTCCGATCCCAGCTCAGCCTGGGATGTACTCAGTAACTTTTAGGGAAGCTGGCGGAGGCTTTTAAACATCAAGAAACAGATTGGCTCCATTTTGAAAGGCATTGGAGTTTAAACAGGCTGGGCATGTGTGTGTGTGTGTGTGTATATATATATGTATATATATATATATATATATATATATATATATAATATTGATGATTTTTAGTTTTATAGTAAAGGTAAAGGTACCCCTGACCATTAGGTCCAGTCACGGACTACTCTGGGGTTACATGCTCATCTCGCTTTATTGGCCAAGGGAGCCGGCGTATTTATACCCCGCCCATCTGGCTGGGTTTCCCCAGCCACTCTGAGCGGCTTCCAACAGAATATTAAAATACAATAATCTCTTATACCTTAAAAGCTTCCCTGAACAGCGCTGCCTTCAGATGTCTTCTAAAAGTCTGGTAGTTGTTTATTTCCTTGACATCTGATGGGAGGGCATTCCACACGGCAGGTGCCACTACCAAGAAGGCCCTCTGCCTGGTTCGCTGTAACTTGGCTTATCGCAATGAGGGAAACGCCAGAAGGCCCTCGGAGCTGGACCTCAGTGTCCGGGCAGAACGTTGGGGGTGGAGACGCTCCTTCCGGTATACTGGGCCGAGGCCGTTTAGGGCTTTAAAGGTCAGCACCAAGACTTTGAATTGTGCTCGGAAACGTCCTGGGAGCCAATGTAGGTCTTTCAAGACCGGTGTTATGTGGTCCTGGTGGCCGCTCCCAGTCCCCAGTCTAGCTGTCGCATTCTGGATTAGTTGTAGTTTCCAACTTGCTTTCAAAGGTAGCCCCACATAGAGCACATTGCGGTAGTCCAAGCAGGAGATAACCAGAGCATGCACCACTCTGGCGAGACAGTCCACGGGCAGGGAGGGTCTCAGCCTGCGCACCA
Source organism: Podarcis liolepis (assembly GCF_965112155.1). NCBI lineage: Eukaryota > Metazoa > Chordata > Lepidosauria > Squamata > Lacertidae > Podarcis > Podarcis liolepis. The sequence continues at coordinate 5,953,719 of NC_139572.1, read as the reverse complement.
GATGGAGCTGGTAGACAGCTGCCCTGGACACAGAATTGACCTGCGCCCCCTGGAAGGGGTTGGCTGCTCGTGAGTCTCATGGCACCAGTTCTGCTTGACAGGCTCCCTGGCGGTAGTGTTCTTTGTTGGGCCTTCAAAGCCCTTGCGCTTCTCTGCCCTCAAAGTGTCTCCGTTTCTCCCCAACAGAGAAAGAGCTCCCAAGGAGAAGCCGAAAGCTGACCCTCCTCCCAAGTGTCGCCAAGGGCCGACCAATGAAGCTCAGATGGCGGCGGCGGCAGCCCTGGCCCGGCTGGAGCAGAAGCCCAAACCTCGTCCCCCCTCATCCCAAGACGCCATCCGGAATCAGGGTAAAAGGGCGAGGGGCAGGAGTTGCTGGCCTGCGTGGCTTAATGAAAGCTCTCTCTCTTTTTGGTTAGTTGTTGATTTATATCAGGGCTCAGCAACCTTTTTCAGCAGGGGGCCGTTCCACCATCCCTCAGATCATGTGGTGGGCTGGACTATATTTTGAAAAAATAATAATGAATGAATTCCTATGCCCCACAACTAACCCAGAGATGCATTTTAAATAAAAGGACACATTCTACTCATGTCAAAACACCAGGCAGGCCCCACAAACAACCCAGAGATGCATTTTAAATACCATATTTTTCACTCCATAGGACGCACCCGACCATAGGACGCATGTTGTTTTAGAGGGGGAGAACAAGAAAAAAAAAATTTCCCCTCTCTGCTCAGCGCCCCTTCAGCGAAGCGGCAGAAGAAATGGAGTCCCTTCCGTTTCTTCTCCCGCTTGGCTGAAGGGGCGCTGCGCAGCTGTCACTCTCTGCTGAAGCCAGGAACGTCTTGCTCTCCCGGCTTCAGCGAAAGGAACCTGAAGCCGGCAGAGTGCAGCGGGAACTCGTGCTGCGCTCCGGAGGCTTTGCGTTGCTTTTGCTGAAGCCTGGAGAGCGAGAAGGGTCGGTGCGCTCCGACCCCTCTCTCCAGGCTTCAGCAAAAGCAACGCAAAACGTCTGGAGCACGGAGGGAGTGCTCCCTCTGCGCTTCGGAGGCTTCACGTTGCTATCGCTGAAGCCAAGGAGCCTGCATTCGCTCCATAGGACGCACAAACATTCCCCCTTAATTTTTGGAGGGGAAAAAGTGCATCCTATAGAGCGAAAAATACGGGAAAAGGACACATTCTACTCATGTAAAAACACGCTGATTCCCGGACCGTCCACAGGCCGGATTGAGAAGGCAATTGGGCCGCATCCGGCCCCCGGGCCTTAGGGTGCCTACCCCTGATTTATATGTTCTGAGGATCCAGGGCAGCTCTCTCCACGGAAGGCAAGGGAAAGTGAAGTGCCTGTGCTTTTCGGGCAGTGAATCCAGTTTCCTACACACCTTGTGAAAAAGCCTGCGAAGTGCTGCTCACAGTAGTCCCGTTGAAATGAATGGCAGCTCTTGCCACGCTGGAACTCTTGGACCTCCAACAAAACTGGATGGTGGAAGGTTCAGGATAGGCAGAAGAAAGTCCTTAGGGTGTGGTTAAACTCTGGAACTCCCTGCCACCGGAGGCCCAACTGGGATGGCTTTGAAAGAGGATGGAAAAATCCATGAAGGAAAGGGCTATCAGAGGCAAAGCAATTATTTGCCTCCAGGGTCAGAGGCAGTAACGCTCCTGAATATCTATTGCTGGAAACCACAGGAGGGGAGAGGGTTCGTGTGTGCTTGGGTCCTGCTGGAGCAGCCTTTCTCGACCTGTGGGTCCCCAGATGTTGTTGAACTACAACTCCCACCACCCCTAGCTAGCAAGGCCAGAGCTCAGGGGTGATGGGAGTTGTAGTCCAACAACATCTGGGGACCCAGAGGTTGAGAACCGCTGTTCCCCACAGGCCTCTTGTTTGCCACTGTGAGAATGGGGACTAGATAGGCCGTTGTTCTGATCCAGCAGGAATCTTATGTTAATGGGCCTGAGTCATGTCAGTTATTTTCATTGGGTCTACTTGCATTGAAGGTAATTGTGCACACTGAGAGAGAGAGAGAGAGAGAGAGAGAGAGAAGGTGATGTAAGTTTGGACAGAACTTTAATTTATAGCACACAACCCATGGGTATAGACCCCAAATACAGTGGTACAGTGGTACCCCGCAAGACGAACGCCTCGGAAGACGAAAAACTTGCTAGACGAAGGAGTTTTTCGTTTTCTTAGCCACTTCGCAAGACGCATTTCCCTTTGGGCTTGCTTCGCAAAACGAAACTTGCCCCGCAAGCTCCGGGGATAGCGGGGAAGCGCAGCGTGTCTTCCCCGCTGTCCCCGGACCTCTTTTGAAGCAAGGGGCGGCGGGGAGAAGATCGCTTCTCCCTGTTGCCAGCCCCCCAATCTCCGGGGACAGAGGGGAAGGCGCGCGCACCTTCCCCTCTCTCCCCGGACCCCTTTTGAACCAAGGGGCGGCAACGGGGAGAAGCGATTCTCCCCGCTGCCCTTTCCCTTGCTTTAAAACAGGTCCCCAGAGATTGCGGGGCAGGCAACGGGGAGAAGCAATCTTCTCCCCGCCGCCCCTTGCTTTAAACAGGTCCGCGGCGCTTCCCCTCTGTCCCCGGACGGTCTCCATAGGAACGCATTGATTGATTTTCAATGCATTCCTATGGGAAACCGTGCTTCGCAAGACGAAAAACTCGCAAGAAGAAAAAACTTGCGGAACGAATTAATTTCGTCTTGCGAGGCACCACTGTACCTCTGGTTGCGAGCGTCATCCGTTCCGGAGCCCCGTTCGCAAGCTGAAAGGAAGGCAACACGCGTCTGCGCACATGCGGGTTGCTATTCGCCGCTTCCGCGCATGCACGTGACGTCATTTTGCACACCTGTGCATGCGCGAGCAGCGAAACCCGGAAGTAACCCTTTCCGGTAGTGCCGGGTCGCCGCGGGACGCAACCTGAAAAAACGTATCATGAAGCAAACGTAACACGAGGTATGACTGTACTTGGTTGCTCCTCTCCTCAAATTTAACTTTTGATGCGTATCTTTGTTTTAATTGTTCTTCTAGTGAAAAAGGAGCTTATGGCTGAAGCAGCAGCAAGTGACAAAGGAGCCTCTGTGGATCAGAAGGTAGGAACAGCGGCATTTGTAGCCTCACCATTTATCAGCAGGTTTTTGACCTGCTCTTTCAGTATTTCTTCAAGGGGTTGGGCTTTCCTTCATTTATTTATTGTTTTAAATTTGTATGCCGCTTTTCTGTGTAAATCTGCTCCAAGCAGCTCACAAATGCAAAGTCGAGGCATCACTGTCACAATAACAATAGGGTGTGCAGGTAAATCATTTCAAAACCTAACAATCCAATCAATACTTCAGATGGATCTATATCAGGTGTCAGCGACCTGCAGCGTTGTTTAAATGACCCATAAGCCGCCCCCGAACCGAGCCGCCCACTCAGTGAGTCCTGACATGCTGCGCTAAACCGGTGCAGCGCGGAGCGGGGACTCACGCGGCGCCGGAAATCGTGTCTGCGCAGACGTGACCCAGCCCACGGAGCGATCTCCGCGGGAGTGAACTGGCCCAGGCGAGGTAAACTTTGCCGACCCCTGATCTATATCATGGGTCGGCAAACTAAGGCCCGTGGGCTGGATCAGGCCCAAAGGCCTTCTGGATCTGGCCTGCAGACAGTCCAGGAATAGCCGCATGGATTGCCAGTGCATGCATTTTTTCCCCTCTCCCTCACACGGCAGCGGCGCCTCCTCCCTCCCTCCCTCCTCCTGGCTTCTCCCAGCCCTGCCTAGAGGAGGAAGGGGGCTGGGTTTGTTGCAGCAGCAGCAGCACTTGAGCAGCCGCCATTTTAAACAGCCCCTCTCCAGAGTCCTTTCACACGCCGCTCATCTTCCTGCCGCCGGAAGCCCCTGCCGCTTGCAAGACGCAGATAAGCAGCCACCGGGGATCGTGGTGCTATTTCATCATTCCCCCGCCAAATATAATCTGGCACCCTCCACAAGGTCTGAGGAACAGTGGACCCGGCTCCCTGCCGAAAAGGTTTGCTGACCCCTGATCTATATGATCATTGCAGTTGCTAAAATAGTGGCAAAACAATGGGCGTAGACCTTTTCTTTTTCTTCCTCCAATGGAGCGCCTGTCTTATTTATTTATTTTTTTGAAAAGTTTTTATTTAAACAATTCAGCATTAATACACACATATTGTGAATATACAAGCATACAGACATACATTTCATACAATCCTTAAAAATGTTCAAACATACTTACACTCAATCTCACAGATAATTCCTTTTCCCACCAGCTCACCCCACCTTTGTGTTAGACTTCCACTCTACTCATTTGCAATTTCTTTCAACTTCTATTACTTTTTCCCCTCACACCTTTAACCTAATTTCATGCTCCTTTTTCTGTTACACATTGTTATCCATCTTATTTAGTATTTCAGTATTTAAAACGGAACTTGTTTATTCTGATAGGAGTTCTGATTTTTCAATATGGTTTTGCAAGGATCCTTTAAACACCTTCCAGTCCCTGTCTATCTTCTCTTTTGAGATCCTTCCAATTTCTCCCATTGTTTTGGATATATTGTAATACTCCAATAATTTGGCAAGTCACTCTGTTTTTGTCGGTGTAATACCACTTTTCCAATTTTTCCCTATCAGTAGCCTTGCAGCTACTGTTGCGTGTAAATATAACGTTTTGTCTTCTTCCTTTAGACTTCCTTGTACTATTCCCAATAGGAAACCTTCTGATGTGTTCCTAAATGAATATCTGAACATTTCATTGTACAGTGGTGCCCCACAAGACGAATGCCTTGCAAGACGGAAAACTCGCTAGACGAAAGAGTTTTCCGTTTTGGAGGTGCTTCGCAAAACGAATTTCCTATGGGCTTGCTTCGCAAGACGGAAATGTCTTGCGAGTTCCTGCTGGGGTTTTTCCCTCCCCCCCTTTTTCTAAGCCGCTTATCAGCTGATCCGATCAGCAGATAAGCCGCTAATAGCGCTAATAGCGCTAATCCGCTAATCCGTCAACGGGCTTGCTTCGCAAGACGAAAAAACCGCTAGACGAAGAGAATCACAGAACGGATTATTTTCGTCTTGCGAGGCACCACTGTATATTGTTTCCCTAAATTGTTTGATGTTCAAACAATTCCACCATATATGCATCATAGTACCTTTTTCAGTGTTGCATCGCCTGTCTTAAAATCCCGCCTCTCTTTAGAATTCTTTACCTGCTCTTCAAGAAGAAGATCCCTCCATGCTGTCCGTCTCAGGAGTCTACTTCACTTGCCCTTTAACTGGGGCCACTGTCCGGAAGGATAAAAGAGAGGCGCAGATCAAAAAGGCCATCCTTGAGGTAAGGTTATTTTGGGGAGTGTGTCTCTGATGTCTCGACAGAGAGTGCATTCCCCCCCCCCCCCGGCTTTATTGATCTGTTAACAGAAAAAAATAAATGCAAACATAACAAGTTTTGCCTTGGAAGACAAAAGTACCAAAATGCAGCACAGCTGCAAAGGGATAATAAAGTATCATATCATTCAGAATATGTGCATATACCGTATTTTTTGCTCTATAAGACTCACTTTTCCCCTCCTAAAAAGTAAGGGGAAATGTGTGTGCGTCTTATGGAGCGAATGCAGGCTGCGCGGCTATCCCAGAAGCCAGAACAGCAAGAGGGATTGCTGCTTTCGCTGCGCAGCAATCCCTCTTGCTGTTCTGGCTTTTGAGATTCAGAATATTTTTTTCTTGTTTTCCTCCCCCCAAAACAAGGTGCGTCTTGTGGTCTGGTGTGTCTTATAGAGCGAAAAATACGGTATACTGAATGACCACATGCCTCTGTACGAGAAATAAAATCACGCTACAGAGCTCTGCCTTTCGGATCCTTCTAGTTTGTAAGATGCCTTTTCAAGAAGGGAGTCTGCCAAGCCCTTGAATACCTGCAACTCAAGTTATTAAGATTAGAGGCCTTCCTTGATTTGGCAGAACAGCCCCGGACATTTCTGTTTCTTCATCTCCCCAGCATGCTGCCCAAGACCCCGTGGCTGCTGCCGTCATGGAAATCCACACTTGCAACAGGGACCGGGAAAAGGTCAAACTCGGAGTGGAGACCATTGCAAAGTAAGTGGAGCCTGGTGGCTGTTGGTGTCGTCGTCACCCCCCCCCCCCGTTCCTTTTTTTGTAATAATTTTGTCCGGTCTTCCAATAGGAACCTGACATAGCGGGCCTCTGATTTTCCCGGGAAAGGTACCAGCAAGGGTAGTATCAGTTCAGCCCTGGCTTGCTCATATTTTGCACAGTGCAACAAAATATGTTTTATGGAATCGATGTCTTGAGCACACGAGCAAAGTCTGTCCTGGTAGGGAACTCCTCTCAACCTGCCAGCCAACACTGCAGAAGGAAAGACGTTTAGTCTGGCTTTGGTGAAAGGCCTTCGATAGTTTGGTACTGTCGGGTTTTTGCAAGAACCAGTGATCCCTATATTCTGAACAAAATGCTTGTTTAACCTGGAGGTAGGCTGTATGAATTATGTATTGCTTTGTAACGATTTGTTGGGTCTCTGGACTGTAATAAAGATTATTGTTGTTGTAATAATTTTTTATTAAGTTTTACCATTTAATATTCAACACAATTATCATATATTAAAAAATAGAATAAAACAAAACTCCTCACCCCACGCCTTTCCTCCGCTTCCCCTTCTGGTTGTTTAACAATTCGCCACTTCTGCTTAAATTTTCTCTTATTTTCCATCTTTTAGCTGAATGCTCTTACATTCTTATCATTTTTGTACCGAATTTTCTTCCGGTTACTTCTTACCTTTCATTAATTTCCATATTGTTGTTTCTTCACCTTTCCTCTGGTTTTCTTAACCATTAAGTGTTTTACTCAAACCCTGCTAGTGAGTCCAGTTCTTTACAATATTTCTGTAAATACAGCATGAACGATTCCCAGTCTTTTTTTTAAAGTCTCTGTTGTCTTTGTCTCTGAGTCTTCCCGTGAGTTTCTCCATTTCTGCATATTCCATATGTTTACCTTGCCATTCTTCTTCCGTTGGTGCCTTGTCTTCTTTCCTTTTGGGGGCTAGTAAATCCTAGAGCCCTCCAGATGTTTGGGACTACAACTCCCATCATCCCTAGCTAACAGGACAAGTGGTCAGGGATGATGGGAATTGTAGTCCCAAACCTCTGGAGGGCCAGAGTTTGCCTATGCCTGTCCTAGCCACTGTCGTAGCATCCACGAATAGCTTCTTCTGCTCTTCTGGCAATTCCTGCCCTATAATACCTAAAAAGAAAACTTCTTTTAACCTTTAATTTGATTTCAGCCTGATCTTTTGTTTCCCTTTTCTTCCCTCCCCCTCCCCTTTTATGAAGATCACCCGCTCTGAGATCCCAAAGCTAATTCTCCCCTGGTCTCCTCGCTGGCCCAAATAGGACCAATTCAGCCAGCTAGCCCTGGAGATTAACTAATGCTTATCTCCCCTAAATTGATTTCTGAATTTTGAATTTTATTGTTATTCATGTTTTTATACTGTATTTATGCTGCTTTTACAATTAAGTGTTTTAAATTTGTTGTTAGCCGCCCTGAGCCCGGTTTTTGAACCGGGAAGGGCGGTGTAATGGGAATTGGGGTTGCTTGTGCGTAAACTGCAAACTGCTCCAAGCTGGTTGTATAGCTAAACCTTTCCCTGGTTTGACAGCCCTTACAACACGACTGTCCCAGTCACTGGCAGAATCCGTCAGTGGGCGTTTCCTAAACTTCTTCCAACATAGAAATTCCTTGACTCCAAGTCTCCTCCTAGATTCTCTGCGCGGAAGCTTTCTGCGCAGCGTGGGCGTGCCAAGCGGAGGTCCTGTGCTCTCTCCGCTGATCTCACTGGAAGAGTCTCGGAGCCTCCCCTCCGCAGTACTCTCAGCCTCCCCTTTCTCCCTGGTGTCCCCTGGATTTCCTTCCCCAGCGGAAGCTCTCTCTCTCTCCTTGCTAGTTCCCTCCCCTGCATCATTGGAGAGCCTTCCCTCTCCTCTTGCCTCTGATGGCAGTTCCCTGACAGGCGGGGTATAAATAACAAATTATTATTATTATTATTAAGGGGGGGGAACCCTTCTGACAAGCCTCCTATTTAAAAAAAAACTATGAAAATGGTATAAACAGTCCCTATTGAACTTGGTGGTACAGTGGTGCCTCGCAAGACGAAATTAATTCGTTCCGCAGGTTTTTTCTTCTTGCGAGTTTTTCATCTTGCGATGCACGGTTTCCCATAGGAATGCATTGAAAATCAATTAATGCGTTCCTATGGAAACCGCCTTCAGACCAGGTCCGGGGACAGTCTGTCCCCGGACCTCTTCTGAAGGCTGGGGGGGGGGGACAAGGGCTTTTCTTCCCACCCCCAGCATTTTAAAAAACCCCGGGACAGCGGAGGACTTCTCTGCTGTCCGGGGCGATTTAAAAGCCCCTGGGAAGGCAGGCAGGGGGGACAAAGACTTTTGCCCCCCGCCAGCCTTCAGAAGAGGTCCAGGACCTCTTCTGAAGGCGGGTGGGGGGTGAAAGTCTTTGCTCCCCCCCCCTGCCTTCAAAAGCTGTCCTGGACAGGCTTCGCGGACCTCTCCCGCTGCTTGCGGAGAGTTGCCAGCATGCCGAAGCCTGCGCGCGCTGAGATCAGCGCGCCCAGGCTTCGCGGCCCCGCCGCCTGGCTTCGGAGCACCGTTCCGAAGCCGGGCGGCGGGAGGAGGTGTCCCCGCCCCGCCGCCAGGCTTCGGAGGAGGTCCGAGGACAGTGGGGAAGACGCGCTGCGCTTCCCCGCTGTCCCGGAGATTTCCCTATGGGCTGTCGTCTTGCGAAGCAAGCCCATAGGGAAATTTGTTTTGCGAAGCGCCTCCAAAACGGAAAACCCTTTCGTCTAGCGGGTTTTCTGTCTTGCGAGGCGTTCATCTTGCGGGGTACCACTGTACTTCCTTTTGAGATGAAGCCTGAGCAGGCTGGTGCCCAGAATGACAACTTGTCTTCCTTCCCAAGGTACCTTGACAACATCCACCTCCACCCAGAGGAAGAGAAGTACCGGAAAATCAAACTGCAGAACAAAGTGTTCCAGGTGGGTGCGTTTCAGAGGAGGGTCTCCCTGGGCGCTGCTGGAGTACAGCTCCTCTCCTCCCAGACAACTGTCCCTGCCAGCAGCTGGGCCTTGTGGGAGTTGAGGGCCCAGTAATGGGATACGGGTGGCGCTGTGGGTTAAACCACAGAGCCTAGGGCTTGCCAGTCAGAAGGTCGGCGGTTCGAATCCCCGCCACGACGGGGTGAGCTCCTGTTGCTCGGTCCCTGCTCCTGCCAACCTAGCAGTTCAAAAGCATGTCAAGCGCAAGTAGATAAATAGGTACCGCTCCAGTGGGAAGGTAAACGGCGTTTCCGTGCGCTGCTCTGGTTCGCCAGAAGCGGCTTAGTCCTGCTGGCCACATGACCCGGAAGCTGTACGCCGGCTCCCCTGGGCCAATAAAGCGAGATGAGCGCCGCAACCCCAGAGTTGGTCACGACTGGACTTAATGGTCAGGGGTCCCTTTACCTTTACGTTCCCAAACCCTGCTCTCGCTAGAGCTTGGCAGAAACCATCTCACAGAAAAATGAGGACTAGAAAAGTGAAGGATAAGCCCCATTTGGCATGTCAGCTCAGGGGGCTAAGATCGCTTGAAGCTAAGATTGTTGTGACGTCAGGTGGGCATGGTTTGGGGCGAGGCTCATGCTGGGTCAGATTTGGCCCACAGCTCACAGGGTCTCCATCCCTCGCTTAAATCGCCTTATGTTGTTGAACAGACTTTGGCAGAGGGTGCAAAGGCAAGCGACATAAAACTGAAATAACCAGCCTCAGGGAGTTGTGTGGGATGGCAGGAAAAGCTTGCAGGAAAAGAAATAAACAGCACGGATTCGTTTGGCTTCCTCCTAGGAAAGGATCCACTGCCTGGAGGGGACACACAAGTTTTTCCAGGCCGTTGGGTTTGAAAAGGCCACCCTCAGTGTCCCGGGACAAGGTAAGTCTCAGCGTAGCAGCTGAAAGGCTGAGCTGCAGACGGGAAGGTGCCGGCTCACAAACTCACAAGGTGGCCGCCCTGGGCGAGCGGCACAGAATCTTGGCAAGCCACAGATGGGGACAAGGATAAGACCCGCCGAACTTACAGGATTGTTGCCAGGATTACAAGGCGAGAAGCGCTTTGAACACTGTACAGAATGCTTCTGGTTTCGCTTAGGTCAGATGGGGGGGTTCCTGGGGTGGGGGTTTCTCCAGGCCGCTTTAAGTTCCCTTGGGATTGGAAGCACCTCTTCAAGCGGTTTTAAGAAAAAGGAAACAAACTTGCAAGACGTTTTCGTCTTGCGAAGCAAGCCCATAGGGAAATTCGTCTTGCGAAGCAACTCAAAAAACGAGAAACTCTTTTGTCTTGCGAGTTTTTCGTCTTCCGAGGCATTCGTCTTGCGAGGTACCACTGTACGTATTTACAAGGTATAGAACATAGCTTCAAGTGTCCACATCCTCGGTAGCAGATCCAGGAAGTGGGAGCTTTCGGCTCCTCCTTCAGCAGAGGAACTTGGGAACCCCCAAGCGCCTCCTCTGTTCCCTACGTTTTAACCCCCTCCTGTCCTGTGCTGAAGGAATGGGCATTGAATCTCCCTCTGTCCCTGAACTGGTCGGGTGGTGTTGCTGCTCTCCAGCATCCGGGAGCATCCTCGCCGCTTGAGTTCCTTCCACTTGCTTGTCCTCCTCTCCCTCTCCTGTCTTTTCTAAAGGCTCCTGTTCTTCGCCCTCCCTAAGCTCCGGGGCATTCCCGTGACATGCCCTGGACACAGAATTAACCTGCGCTTCCATGGACAGCTATGAATCCGAAACGACTCCCAGGCTGCTCACCTGGTCCTTTAGGGGCAGTTACCCCATTCAGGGGTGGGACGCGGGTGGCGCTGTGGGTTAAACCACAGAGCCTAGGACTTGCTGATCAGAAGGTCAGCGGTTCAAATCCCTGCAACGGGGTGAGCTCCCATTGCTCGGTCCCTGCTCCTGCCAACCTAGCAGTTCGAAAGCACCTCAAAGTGCAAGTAGATAAATAGGTACGGCTCCGGCGGGAAGGTAAACAGTCTTTCCGTGCGCTGCTCTGGTTCTCCAGAAGCGGCTTAGTCATGCTGGCCACATGACCTGGAAGCTGTATGCCGGCTCCCTCGGCCAATACGGCGAGATGAGCGCTGCAGCCCCAGAGTCGGCCACGACTGAACCTAATGGTCAGGGGTACCTTTACCCCATTCAGGACCAGGGAGTCCTCCACACCTGCCCACCCCATCCCCTTAGCAAGTGCCGAGTGCTAAGAGGATCCCTCTCTTTTCCTCCCCTCTCCATCCCTTTAGAAGAGGCCACAGAGGACTTCTATGTCCTGAAGGAGGGGAAGCTGGGCGACCTGAAGGAGCACAAGGAGAAGCTTCTGAGCGGGGAGCCGCTCCGGGCCCAGCTGGACCGCCAGCTCCGGGTCTTCAAGCCGTCCCCCCAGGCCTCCCGCTTTGAGCTGCCAAGCGACTTCTTCAGCATCACCGCCGAGGAGCTCAAGCGGGAACAGAGACTCCGGTGAGTGGTGCCGCCTCAACTGAAAGGCTCACAGGCCACACGTTGGTTTTTTTTTATTATTACTAATTTTATTAATTTTCCACAAATATAACAAAAACCACAAAGCAAAATAACACACAAAAACAAAAACAAAAAATACAAAAATAATAACAACTTAATTCTTTGAAAGTCCCACCTTTTTAAACCTCTTAATTGACTTCCTCTAGTCCCTCCCTCCTGAGTTTCCTTGTAATTGAATGTAACGGCTTTCCAATATCATTATTAAACTAAAGATCAGTCCAACACAGGCCACACGTTTTTGCCGCTGCCTCCCCAGCTCGGTCCGGGGGTTGCTTTGAAAATCATTTTTTTAAAAATACATTTCGCAGAACATCAGGACTTGAACCCAGGAAGCTGTTGCTTCGCAGGGTCGTTAGTTGTTAAAAGCAGCACTCCACAATGGCAAACCTATTTTAAAACGGCTCCCTTAACTTTAAGCCACAGATTGAGTCTGCTGCCGGTGTGCCTGGGAACGGGGACTTTGGTTTCCACATCCCATAATACCAGGGGTCAGCAAACTTACTGCACCTTGGGCCGGTGTCTCCAGTGCCGATCGTGCGGCGGGCCAGAGGGCGGCGGAGCGCGTGCCCATGTGCATGGGCACACGCAATTTCCGACGCACTTTCGGGTCAGAGGAGCACCGGAAATAGCTTGTGCGCAAGTGCACGGGCCTCCTTTGACCCGGATGTGCACTGGAAATAACGCGCATGTGCAAATAACGCTTGCGGATGCGCACAAGCTATTTCCGGTGCTCCTCCAACCCGGAAGTGAGCCCCCCAAAAAGGAAAAGGCAGCCAGTGCAGGGCTGCTTTGAATGAGGTGCTCATTGTATTTTAGATCTGGAAACCGCTGCGGATGTGTCGGCGACACCAGTTGTTGGGTCTGCGTTCTAATATGGTCCCTCTTTCTTTTGCCTCTGAAGGACAGAAGCGGTTGAGAAGGCATCGATGCTGAGAACGAAAGCCATGCGGGAGAAGGAGGAGCAGAGGGAGCTGAGGAAGTACAACTACGCCTTGCTGCGCATCCGCTTCCCGGACGGGTACATCTTACAAGGTACGTGCAAAAGCTCTGAATGCGAATCAGAGCCCGGCCAAAGGCCGCCAGCCACCCAATGCTCAGTCGACACAGGTTGCTTCATCCTAAGTCTTTGGGCTGGAAGAATGGATGCCTTAAAGAAATATTATAGCACGATGACCTCGCGAGCAGCGTTAGAAACTGAGATATGAAAGCCAGGAGCTGAATGGCGCCTTAAAGCTAGGTTATGGGCGCAACAACGGAATGTACAGTGGTACCTCGGGTTACATACGCTTCAGGTTACAGACTCTGCTAACCCAGAAATAGTACGGAAATCGTGCTCCGGCGGTGCGGCAGCAGCAGGAGGCCCCATTAGCTAAAGTGGTGCTTCAGGTTAAGAACAGTTTCAGGTTAAGAACGGACCTCCGGAACGAATTGAGTACATAACCAGAGGTACCACTGTATTCTTATAACAAGAATACAAAGCTGAAAAGGAATGAAATGCAGCTAAAATCTTACGGTCGTTTTTCACATGGTCTAGTTCAGGGGTCAGCGAACTTTTTCATCAGGGGGCCGGTCCACTGTCCCTCAGACCTTGGGGGGGGGGGGCCGGACTATATTTTGGAAAAAAAATAATGAACGAATTCCTATGCCCTACAAACAACCCAGAGATGCATTTTAAATAAAAGCACACATTCTACTCACGTCAAAACACCAGGCAGGCCCCACAAATAACCCGGAGGTGCATTTTATAGAAAAGGACCCAAACTACTCATGTAAAAACACGCTGATTCCCGGACCACCCATGGTCTACTACTTCCCCTGCCCACCCCCACTAATATTCTTAAGAGCATGGGTAGATTTGCAACCGAGAAACCACGATTCCTGGGATCCTTTTGAGTGAAGTCGCAGGCTTCAAATGCGTGTTGAATGTGCTTCAAATGCACGGCGTGGGTTTGCCCTGCACAAATTTCCGAATCTGCACAAAACACTAGGGAGTAAATTTTCTTTCTTTCTGGCGCAGGGACGTTCTACGCCCGGGAGCCCGTCTCAGCCCTTTACCAGTTTGTGCGAGAGACACTACAGAACAACTGGCTCCCCTTTGAGCTTCTGGCCCCCGGAGGCCACAAACTGACCGACGAGAGCATGGCGCTCAATGAATGTGGCCTGGTAAGTGTGGCCACCTTGCTTAAGTCTCCTTGCCAATGACGGGGGTAGGTGCAGTCCTGTCCACATCGAAACCTGGAGCAAGCACCACTGAATTATTGAATGGTCTCTTTCAATTTGAAGGTTCATTATTGTTCCCCAAGATGTGTATGTCTTTAAGGGCCAGAGCAAATAACATGACCTAGTTTTACAGCTGTGAAGCAGTATAGCAGGTGCTGTTTAGTTGTGTTAATTAAGCTGTGTTAGCAATTGGGTATAGTATATAAAGAGCAGCACCTAGCTCTCTCAGTTCCCTGGGGGTTGGGCTATGCTTATTGACATGTCTAGTGTAAAAGGAGTTTTTGTTTATGTTAGTAAAACCTTGCTAAAGTTACCATATTTTTCGCACAAGACACACCTAGTTTTTGGAGGAGGAAAACAAGAAAAAAAATATTCTGAATCTCAGAAGCCAGAAGAGCAAGAGGGATCGCTGTGCAGTGAAAGCAGCAATCCCTCTTGCTCTTCTGGCTTCTGGGATAGCTGTGCAGCCTGCATTCGCTCCATAAGATGCACACACATTTCCCCTTATTTTTTAGGAGGGAAAAAGTGAGTCTTATAGAGCAAAAAATACGGTATTTTGCGTTCCTTGTAATGCGTGGTCTCCCCGGCAAGCTTTCTGTAGTGCAACTAATCTGCAAATAGCCAACATGAATATGATGGGGTTTCATGTCCCTTAACAGCAGGACCCTTCCTTTGAACTGTGCTCCTCTAAGGAAGCTTGGGTTGGGAAGGACAGTGGTACACCCTGGGTGATTCAGTTGGAATTTTCATTTTGGCCTAGGTGGTTTTTGGAAGAACTTGGGGAGCAGGGCAGGGGAGGGGAGGACTCTAAATGACAAGAGTCTGAAATCTGAGGATACAGTGGTGACTCGCAAGACGAAATTAATCCATTCCGCGAGTCTCTTCGTCTAGCGGTTTTTTCGTCTTGCGAAGCAACCCTATTAGCAGATTAGCACTATTAGCGTTTTAGCGGCTATTAAAGGATTAGCGGATTAGCGGCTAAAAGGCTATTAGCGGCTTAGCGGCTTAGAAAAAGGGGGGGAGCGAAAAAAAATCGGAACACTTGCAAGACGTTTTCGTCTTGCAAAGCAAGCGCATAGGGAAAATCGTCTTGCGAAGCAGCTCAAAAACGGAAAACCCTTTCGTCTAGCAGGTTTTCCATCTTGCGAGGCATTCGTCTTGTGGGGCACCACTGTATAACAATGCACCAAGACCATATGACACCAGTCCTGAAAGACCTGCACTGATTCCCAGTACGTTTCCAAGCACAATTCCAAGTGTTGGTGCTGACCTTTAAAGCCCTAAGTGGCCTCGGCCCAATAGACCTGAAGGAGTGTCTCCACCCTCATAGTTCTGCCCGGACACTGAGGTCCAGCACCGAGGGCCTTCTGGTGGTTCCCTCCCTGCGAGAAGTGAGGTTACAAGGAACCAGGCAGAGGGCCTTCTCGGTGGTGGCACCCGCCCTGTGGAACGCCTTCCCTTCAGATGTCAAGGAGATAAAGAACTATCTGACTTTTAGAAGACATCTGAAGGCAGCCCTGTTTAGGGAAGTTTTTTAATGTTTGATGTTTTATCTTGTTTTTCACATTCTGATGGGAGTCGCCCAGAGTGGATGGGAAGGCTTGGAAAAACCCCAGGGGAAAACCAGTCCCCACTCCCCATTTTTTTCCAAAGCAGTTTTTAGAAGTCCATGAGAAAATGACAAAGAAGAAGAGCAAGAAGAAATGGAAAGTGATAGCAGTAGTTCAGAAAATGAGATGAACTGCATGTATAGGTTGTGTCTTCTCTCTCTCTTTTTTTTAAGCACTACTCAAAGGGTAGAACTTCTATGGAGCTTAAATATTGAAGTGGACCTTATCTTTATTTGCTGTTGGTGCTAAGGGGCAAATCTTATTATTTTTTAATGTTGGTGGTTTCTTGCTTTTTTTGTTGCTTTTGAGGGAAAGGGGTGTGTGGTTACCTGTCTTATTGCAAGCACAATACTTTCATCTACCCTGCGGTTTCACACAATTTATAAAGCCACACTGAACTTTGTTTCAATTTTTCCAAAATTTACCCCCGGAAAAAAATAGGGGGGAACGGACGCGCCCCCCCCCCAGTGGCTTCCCATTTTGCGGAAATTTTACACCTCTAGTCCTAATAACGCCAAGTGCCTTTGTTTCTTCCCCAAGGTGCCGTCTGCCCTTCTGACGTTCGCCTGGGATGCCGACGTCATGGCGGATATCAAGGCTTCCGGCGGGGAGCGCATGGAGAGCGTGTTGAAGCCAGACCTCCTGCTGGCCGTGCAGACCCTGTCCTGAAAATAAAAGCAAACCGGGATTAGATCCAGCCCCGTCCCTCGTGGTCCCCTTCTCCCGTGTTTCTTACGGACGCTGCTTCGGACACTGCAGTAACTCCCTGTCTTGTGAACACTAAATGGGGGCGGAAATAGGGGGCGGGGAGGCTGCTGTTTTTCCTAGTATTAGGGCCCTGGAATCAGAGTAGCCGTGGCCGGAGCAGTAGCGCATGGAGGACTTGGAACTGGTTCAAAACGAGTTGGATCAAGAGAGATATTTTTACAGTGCTGCTTCTTTTCCTTCTTTTATTTATAACCTTCCCTCGGAGGGGTCCTAACCTCTTTCTAGCCTCAAAACGAAGCTTCTCACTGGGAAAAAGCAAAGATCAAAACACTACCCTGCCCTGGCAACACGAATCGGCTTGGGCCTAGGAGCCGTTCCACAAACCTTGTTCCTCCCCGATTCCGGGCTAGGAAGAAGCTTTTTTTGTTGTTTCGTTTTTGGTCTGTAACTGAGTCAGCCTACAGGCAGAAGCTGTTAGCTTTATTAAAGGAAGATGTGCTGCCACAGCTACTTGGGGTGTTTTGTCTTCCAGAGCAGCAGGCGATGAGTGGCGAACGGCGTGAGGGGAGAGAGGTTGTGGCTTGGGGGTAGAGCATCTGATCCGCATGCAAGTGGGAGGGGGGACTCCCTGGTCCTGAACGGGGTAACTGTGCCCCTGAAGGACCAGGTGCGCAGCCTGGGAGTCATTTTGGACTCACAGCTGTCCATGGAGGTGCAGGTCAATTCTGCGTCCAGGGCAGCTGTTTATCAGCTCCATCTGGTATGCAGGATGAGACCCTCCCTGCCCGCAGACTGTCTCACCAGAGTGGTGCATGCTCTGGTTATCTCCCACGTGGACTACTGCCATGCGCTCTACGTGGGGCTACCTTTGAAAGCGAGTCGGAAACATCAACTAATCCAGAATGCGGCTGCCAGACTGGTGACTGGGAGCGGCCGCCGGGACCATATAACACCAGTCCTAAAAGACCTGCATTGGCTCCCAGTACATTTCCAAGCACAATTCAAAGTGTTGGTGCTGACCTTTCAAGCCCTAAATAGTCTTGGCCCAGAATACCTGAAGGAGCGTCTCCACCGCCACCTAAACATTAGGAAGAACTTCCTGACAGTAAGAGCTGTTTGACAGTGGAATTTGCTGCCAAGGAGTGTGGTGGAGTCTCCTTCTTTGGAGGTCTTTAAGCAGAGGCTGGACAACCATATGTCAGGAGTGCTCTGATGGCGTTTCCTGCTTGGCAGGGGGTTGGACTCGATGGCCCTTGTGGTCTCTTCCAACTCTATGATTCTATGATTCATCCAGCCCAGACACTGAGGTCCAGCTCCGAGGGTCTTCTGGCGGTTCCCTCCCTGCAAGATGTGAGGTTACAGGGAAGCAGGTGGTGGTGCCCTCAATGGAACGCCCTCCCCTCAGATGTCAAGGAAATAAAACTGACTTTTAGAAGACACCTGAAGGCAGCCCTGTATAGGGTTTTTAATGTTTTATTATGGTTTTTCTATGCCCAGAGTGGCTGGGGCAACCTAGCCAGATAAGTGGGGTATAAATAAGAACATTACTAGACCCCAGGTAAGATCCTACATGTCCCCAGGGTAAGACATTGAAACTCTGCTATCCTCCTTCATGTGCCTCCCCCATAAGAGGTCTGGAGGGCGGCAACACAAGAACTGGCCTTTTTTGTGGTGGCTCCCCATTTGTGCAACGCTCTCCCCAGGGAGGCTTGCCTGGCACCTGCACCACCTATCTTTTAGGCGCCGGGCGAAAATGTTCTCTATAACCAGGCCTTTGGCCGATTAGCATTCTGAAGCTTTTAAATCTGTCTGTAGGAGGGGGAAGGCCAATGGTTTTTGCTTTATTGTGTATTTTGCAGTCCCGTTTTTTACTTTTATGTCGTGAGCTGCCCTGTGATCTTCAAAGGGCAGTTATACAAATTTAGTAATAAAAGTACTGTTACTACGACCTTCAGGTCTCATGGTGGCTTATAGCAATTTGAAATTCCATATTAAATATTAAAAACAATTAAACTAGAGTCACAGGAATAGGGTGAGGGGCGGGAGAGCTGGGACCGCTCTGGAAGTTGTTAAGTCTTACAAATAATGCTCAGCATGGGCAAGGATGATGCCCCCCCCTCACCTTTGCTTTACACACAGAAGCTTCCATTTAGTCCATGCCAGGGCGACTGCAGATTGCTTTGCAGAAACAAGTGCATACCTTAGAGTGGAGGAATGAGCTATAGAATCAGTTTGCTCTCTTCACCTGTTTTTGGATTAATCTAGAAGCGATGGTTCCTGCTGAAAGGGATGGATGTCATCTTCTTTGGCGATCCCTTGTAGCCGAGTAAGATTGTCTTCCTTAACAGTGTGTCCGTAAGTGACTGTGGAGGCCAATTCTGGACCCACACGTCCTTCCACAGTGGGGACATAGGTTTCCGGGCAGGAGTTGATCACGGTGTGGATTTGCCAAGTGTGCCTTCCTCTTAGCACGTTTCTCCCTTTGGTCCTGAGTTCGAGCGTCTTCAAAGCCCATGACTAAGCCGCTTCTGGCAAACCAGAGCAGCGCACAGAAACGCCGTTTACCTTCCCGCCGGAGCGGTACCTATTTATCTACTTGCACTTTGACGTGCTTTCGAACTGCTAGGTTGGCAGGAGCAGGGACCGAGCAACGGGAGCTCACCCCGTCGTGAGGATTCGAACTGCTGACCTTCTGATTGGCAAGTTCTAGGCTCTGTGGTTTAACCCACAGCGCCACCCACATCCCTTCTTTTGTACTTTTCTCTCTCTCTCAGAGAAGAACTGAGGACGCCATGATTGCTTTGTCCTGTATACATTGCTTAATAAATACTTAGAACGCACACACTCACGCTCCACAATCGTTACTGCTATACTCTGCTGATAGAGTGTGCACATGTCTTTAGATATGTGTCGCTGGTGCGCACAGGGACTGATATGTGAACGTCCCGAGCTGCGCTTCATCAGGAAGACGCCCGGAGAGGTCTGTCTCATTCTGGGGGCTGTGTGTGCCCCCCAGACGTGTTCCGACGCTGCTGGTACAATCTCCAGTTCTGTTTCTTTAGAGCATCGGATGGTGAAGATGCAAGACACTGGCTGAAATACTGTCCTGCTGCCAGTTAAGATAGACAATGCAGGGCTACATGGTCAAGAGGCAGCTTCCATGTTCCTAAAGGGGACGTACCGTATTTTTCGCTCTATAGGGCGCACTGCAGGACTACATGGTCAAGAGGCAGCTTCCATGTTCCTAAAGGGGACGTAACGTATTTTTCGCTCTATAGGACGCACCTAGTTTTTTGGGGGGAGGGGGAATAAAGAAAAAAATCCCCCCCAGCCCCAAAGAGCAAAGAAGCCAAGACAGCCAGCGGGATCCATCTCAGTGGCTGTCTTAGCTTCCTCTTTAGCAGCGGGGCTGGGGCGGGGAAAGCCTGAGCAACCTCGTCTTTGCTCCCGGAGCTTGCGGATAGCTGTCCAAAGCCCGGGGTGTGCAGCACTGCGCTCCCCAGGATTCAGGCTGCTATCCACAAGCCTTGGAAGCCCAGCGGGAACTCCCACGGGCTCCGAAGGCTTGCGGATAGCTTCCTGAAGCCTGGAGAGCAAGAGGGGTCGGTGCGCACCGACCCCTCTTGCTCTCCAGGCTTCAGCGAAAGCCTGCATTCACTCCATAGGACGCACACACGTTTCCCCTTCATTTTTGGCGGGGGGAAAAGTGCGTCCTATAGTGCGAAAAATTTCAAACCCAACATCCGTGCGCAGACTAAAGTGGCGGCTTTGTCACTTCTGGCCCCGGGTTTTCTCCTCCTCCAGCTGCCAGAGTGGATGTGACAGATCAGCTGAGACTGGGAAAGGAGATCAGGGGCCTTCTGAGGTCCAGCGCCAAGGGCCTTCTGGCGGTTCCCTCATTGCGAGAAGCAAAGCTACAGGGAACCAGGCAGAGGGCCTTCTCGGTAGTGGCGCCCGCCCTGTGGAACGCCCTTCCAGCAGATGTCAAAGCGATAAACAACTACCTGACATTCAGAAGACATCTGAAGGCAGCCCTGTTCAGGGAAGTTTTTAACGTGTGATATTTTACTGTATTTTTGGTTTCTATGGAAGCCGCCCAGAGTGGCTGGGGAGGCCCAGCCAGATGGGCGGGGTATAAATAATAAATTATTATTATTATTCATGCCACTGATGTGAATGGAATAAGAGGGATGAGCAGGCATGGATTTGAGGCATCAGGTGTGTTCCTGGCACACTTTTAAACCCCTCTCCCCTCCTAGACAAAATGCGACAGGTATCCCCATTTGTATGGGGCACACTGAAAAGGTCAATAATGCTTTTATTAGAGAGAGTATAAGTGTATTTTCATCTAAACCTGCCCCCCTCCCCCCCACTAAACCTCTAAAAAGTACGTCTTGTGCTTCCACTGATCTGAAGCAGAACAAAGTGCTGTCTTCTCTTTACAAGGAATACAGAGTATGTTCAAGTATCTTATACAATAAAAAAGATACAGAAGAGTTTTTAAAAAAACATTCTAAGGAATTCTACATACATACAGAGCAGTTAATGGGTGGGGTGGGGACTGTGTATATCAAACGGCATTAGAGGAGTCGACGGCAGCGACTGAAGTAGCTTGCTCTCCCTCAGATGCGATTTCCGGGGTCTCCAACGCAGGTGCTGTGAAGACACAACAGTTTACTCAAAAAATAGATAAGGTGGGTCTGCGCCTCCTGATGTGAAGCTTCCTTCGGAGCTAACCTGTTACAGCTCCCAATTCTTTTCCCTAGGCCACTCCCCCTTGGCTGAATTGTTCCCAGCTGACGTTTGGCTAATACCAAGATACAGAATAAACAGCTGCTCCTCTGTAGCGTTGTGGGTTTTCCACTGTCTTTTGTGTTCAGAAAAGTGATCAATTCCCCCCCCCCCCAACACTCCCTTTATTACAGAATTGTAGACTTGGAAGCAACACTCATGATTGTGCTCTTATATCAAATTTCCTTTTCTGCGTATACTGCGTGTACTGTAATGTTTTACTGTTGCTATGGCCATTGGCTAATGCGAATAACGTTTTATCTATCTATCTCATGATGTAACAACCCCCAATGATTAGCACGAAAACAGGAGTGTGTTCGTGTGCCCAACGTTTACTCTAGATCCAACAAGCCATGGTTTATTGAACTCAAGACTGACGTGGGGACACAGCCAGGGCCTAGTTAACACTATGCACAAAATTGTTTTGTTCCCCCCCCAAAGATATTTATTAAATATTATTCTTAAAATATAACAATGAAAATGAAAAATAAAAAGAAACAAAATACAACATAAAAACAATTAAAAAACAAATAATTTTCCATAACATATCTTCCTTACACTTATTTCCCCAGACCTCCTCATTCTTTGTATTCCACTTCAATTTGTTAATTCAGCAAATCCTTACCATTAAGCTTTTACCCATTTGTAAACCATTTTTTTCCCCATATCTCCTAAAGCATTACAGCTGGAAACCCCTTAGTTTCTTTCCAACATCCTTCTAACATTCATCAATTTTACAATAGTTCTGTAAATAGTCTTTAAATTTCTTCCAGTCTTCTTTCACCAACTCTTCTCCCTGGTCTCGGATTCTGCCAGTCATTTCTGCCACTATGCACAAAATTGAGGCATGGCAGCTGTTGCCTTCTTACTCTTGAATGGCTGTGTGGAACGTATGGCCAAGAAACTGACCACCTAATTGCTAGCAAAGTGAGGAGGGGGGGCAATGGGCTGGGGAGATGGGAAGGAATTCCACCCCACAATTTTGCTGTGTGTGTCAGAAGAGGGAGAAGTGCCCAAAGCAAACTTACTGTGCTTTATTATTTTACACAAGCTCGCATTAAGGCAGGCCTAGGCAAACTCGGCCCTCCAGATGTTTTGGGACTACAATTCCCAGCATCCCTGACCACTGGTCTTGCTAGCTAAGGATGATGGGAGTTGTAGGCCAAAAACATCTGGAGGGCCAAGTTTGCCTATGCCTGCATTAAGGGATCCTTCCGGAACAGAAAGCAGGGGGAAAATTAAACCAAGCCTACTGAATGTTAGGCCGCTTGTTCACATGCACACAGCAGTTAATTCAGAGTGTTTGTTGTCCCACAGACCCCCCCCAGCCATTTCCTTTAAAGGTGCATAAGTAAAAAGCAGGGAAAGATTTTTCCATAGACGGCTCTGCTCATCCTCTCGCCTCTGTGGGTTGACCTGTGTGAGAGACGTATTGGGAAACAGCCGTGTGCTTGTTTTTCCAGTTCTTTAATTCTCTGCCGCTGCGTTTTCTGAGTCTTGTCATGACAAGAGCTACAATCTTTTAAAGCAGGCTTCTTAAGCCGGCTTGGGAGAGACCATGAGCAGATGGCACACACAAAGACACTGGGCAGCTTGTGGAGGTGGGAGGGTGTACCTGTGCGTGGGTGGCCAACTGCCTGAACCAGGTGCCTCACCTTGGCTTTGCTTCACGTCCACAATCATGCATTCGTCGTCATCCTCTTCCTCCGTGTCAGCCTGAAATCCATCCATCTCTGTGGTTTCAGCCTTGGAGCAAAGAGAAGGGGGGCGGGGAAGGAAGGTGTTTTCAGACATAGGCAGGTGAATTATGCCACCCACTAAATGAAATCTAAAATTAAAAAACTGACCCTAAAGAGTGCCCTGGAGGCAGAGCGGCTAGCAGGAGGAAAGAACAGAGGAGAAGAGAGGGAAATCTTCACAGGGAGCAGGGCCTAGATGATGCTGGGCTCTACAGTGGTACCTCGGGTTACATACGCTTCAGGTTACAGACTCCGCTAACCCAGAAATAGTGCTTCAGGTTAAGAACTTTGCTTCAGGATGAGAACAGAAATTGTGCTCCGGCGGCGCAGTGGCAGCAGCAGGAGGCCCCTTTAGCTAAAGTGGTGCTTCAGGTTAAGAACAGTTTCAGGTTAAGTAAGGACCTCCGGAACGAATTAAGTACTTAACCCGAGGTACCACTGTATATTCTTGTCTTCTCTGATCACTGGAGTTGGAATCCAACAGCTTCTGGAGGACCACAGGTTCCTTATTCCTTATGTGGGGCTTGTGGACAAGGAAGCCTGCCTCCCTCCAGAAAGGCAAAGGAATTGAGGGGCGGGACCACAGCTCAGTGGCAGAATACACTCCGCATGCAGATTCAGCTCCCGTTAAAAAAGAATCGGGTAGCAGGTGATAGGAGAAAGACCATACCTGGGCTTTGGAGAGCCACTTCGAAGCCAGCGCAAACACTACTGGCCTAAATGGACCGTAGTCCCTGGCTAGCAGGGAGTGTTTCCAATGAACCTCATGGTTCATTGAGGGAGGATTCGAACCCACGCCACACTAGCTCGACCAGGACTGGGGAACCCGTCCCTCCATATATTGTTGTGCTCCCTTATCAGCCCCAGCGAATATGGCCAGGGGTCAGAGGTGATGGGGGCTGTCTAGAGCTGGGTGATAACGTCGGTAAATTGACTGAAACCGGTACTGCGTTCAGCTAGTGAGCTGGCGATACATCAGGCAGGCAGATAGAGCCTGAGGTGGTTCTGGGCTCTACCTGCGCCTTTGAGGAAGTCCCCCCCCCCCGCACCTCACACTACCCAGAGTGGTATGAGGGCTTGCTCAGATTATATCTCACCTGGCCCTTCCTCCCCTAAGGTGGGGAGGGAGAAGCTGCTGAGATACATTCCAGGCATCGAGATATATCAGCATATCCCAATATTTAGCTGTCGAATATAACGTGACGTTGAAAACCGGGTAGCACCCAGTCCTAGAGCTCTCATCCTCCAGACATTGCTGGGGACAGGCTGCTGCTGTTAAAATTCGCCCGTCGCTTTTCTCGCAGAGTGACCCAAAGCGGCTTACATTAAAGATAGCTTAAGGCCACAAGTGATGTATGGAAGTGAGAGCTGGACCATCAAGAAGGCTGATCGCAGAAGAATGGATGCTTTTGAATTCTGGTGCTGGAGGAGACTCTTGAGAGTCCCATGGACTGCAAGAAGTTCAAACCTCTCCATTCTGAAGGAAATCAGCCCTGAGTGCTCACTGGAAGGACAGGTTCTGAAGCTGAGGCTCCAAGACTTTGGCCACCTCATGAGAAGAGAAGCCTCCCGGGAAAAGACCCTGATGTTGGGAAAGATGGAGGGCGCAAGGAGAAGGGGACGACAGAGGACGAGATGGTGGGACAGTGTTCTCGAAGCTACAAACATGAGTTTGACCAAACTGCGGGAGGCAGTGGAAGACAGGAGTGCCTGGTGTGCTCTGGTCCAGGGGGTCACGAAGAGGCGGACACGACTAAACAACAACAACAAGGCCACAAGAACCTAGAAACGCAGGAAAGAGGCAGGATTCACAGAATTCAACGATGCTACGCTTCAAATTAAGGGCTCTCTGCAGCAGGTTGCTAAGGGCCTGGGGAGCGCGGCCGTACTAGTCTAGGCAGAAAACGGAGTGCCTGAAAGGAACCTCACCTGTCCGGTGCCAAAAGGCCTCTTCATGAACTTGGTGATGGACATGCTTCCTGTCGACTTCCGTTTCGCAGAGACCGGGGTGGTCTGTATCGCTGCCCCTCCCGGCAAACTGCTGCTGGCGTCCTCCTTGCCCGCCGAGGACACTTGGGTGACGTAGTTCCACTGGCAAGGGACGGGCAAATTCTCTTGGCCGTAGCTCTTCAGCACCTCGGGGTGCACGTACCAACACATCCGGTGGTCGGGCCTCTTCTCGTAGACGGAGTTCTCGGAGATGATCCGTTTTAGCCTGGCTTTGGAAGGGATGGCGGAGCCGTCGTGGGCGGGGGCCTGGGCCCAGGAAGCGTTGGGGCTTGTGGGGCTGGCATCCCCGCTCTCCAGAGCAGAGGTGGAGTTGTTGTTGTTGCCCTGCAGGACCCCCATGCGGCAGCACTCCTGGAACTCTTGGATGATGACTTTGCTTCCGTTAACGTTCCCGTGAAGCAGGGGAAGCAGCTGTCCCAAGACTGGAGCAGGGCGAAAAGAAGAAAAGGAGTATTAGGATGCAATAGGAGTATAGCATCTAGATCAAGGGAAGTAATAGTGCCACTGTATTCTGCTCTGGTCAGACCTCACCTGGAGTACAGTGGTGCCTTGCAAGACGAAATTAATTCGTTCCGCAAGTTTTTTCTTCTTGCGAGTTTTTCGTCTTGCGATGCACGGTTTCCCATAGGAATGCATTGAAAATCAATTAATGCGTTCCTAGGGAAACCGACTTCAGACCAGGTCCGGGGACAGTCTGTCCCCCGACCTCTTCTGAAGGCTGGGGGGGGGGTGGACAAGGGCTTTTCTTCCCACCCCCAGCATTTTAAAAAACCCCGGGACAGCGGAGGGCTTCTCCGCTGTCCGGGGCGATCTTAAAATGCTGGCGGGCGGCATTTTAAAATCGCCCCAGACAGCGGAGGACTTCTCCGCTGCCGGGGCGATTTAAAAGCCCCTGGGAAGGCAGGCAGGGGGGACAAAGACTTTTGCCCCCCGCCAGCCTTCAGAAGAGGTCGTGGACCTCTTCTGAAGGCTGGCGGGGGCGAAAGTCTTTGCTCCCCCCGCCTGCCTTCAAAAGCTGTCCGGCCCAGGCTTCCCGGACCTTTCCGCCAGCAGCGGCAGCGCTGCCGCTGCTGGCGGAGACTTGCCGGCATGCCGAAGCCTGCGCGCAACGCGCCCAGGCTTCGCGGACGTCTCCGCCAGCAGCGGCATCGCTGCCGCTGCTGGCGGAGACTTGCCGGCATGCCGAAGCCTGCGCGCAACGCGCCCAGGCTTCGCGGATGTCTCCGCCAGCAGCGGCATCGCTGCCGCTGCTGGCGGAGACTTGCCGGCATGCCGAAGCCTGCGCGCAACGCGCCCAGGCTTCGCGGATCTCTCCGCCAGCAGCGGCATCGCTGCCGCTGCTGGCGGAGACTTGCCGGCATGCCGAAGCCTGCGCGCAACGCGCCCAGGCTTCGCGGATCTCTCCGCCAGCAGCGGCATCGCTGCCGCTGCTGGCGGAGACTTGCCGGCATGCCGAAGCCTGCGCGCAGCGCGCCCAGGCTTCGCGGACCTCTCCTGCCTTCAAAAGCCGTCCGGGATAGCAGGAAGCGCTTCCCTGCTATCCCGGACTGCTTTTAAAATGCTGGCGCTGGGGAGCAAAGCCTTTCGGCCCCCGCCAGCCTTCCAGGACCTCTTCTGAAGGCCGGAGGGGGGGAAAAGGCTTTGCTCCCCACCGCTAGCATTTAAAAGAGGTCCCCGGAGATTTCCCTATGGGCTTTCGTCTTGCGAAGCAAGCCCATAGGGAAATTCGTTTTGCGAAGCGCCTCCAAAACGGAAAACCCTTTCGTCTAGCGGGTTTTCCGTCTTGCGAGGCGTTCGTCTTGCGGGGTACCACTGTACTGTGTCCAGTTCTGGGCACCACAGTTCAAGAAGGACACTGACAAACTGGAACGTGTCCAGAGGAGGGCAACCAAAATGGTCAAAGGCCTGGAAACGATGCCTTATGAGGAACGGCTAAGGGAGCTGGGCATGTTTAGCCTGGAGAAGAGGAGGTTAAGGGGTGATATGATAGCCATGTTCAAATATAGAAAAGGATGTCACATAGAGGAGGGAGAAAGGTTGTTTTCTGCTGCTCCAGAGAAGCGGACACGGAGCAATGGATCCAAACTACAAGAAAGAAGATTCCACCTAAACATTAGGAAGAACTTCCTGACAGTAAGAGCTGTTTGACAATGGAATTTGCTGCCAAGGAGTGTGGTGGAGTCTCCTACTTTGGAGGTCTTTAAGCAGAGGCTTGACAACCATATGTCAGGAGTGCTCTGATGGTGTTTCCTGCTTGGCAGGGGGTTGGACTCGATGGCCCTTGTGGTCTCTTCCAACTCTATGATTCTATGATTCTATGATTCTATTCTATGATTCTATGAGTATTAGGATGCTGTTTCATACAGATGGAGGACGGCAGTCAAGTCATCAAGAGATTGCCCAGCTGTCAGCTTCAGGCCAGCCCCCTCCCCTTCCCAAAATAATTTCCGAATAATTAATTAATAATTTATTATTTACACCCCGCCCATCTGGCTGGCTTTCCCCAGCCACTCTGGGCGGCTTACAGCACCTAAAAAATGGTAAAACATTAGACGTTAAAAACTTCCCTAAACAGGGCTGCCTTCAGGTGTCTTCTAAAAGTCAGATAGTTGTGTATTTCCTTGACATCTGATGGGGGGGGGGGCATTCCACAGGGAGGGCGCCACCACCAGGAAGGCCCTCTGCCTGGTTCCCTGTAACCTCACTTCTAGCAGTGTGGGATCGGCCAGAAGGCCCTCCGTGCTGGACCTCAGTGTCCGACAATGCGGGTGGAGGCGCTCCTTCAGGGATACTGGGCCGAGGCCGTTTAGGGCTTTAAAGGTCAGCACCAAGACTTTTGAATTGTACTTGGAAACGTACTGGGATGTGTCCCCAGAAAACCCTTTGTTAGGAAAGGGTTTGTGTAACAAGCCCAGAAATTCTATTGTTTCCTACAGGAACATTAATAAAGGCCTATTTTTCACTTAATGCCTGAGTCTATCTGCGTTCCTTTGGCGAACCCTAGTTAGGATGAATGCTTTACAAATTTCTCCAACACACAAGCCAGCCACTTCCATAAACCAGGTGCATCCAACAGGTAGATTATTGTGATCTACCGGTAGGTCACTGGGCGTTTGTCAAGAAGTTTGACTCCCCTAAAAAATGCTCAACAACTTTGACCTGAAGGGGGTAGATCACTGCCAGTCTTTAACTCCGTGAGTAGATCACAGTCGGGAGTTGGCCACCCCTGCCATAAACCTTTCCTTACAGCATCGTAACACCTTTAGCCGAAGCCACCCTTGCTCTGTGGAAGAGGCAGAGCTCTTTACTCTTCCTGCCTGCAGCTTACTTTGCTGGTCTTTCGTTTTCTTTTTGCTGCTTTTTTCTAACGGATCTTCATCGGCAATCGTTGAGTCCAGGACAGAAACTGTGAACTGTTGCAGGGGCCTCAGATCTGCGTCGCTGTTTTCCTCGCCTTCCCAAACGCAGCCGATCTTCACAGGCTGAAGGACGCGGAATCTCTTCCCCTTGGTGATCAGCTCGTCCCACTCCTTCGCTTTCAGCTTCTGGCGAGCTTTGTAATTCTCGGGGTCACATTCCTGGAAGGGAAAGAAAAGCATTACTCTGATGAAGAAGAAGGAGAACGGCTCAAAAGGTTGGGTGTTTGCATAACTAAAGAGAAAGATTTGGTCACTTTACTATTGAAGTACAGTCGTACCTCAGAAGTCGAACGCCTTGCGAGTCAAACGTTTTGGCTCCCGAATGCCGCAAACCCAGAACTGAGTGTTCCAGTTTGTGAATGTTCTTTGGAACCCGAACATCCGACGCGTTTGTATCAGTGCCAGGGTTAGAAACTCAGATATATAATCTAATCACTAAATAGCGCCTTAAACCTAGGTTACACTTGCCACAATAGAAGGTCTAGGTGCCATTTTTACCACACACCCCCCCCCGTGAAGTTCTTTTCTATTACAGTCATACCTTGGTTTTTGAACAGCTTAGTTCTCGAATGTTTTGGCTCCCGAATGCCGCAAACCTGGAAGCGACTGCTCGGATGGTTGGTCAAGAGGGAAAGTGGCCCCCCTGGCTGCACCTCCCACCTACTTCCCAGCTTAGCTAGCCAATATGAGATTAATAATAATAATAATAATAATTTATTATTTATACCCCGCCCATCTGGCTGGGCTTCCCCAGCCACTCTGGGCGGCTTCCAAAAGAATATTAAAATACTGTGATACATCAAAGATTAAAAGCTTCCCTAAACAGGGCTGCCTTCAGATGTCTTCTAAAAGTCTGGTAGTTGTTGTTCTCTTTGACATCTGGTGGGAGGGCGTTCCACAGGGAGGGCGCCACTACCGAGAAGGCCCTCTGCCTGGTTCCCTGTAACTTGGCTTCTCGCAGTGAGGGAACCGCCAGAAGGCCCTCGGTGCTGGACCTCAGTGTCCGGGTAGAACGATGGAGGTGGAGACGCTCCTTCAGGTATACTGGGCCGAGGCCGTTTAGGGCTTTAAAGGTCAGCACCTTTAGTGCTTTGAATTCTAAAACTTATAACCGGAGATTTTTGTACAGATTATAACCGGCAAGTTATTGGTGCCGCAGGGACTATTGCACCACTGCCAAGCTGGGTAGATCAAGTTACCCTACACAAGTAACCGTTTGCAAATTTATTCCCAAGGCAGTTCAGTCTTGTCGCAAGGTGCCCTGGAATTCTGTGGCTTACTTCAGTCACACCTTCATCCTCTGAGAGGTACCCATGGGGCACAAAGAAGCCGTCGTCATCGTCTTCCTCCTCTCCACCCTCATCGTCATCATCCTGAAAGATTTAAAAGTAGACGTCAAGAAAACTTGGAAAGGGGATGGAGTAAGATACAAAAATTGGCTAATCTTGTCCACCTAATTTACTATGGCACTTATTGGGTATGATTACGTTACTCTGAGTGTTTCAGTGCAGTGGTACCTCGGGTTACAGACACTTCAGGTTACACACTCCACTAACCTAGAAATAGTACAAGAACTTTGCTTCAGAATGAGAACAGCAATCGTGCGGCAGCGGCAGCAGCGGGAGGCCCCATTAGCTAAAGTGGTACCTCAGGTTAAGAACAGTTTCAGGTTAAGAACCGACCTCCAGAACGAATTAAGTTCTTAACCCGAGGTACCACTGTTATATCTAAAAAAGGTAAAGGTAAAGGACCCCTGGATGGTTAAGTCCACTCAAAGGTGACTATGCGGTTGTGGCGCTCATCTCGCTTTCAGGCCGAGGGAGCCAGTATTTGTCCACAGGAAACTTTCCGGGTCATGTGGCCAGCAGGACTAAATCGCTTCTGGTGCGATGGAATAGCTACACACACAAACAAGGCAAGCTAGAGTATCTCCACGGTGCAAGCCCGGGCAGTATATTTGGAGGTCCTGGGCTGCGCAGACAACAAGACCCCCCCCCGGACTTCCTGATGTGGTCCAATGGAAAGCAAAGCAAGACGTTTGGCACTAGCTTGGCAGCAGGAGTCGCCAGGAGGAGGAGTACAAGGCGCCATCCGTAGGGACTCCACTCTGGAATTGTGGAAGGTTTATTCCTTAACCTTTTCTTCTCCCAAAGGCGTCCCCCAAGGCAGTGGGAACTGATTTTTCCTTTGGGTTCCTTGGGTTCATGCCAAAAGCCTTTCTCATGAACCACATAACAGGACAAAGAATGCATTTAACACATGACAAAAACCAGCCAGTGTAAAAACTGCAGTATGGGCCAGGTAAGGCAACCTCCAGGTGTTCACTTGCTCAATTTACATCCCACCTCTCCTCCTCCCTAGTTTATCCTGAGGAGGTAGGATTAGGCTAAGGGCCAGGGACTGGACCCTAAAGTCACCCACCGAGCTCGATGCAGCTGAATGAGGATTTGATCCATGCGTGTTGAACCCTGTCTGAACTCCCAACATGCCCAACCATTGGCCTGTGCTGGCTGGGGATGATGGGAGCTGAGGTCCAGGAACCCCAAGCCCGTTGGCAGGGCACCACACTGGCTGGCCCCTAATCCACAGCCTTAACCTCAGCATGAACTGTCCGAAAAAACAAGGCATCGCACTATGGAATATATTAAAAACCTTTACCCCTAAAACATACCCTACTCTAAGCACTCACTGAAAGGTCAGTAACGTCAGGTCAGCTGCAACGCCACTTATCAAGGTTTGCAAAATGGCATATAAATGTTTCCAAAGATATAATAAAAATAAACAAACTTGGTAGTAAGGGAAATTGCTTGTGTGCACCTGCAGCTATGTCCTTGTTCAGAAAGGTATCAGTGCAATTATTATTACAAAGATGATGATGATTAAGATTTATATGCCGCCCTTCATCATAAGGTATCAGGGTGCTTCACACGGTAAAAGCACAAATATATAGTTAAAACCAAAACAAGGGGTGTCCAGTGGTGGAAGCTGCTGTCACACTCCGCAACACAAGAGGCAACTTATCCCTCCATGCATAAAGGTTCTATAAATAACCAATGCTGCTGGAACTTTGGTGGGGAAGATCCACGCATTGGCTTGGTTGCTCTGACATCATGAGTCTCCTCCCTCCCCAAAAGCCGGGCCAATGAGGACTGAGCATGCTCAGTGTGGCCACAGAACACGGAACAACTGCTGGCCACAGAAGATGGCATGGCTGGTTGCAACCCATGCTGCAGCATTTTCCTGCAGGCGACCCTGCTTGTCTCTATTACACCCGGAACCCTGGTTCCTTTGACAAAGAAGTCTGCTGCTTGCAGGCAGAAGGTGGCCGTTCGTCCTTACCCCTTCGCTGTGAGAGAGAGACTCCCCGGGCTCCTCCTCCTCCCATTCTTCGTCACTCTCCACTTCGTAGTCCAGAAGTTTCTGCAGAGCAAAGGAGGAAACAAAAAAAGCAATACCGTACTGAAAAGCCATTCTGCCTTGAGAAGTACTGCAGGCTGTACATAGGATTTTGGAGAAGGAACAAGAGGCTAGATCGGGGGTCAGCAAGGTTTATCTCGCCTGGGCCAAATCGGTCCCGCAGAGATCCTTCCGTGGGCCGGATCGCACCTGCGATTTCTGGCACCTGCGCATGCACAGACGCGATTTCTGGTGCCGCAGAAGCGAGTCCCTGTGCTGTGGTGGTTTAGCACACTGTGCGAGCAGGCACCTCGGTTTGGGAGCAGCTCGTGGGCCGGTCAAATGACCACCGTGGGCTGCTTCCGGCCCATGGGCCTTAGGTTGCTGACCCCTGAGCTAGATTCTAGCAACACTGTGCTGCTGAGCTGGGAGGAGAGGGATCTACAATAAGGACAGAGAGTGAGGGGATCATCCTCTTTGCTCCCCAGGGAACAATATAAAGAGCAGAGAGGGTGATTTTCCTTCACACTGCAGCACCGGGGTAGGAAACCTCAGTTGCAGCTCATAGTCTGTTGCTTAGTGGAGGCAGAAGTGAACTTATGAAGCCCATTGCCAAGAAGACAGAAAATAAAAGCCACCGAGCTGCAATAACCACACAGAAAGCTGCCTTATACCATGTCAGACCATTGGATTCATCTATATCAGTATCATCAGAACTGCCTGGCAACAGCTCGCCAGGATTTCCCCAGTCCTACTTTCTATGGGTCACGGATTCTTTAGCGGCGAGTCCTCCCTTGCAGGGGGCCGGAGTAGACGGCAACCCCTGGGCTCCCTTCTGGCCCTACAAGTCTATGATTCTGTACAGTGGTGCCTCGCAAGACGAAAAGAATCCGTTCTGTGATTCTCTTCGCCTAGCGGTTTTTTTGTCTTGCGAAGCAAGCCCATTGACGGATTAGCGGATTAGCGCTATTAGCGGCTTATCTGCTGATCGGATCAGCTGATAAGCGGCTTAGAAAAGGGGGGGGAGGGGAAAAAACCAGCAGGAACTCGCAAGACATTGTCGTCTTGCGAAGCAAGCCCATAGGAGATTCGTTTTGCGAAGCACCTCCAAAACGGAAAACTCTTTCATCTAGCGAGTTTTCCGTCTTGCGAGGCATTCGTCTTGCAGGGCACCACTGTACCTGGAGGTGCTGAGGATTGCACAGCCCTCTGCATATAGAAGAGGGGCTCTTACGGCTGAGCTACGGCCCTTGCCCATGGTCTCAGGAAGAGAGGCTGTTTTCCCAGCCCCAGAGCCAATAAACTGGATATTCCAGAGATTATAATCGGATGCAATTTCATATATACCCCACAGCTACAGGCATGGTGGCAACCACAGCCTTATAAATTGGCAATTTAAACCTCTGCTTAGCTGCCTAAGGGCTTGCCACTGAGTTCCTTCAGCTGAAACAAGAGGTGGATGCAGTATCGCATGCTGACCTCCTCTTTGGACCAAGGGTTTCTTGGGCGTATGGCTGAGGATTTCTTGTTCCACGTGCCCCAGTAGGCAGGGCGGTGATTCTCACAGAACTGCAGGAGCTTCATCCTACCAAACTTCTTCCTCTCCGGCACATCTCCTGCTTGGCTGCTGCTCACAATGACCACATCGCTGTTGGAAGGAAAATGCTGTAATCAGTCACGGGTATGCAGCACACCGGGGTTCCAAGCCAGTGAGAGAAAGACCACCGGCAGTTGACTGACGGCGTGAAAGACTCCTTTATCCCTGCTTTCCACTGAAAAGGATTTTTTTTTATATAGAAGCAATGCTAAGACGGCAACACTGGACTAAGAAGAAAAGGGGCTACTGCCCCCCAATAAAGGTCTTTACTTAAACCACTGAGCCTCTTGCGCTTGCTGATCAGAAGGTCGGCGGTTCGAATTCCTGCGACGGGGTGTGCTCCCGTTGCTCGGTCCCTGCTCCTGCCAACCTAGCAGTTCGAAAGCACGTCAAAGTGCAAGTAGATAAATAGGTACCGCTCTGGCGGGAAGGTAAACAGCATTTCCGTGCGCTGCTCTGGTTTGCCAAAAATGGCTTAGTCATGCTGGCTACATGACCTGGAAATTGTACGCCGGCTCCCTCGGCCAGTAAAGCGAGATGAGCACCACAACCCCAGAGTCGTCCGCGACTGGACCTAACGGTCAAGGGTCCCTTTATCTTTAAACTAAACCAAGTTAAACCAAATGAAAGAAATGAAGGAAAACCTTTCCTTCTTTTAGGTTTCTAACTCTCATAATTCCCTCTATCTGATGATGCCGGGGTGGAGAACATGGTGGGAGGCAATGAGCCAACGTCGGACGTTGCAGAATGCCATGTGCCCTGCTGAAGAGGGTTTGAGAGGAAGTGCCGCAGATTAAGGCAGCAGCAGTGAGCGGCCTTCTACGAGTAGCGTAGCTCAAAAGCTCACAATACCAAGAAAACTAACCTGTTGAATGCATCAGCATTCGGGCTGCTGACAAGGGTGGGTCCAGTTTTACAGGGATCTCTGCTTTTCAGTTCTTCCAAGAAAGAAGCACTGTAGCTCTGAGCTTGCAGCAGCCAGTCTAACTGGTCCATGAGGTCCTGATCGACCGCAACTCGGCAGATTGGCGCGAGGACCATGTTCTCCTTGATCTCAAACGGAGCAAATCTGCCACACCAGCCAGCCAGAATCTGAAATCAGGAGGAAAATGTTATACACAAGCTCTCTCCATCCCCCCCTCCCAACTACCTTACTACCAGCACCAGCTTCCTATTCTCTCCTGGGCATAATTCATGTTTTGACCACTAAAGCCTGAAAAACATGTGGATACTAGATACATATGGCTACTTTGATGTGATGGTCCCTTTTGCTGCCTGAAGAAGACCAAAAATGATGCTTCCTCTCTGGTTAGGGCCAATATTTGCTTCTTAATCCAGGTACCAATTTTTGCCGCCATCTATTCCCTTCCTTCCTGGGGCTACTTGAAATTCACTTAGAGAGCCAGTGTGTAGTGGTTAAGAGCGGTGGACTCGTAATCTGGGGAACCGGGTTCGCGTCTCCGCTCCTCCACCTGCAGCTGCTGGGTGACCTTGGGCCAGTCACACTTCTCTGAAGTCTCTCAGCCCCACTCACCTCACAGAGTGTTTGTTGTGGGGGAGGAAGGGAAAGGAGAATGTTAGCCGCTTTGAGACTCCTTCGGGTAGTGATAAAGCGGGATATCAAATCCAAACTCTTCTTAAGGCCTCTGCAAGCCATGGGTCAGCTATGCTTTCTGACCTTTTTTGATCTCCACAACTAGCTAAAGCAGGGCTGGCGAACCTGTAGCCTTATTCCAGCATAAAAGATGATGGGAGCAGAGTCCAGCAATGTCATTAGAACCACAGGTTCCCCAACCGCAGGCCTAAAAAACTCTCAGAAAGGCAAGCGGAGAAGGTACACCCAGTAGCTTCTTCAACAATATAAGAAGCCCACTTCTTGTGGAGCCAACACCTCCCAGCTTATTTTAGAATCAACACATGGAGGCATCTTTATTGGCTGGCTTTTGGTGATGGGCATTGAGGTGGCAGAGTGTTGGGTAAGAGTTTTTAAATTATGCATTTAAAAAAATTACTAGCAGCACTTCATATTTGTTTGTAGCACACTTGGGTTATATTCCTTGAGGGTGAGTAGAGCAATAGATCTAAAAATCAGGGTTTTGGGTTTGTATTCTACTTTTGATCTGATAGAAAGGTGAAGTACCGTATTTTGCACTCCATTGGACGCACCGGACCATAGGAGGGGGAGAACAGGGAAAATTTTTTTTTCTTGTTCTCCCCCTCTAAAACAAGGTGCCTTCAAGGTACATTCACCAGAGCTTGTGGGGCTGGCAGTGGGGGGAAGCGCTGCTTTCCCCCATCGCCAGCCTCAAAGATCCCTGAAGCCTTTGGAGCGCAGCGCCCTGCTGCCCTACAGAGGTTTGCGCGCAGCCGTCCCCAAGCTAGAGCAGCGAGATGGAGCCCTCCGTCTCGCTGTTCTGGCTTGGGAACAGCCTTGCTAGCTTCTGCAGGACAGCGGGGTGAAGGCACTGTCCCCAAGCTAGAGCAGCGAGACGGAGCGCTCCGCAGTGCTCCGTCTTCCTGTTCTGGCTTTGGGCTTAGCAGCGCAGCCTGCATTCGCTCTATAGGACTAGGACGCACACACATTTCCCCTTAATTTTTGGAGGGGGAAATGTGCGTCCTATAGAACGAAAAATACGGTAAACATATTTTAAATAAAAAAGACATACATAGTTCAGGGGTTTTTGTGCATGTACAACACAGCGTTTAAAATGTGAAGTGTGTTGGCCACCTTG
Source organism: Podarcis liolepis (assembly GCF_965112155.1). Lineage (NCBI taxonomy): Eukaryota > Metazoa > Chordata > Lepidosauria > Squamata > Lacertidae > Podarcis > Podarcis liolepis. Next base: position 5,917,897 of record NC_139572.1, on the reverse strand, counting down.
AAGGCAATTTCCATTGCCCTGGAAATCTTGCATGGATTTAAATGGCATTGCAGGAGAGCCAGACAAAGGCAGACAAACAGCAAAACAAAACTCACCTTTGGAGCAGGCTGGCTTTTGGGCTTTTGGAAGAACCTGGTGATCTCTGCCTTCTCTGCTTTGATACGCTAGAGATGGAAATATGGACAAAATGAAACGCAAACGATTTGGATTATTTAAAAGCATTTCTGCGAAAGCATCCCCCTTGCTCTGAATAATTAAAAACACCAGTGTGAATTCTGGCCCCAGCCACCTACTGATGACAACGCAATTCATAAAAACATAAGAAGCTGAATAAGCCAGACCCTTGTAGTCCCACCAGTCTACACTGACTGGCAGAAGCAGCCCAGGATTTACTAACAGATGGGCTAGGCTGGCCTTCCTCTCACCAGGATGTTTTTGCTGGGAAGCAAGGAAGGCTTTGTTGTTGTTTAGTCGTGTCCGACTCTTCGTGACCCCATGGACCAGAGCACGCCAGGCAAGGAAGGAAGGCAGCCTCCTCCAAGTCCTCAGCACCCAGCCAATGGCAGAGGCCAGAGTGTGCTTCCCTTCAGCTAGACCAGACTTTCCCAACTAGGTTCTCTCCAGATTATGGTGGACTACCAGACCCACTGAACGCTGGCTGGGGCTGATGCAGTGGCGTAGCGTGGGGGGTGCCAGGGGGGCCGGCCGCACCGGGCGCAACATGTGTGTGGGGGGGGGGCGCGCGCTCGCTGCCTCCAGAGTCGCCGAAGAGCCTCGGGCGCAGGCTGTAGCGGAGCCGCATGTCTCGCGGAACCGACGAGCTGTGCGCGCGTCCAGGCTGAAGGCGCCCGGCAGGCAGCGGCTCTCAGCGCTCGCCGCGGAGGACGCGCCAGGCAGCCCCTCCTCACAGCCCCGTTTCCGCCGCTGCTGCTGGGCCATGTTGCATTTTCCTCGCCTCTCTGCCCCCCTCCTCCTCCGGGCAAGCGGCGTCGTTTGGGCGCCAGCGCCAGCGGCAACTCGCAGGTTAGGGGTTAGGGGGGGGCGCAAATTACTTGCCTTGCCCCGGGTTAGGGGGCGCAAATTACTTGCGTTGCCCCGGGTGCTGAGAACTCGCGCTACGCCGCTGGGCTGATGGGAACTGGAGTCCAACTGGAGGGCACGTGAAGGCTGAGCGAGACAAAACTCCACTTACCTTTTCTTCCTCTTTCAACCGTTTCTCCTCTTCTCTCTTCCTTTTCTCTTCTTGCTTTGCCCTTTAAAATAAAAGCTTGATTTCAGAGGGGCGGTGGCGGGGGCACCAAGCAACCATGCACACATGTTCAAGCATGAGTCACCCGTAAAAACAAACCCCACCAGAGAGGACAACTTACTCCAGAGCTTCCTGCTTCTCTTTCCGCTTCTCCTCTTTCGCCCGCAGCTTCTCAGCCTTCTCTTTCTCCTCTTTCTCCCTTTTCTCCCTCCTTTCCTTATCCTTCAACTCTTTTTCTTCTTCCTTCTTCCTCTTCGCCTCCTCCCGGGCGCGTTCTTTTGCGGCCTTCGCCTCCTCCTTCAGCCTCCCCTTCTCCTCCCGCTCAGCTTGCTGCTTTTGAAGCTTCTCTGCACGTTCCTGATCCTGGGTTGCGAGAAACGACAACAGACGCCCCCAAACAGAAGAGCTCTTTAGGCAACTCTCCACCAACGCCCCACGAAAGTCTAATCGCAGGGTGCCAAGAAGCTGCTCAATCAGGCTCCATTTCTGGTGAGATGCCATTTGTTCCATCAGGCTTCTCACCTTCATCCACTGGTACCAGGAGGCCAGTCCACCAGGTGGCAGGACAGAGGGAGAGAAGGGAAGCAGGCAGACTCCACCAGTGCTGCTGAGGGACCAGCAACGTTAACCTCTCCCTCTCCCTAAGCTGTTACCATTCCACTTGACCAAAGCACCAAAGTTTGCTTCTCCTGCCCCTTCTCCCTCCTGATCCCCTTTTCCTTGTGTCTAAGCCTGAGGGTGGGACGCGGGTGGCGCTGTGGGTTAAACCACAGAGCCTAGGACTTGCCGATCAGAAGGTCGGCGGTTCGAATCCCCACGACGGGGTGAGCTCCTGTTGCTCGGTCCTAGCTCCTGCCAACCTAGCAGTTCGAAAGCACCTCAAAGTGCAAGTAGATAAATAGGTACTCCAGCAGGAAGGTAAACGGCGTTTCTGTGCACTGCTCTGGTTCGCCAGAAGCGGCTTAGTCATGCTGGTCACATGACCCGGAAGCTGTCTGCGGACAAACGCCGGCTCCCTTGGCCAATAAAGCGAGATGAGTGTCGCAACCCCAGAGTCGGTCACGACTGGACCTAATGGTCAGGGGTCCCTTTACCTTTGCCTACGCCTGAGGGCAGGGCTGCCATGTTACTGGTAACTAAGCTGCTCTGGAAGCCTGAAGGGTAGGGTAAAAATGCTTCAAAACAAACAGACAAAGCAGCACCTCCTTTCTGTACTCGTGCTAAAGTTCCCGCACCCTCCTACTCACTTCATCTATAGCTTCTTGAATCCTGGAATTGCTTGTAGAGAGAAAAGAATAACGCTTGAAGCAAGGGCACAGAAAACAAAAAGGCCCACAGCGCGAAACTTTAAAAAGCAGCAAGTCAATCTGAATAGGGGTGGGGAAACTTTTTCAGCCAGAGGGCAACTTTAGGGGTCCACATGCCAGTGGTGGCTTGGACCTTCAGCAGAGGTCAGGAAACCGGAAAAGGGATGTGCTCTCCGCTCATTACCAAAAGTGAACAAATAAGGTTTCTAGGCCAATAGGGGGGAAAACACCACTTTACCCTCTGCAGCTTTAGTTTCTCCTTCTCCTCAGAACTCCGGTGAATTTTCTGCGGTGCCTGGAATTGAGAGGACAGAGACGAGCATGCGTTATTTACACCCCTTTAAAGCAACAGAAACGAAGAGTCCCGTGGGACTAGCAGTCAACAGATTTGTTTTCTTATTACGTAAAAATCTGAATTCCTCAAGCATCCTTTAATAAAACTTGGGGAAGCTTTGGGTGCCGGAAGAAGGGTGCAGCTCCAAGCCAGGATTAAAAAAATAATAATTTCGAAAAGGTTTCACAGGTGGAACCTGCAATAAAATGCTGCACTATGTAATCATCCAGTATTTATTTATAGAATTTATATCCTGACTTTTCAGCCAAAGGAGTTCAGGGTAGCAGTGCGGAATACCTACAAGGCACTTTTCCAGAATACTCTATTATTACTATCCCACCCTCATGAGCACCTTCAGTTCTCACTAAGTTCTTCGCCCCCCCCGCCCCCCCCCAATTTGTACTTCTGTAAAACTTGGGAGTTTCTTCAAGCCTGCTGATACCTCATCCTTGGCCCAAGACTGAAAAAGGAAGCAGTTGAGCATTGCTACTACATTTGACTGGAGTATTGGAAGTTAGATATCCAGGGAGTATCCAATGTTTGTCGAGACTAGAGTGCAACACTGAAATTGACATTGCTAATTTAGGAACGTATAGTCGTACCTTGGTTGCTGAACGCCCTGGAACTCGTACATTTTGGCTCCCAAACGATCTAAAACTGGAAGTGAGTGTTCCAGTTTTAGAATGATTTTTGGAAGTCGGACATCTGGCACGGCTTCCGATTGGCTGCAGGAACTTCCTGCAGCCAATCAGAAGCCACACTTTGGTTTCTGAACGTTTTGGAAGTCGAACGGACTTCCGGAACGGATTCCATTCGACTTCCAAGGTACGATTGTACTCCAATTATGGCTAACACCGGATACAGCAGTTTCCAAAATGTTGCACAGAACGTCTTCAGGCTTTTGACCCAGGAGCATGAAGCATCCTGTAATGGAAGACATTTGTGCCACATGGTCTCCCTTCCAAACTCCTCTTGTTTCCTGCTTGCCCTGGCCTTCTCCCTCGTGTGAAATCACACACAGAGAGCAACCACCTAATGTGAGCTAAAAAGCTCTCTTCAATACAGACAAACCTTGGGTTGTATTCAGCAACAGTCATACTCAGAAGAGATCCGTTCAAATTAATGGGCATGAATAACTTATGTACATTAAATCTTCATTGGACACAACCTGTTCCACTTTCCAGAAGCCATGAAGCTGAAAGTAAAAGCTGAGAAGCAGCTCTTGCATAAATTGATGTTATGAAATACACACACACACACACTCAAATTATCTTCCAAAATATACTTTCAAGGTGGGATGGAGTAAGATACAAAAGATGGCCAATCTTGCCCACCTAATTTACTATGACACTTATTGTGTATGATTATGTTACTCTGAGTGTTTCAGTACTGAGAAAGCACAGCTGATAGACCTACTGAATTGCATCTTAGGCTGTGTACGCACCACACATTTAGAGAGCATTGCTTTCCGCAAAGAATCCTGGGAAGCATTGTTTACCCCCACAGAGCTACAGTTCCCAGCACCCTCAACAAATTATCACTCCCAGGATTCTTTGGGGAAAGCCATGTGCTTCAAATGCATGCTCTGCATGTTATGTTATGTATATGGCTTTTGGGGAGAGATTTACCCTCTTTTCGCATAATGCTCAGAGCCTCTACCAAAGGTGTCATGGACTTTGAAGAAGCACGAACTTGGGGTGAAAGGGAGAAACGAGCTGCAGGGGAACATCTCCCAGCCCTACCCGGAAGCACCAGGGATTGAACATGGGGCCTTCTGCACATGAAGCAAGATGTTCTACCAAGGAGTTATGGCCCTTTCCTGAGGGGCACTGAAAGAACAGGCATATGCAAGGATTGTGGAATTTAACAGTTAAAGCCGCTTCAGCAGACAAGCCTTATAGGTTACGGAATGTCAGACGGCTGCAGCTCAGCTAAAAACTCTCCAGCTCCCAATATATCAGAATCAGGACTTCTGCGACAGCACTCACCCGGAATAGAGCACCAGTATACACACTCCTCTTTTTTGCTGCATATGAAAGCCATTCTGTGCTGGCACCCCTAGCACTTTCATCAATACAAAATGCCGGCACCCCCCAAAAAACGTCAATGCCTCCCATTAAATTTCAGTAGGGCCTGGGAAGAAACTGTGCCTCATCCAAACAGCAGCAGCAGCAGACAACTCACACCTTGCACTGCACACGTATTTCCCCAGAACAATAAAAAGAGGGGATCAGAATCAAAGTGTGCCCCAGATTCTTCTGTTTAAACATTATCCGGTGTTTCTCTAGAATGCCATCCTTCCCTGACCTAAAATTAAGCAATACCGGGGGGGGGGGGTGTATTCTGGAGCCGCTCGATTATATCTGAATTGCTATATCTCCCCCACCTCACTTTTCTTAGGTTGGTTTCTTTTTTCAGGCCTTTACATCTCTCTACATGGGAGATTACCGTATTTTTCGCTCTATAACATGCACCTGACCATAACACACACATCGTTTTTAGAGGAGGAAAACAACGGAAAAAACATTCTGAATGAAACAGTGGGTGTATCATTTTTGTGCTTCATGCTGTGGCCACAGACATGTGATCTGATGGTGAATTTGGGGTGACCCAATGCAAAAATCCTGAGAATCCATGTGGATCCATGCTTTTTAACCACATTTTTGCAGCCCCAGGCAACAGTGGGTGCGTGATTTGGGGGGGGGGGCAGGCTGTAGCCATGGACATGCTATGTGCTCTGATGGTGAATTTGGGGTGACCCAATGCAAAGATCCTGAGGATCCATGTGGATCCATGCTTTGTAACCACATTTTGAGTGGGGAGGGAAGGAAAAACACAGAAGGGACAAGGAGCACGAGAGGGGTGTGCAGAGAAGCAGCTGGCTAAGAATGCAGGAGAGGGCTATAACGGGAGGGAGGAAAGGAAGGCAAAAGTTTTCCCCCACCCAAGCACCCAAGCCAGCCAGCTCTCTCTCTCTCTCCCACCTGCATGTTTTCAGCAGCACCGGAGCACAGAGAGGAAGGACCGACACTCTGCTTTCCCCTCTTCTTGCCTGGAGGGGAGGGGCTTTCCCTGCTCTTTGTTCCGTTTGAGCAAACACAGCAACAAAACAGAGAGGGTGGGCAGTAAGACCCTGAGGCAGAATGCAGGAAAGCAGCAGCTTCCTCTTTTCAGGTTCCCCTTCTCGTGACTGCGCAATTTGATTTTTCGGCTCCAGGGACCACACATTCGCTCAATAACACGCACAGACATTTCCCCTTCCTTTTTAGGAGAAAAAATCTGCGTGTTATAGAGAGAAAAATACAGTAACCACATTTCCACTGCTCTGTGTAGGCCAAAACACAGTTGGAAGTCTGCTGAAGCCCCCCCGGCTATATATGTCACAGCGAACACCCACGTTTCATGTGGGGTGAAACATTTCCCAGGGTTTTATTTTTCTGCAGCATTTTTTTTCCATTTTACAGGATCTTTAGTAACAACGAATGGATGCCAATCACAAATACAGCATTAGGTACGCCCAGGGTGGATTTGATTTAAATCACGATTTAAATCACTAGTCAGTAAGACTTGATTTAAATCATTATTTTTTTACCGAAAGACTCAATCTTGCTAGTATAATCTTAATATTTACAACCAGATGAAGGTTTCATTTTTGGAATAATAAATATTCAGAGTAGTTTTTACAATTCTATCAAAAATTTCTGATTTGGTTATACTATTATAAATACATAGGCAGACAATTATGAAATTATCGTGTGGTTTGATAAGTTAACATCAGCAAGTTATGTTTGGACAATTTTCTGATGTACTTTATTGGAAGGGGAATTCCCCCCTTAATATCAATTTATTTAACTAAAACAATAACATTATAGCATATGTAGCCATGTTTGTTAACTGATGTGGTTAAACGGTTTTTTTAAAAAACAAAACAAAAACTGAGAAGACATGAAAAACTGAAAACAAATTCTTATTTCCTGATGAATAGCCTGTGGACTATAATGTAACTTAAACAGAAAACTATATTTAGAGAGATTTCCCCTCCAAAATCATTTTCTTTTAAAAATCCAATTTAAATTTTAAAAAAAATCTGTATTAAATCAAAAAATCCAAAGTAAATAAAAAATCTGCTTTTTTTTAATCATTAATTTTTATCCACCTTGGGTATGCCTGGCAATTTCTAAGTTTTTAGCGTAACTTTATTAGGCACAAATAAGCATGCTAAACTAGATCACTCTGTTGGGTGCCAGAAAGCTTTCCAATAAAAGCTGAACTTTTTCCAGTGCAAATTAGCTGACTATGCACAGGAGACCACCCCCTCCATCCCGTTTCATTGCTACTGTGCCCGGAGGAGACAGTTCCTGTCACACCAACAGTTATTTTTGAAGGGTTTGGCACTCAGGTGACGATTTCCAGCCTATAACACGTGGTGGCCAAAATTCCAACCAGTCAAAAAGAAGATCCAATAGAGTGAGTGATAAATATATTTAGAACATGCCACTCCTTGCAAGACTTTGTATCTCAGCCAGCAGACTCTAATTCCCAACCTATGCTACCAACCAATCACTTAAGCCACATTCTAATAGCAACTTAAAACCCAAATATTTCCCTGTTCTAGTGATCTTTAGTTCTGACAGCCTGCAGGTGAATGCTACCTAATCATCTGAAGTTGTACCTTTTTAAAAAAGTGTGCCCCGGTGAGGAGAGACACCTCCATTTTTTTACTTTCTTTAACCAGACCTTCCCCCTGATTCTGACCAGGCTGCACCACCATGCGAAATCAGAAACATTGTATGTTCTTGTTCAGAATCAAGGATACAGTAACTTCAAGCTAAGCTAAGGTTAGCCAACTGCCACTCCCATGGAGCAACTGTACCGTACAGTGGAACCTTGGTTTACGAACTTAATCCATTCTGAAGTTCGTTCTTAAACCGAAGCGTTCTTAAACCAAGGCGTGCTTTCCCATAGCAGTGGGGGGACTCAATTTACAAATGGAACACACTCAACAGGTTCTGCTTCCAAGGCAAAGTTCACAAACCAAAACACCTACTTCCGGGATGGCAGCGTTCTTAATCCAAGTTGTTCATAAACTAAGCTGTTCTTAAACCAAGGTACCACTGTATTTGACAATTGGCGGCTAAAGTAAGAAGTCTGCCCACAAGTTTCACTTTTAAGGAGACGAAGATAGCAATGAAAAGTTTAAAGGGTAAAGGGACCCCTGACCCCACCAATGGTCCAGTCGTGACCGACTCTGGGCTTGCGGCGCTCATCTCGCTTTACTGGCCGAGGGAGCCGGCGTACAGCTTCCGGGTCATGTGGCCAGCAGGACTAAGCCGCCTCTGGTGAACCAGAGCAGCGCACGGAAACGCCGTTTACCTTCCCGCTGGAGTGGTACCTATTTATCTACTTGCACTTTGACGTGCTTTCGAACTGCTAGGTTGGCAGGAGCTGGGACTGAACAGCAGAAGCTCACCCCGTCATGGGGATTCGAACCGCCGACCTTCTGATCAGCAAGTCCTAGGCTCTGTGGTTTAACCCACAGCGCCACCCGTGTCCCTACGTTTAGAGCATGGCATATTTCATGCTTTGGTGCGATGTCTTTCTTGCTTTTGTATGCTTAGCAGTGAGCTGGGCATTCACACGCTTGCTCCCTAAGTCAGGTCCTTAGTAGACATGACTTTACAACATCATAGAACTGCAGAGCCAGAAGGGACTACGAGGGAATGCAGGAATCTTTCACCCAACCTGGGGCTTGAACCCAGGACCCTGGAATTAAGAATCTAAAAACCCTGGGACAAACTCTCCATGGCCCTCTGGCAGCGATGGTGGCTCATTTACCAGAAGTAATGTACTTAGTGTTAACTCTGGAAGTGCATATACTTGATTCTGGCCAAACCTAAGCCTCCTAGAACAAAATATACATAGAAGATTCTAACTGCTCAGGATGCACATATCCCCCTCCCCCCGCAAAAAACCCCAACCCACTGACAAAAAAAAGAGAAGTACCGTATTTTTCGCCCTATAGGACACATTTTTCCCCTCCAAAAATGAAGGGGAAATGTGGGTGCGTCCTATGGGGCGAATATAGGCTTTCGCTGAAGCCTGGAGAGCGAGAGGCTCTCGCTCTCCAGGCATCAGGAAGCTCTGCGCAACCCTCCAGAGCCCGGCGCCAAGCCGCACCGGCCTCCGGAGGGTCGCGCAGAACTGCCTGCCCTCCCGGGCACCGCGCAGCTCCGCGCGACCCTCCGGAGCCTGGCGCCAAGCCGGAGGGTTGCGCAGAGCTGCCTGCATTCCGAAGCCTTGGGCGCGCTGAAGTTCCCAGGCTCCGGGCTCTGCACAGCTGTCCGCAAGCCTGGGGAGACTGGCGCGGCTCCCTAGGCTTGCGGATAGCAGGCTGTTCTGGGGGCTGGGGTCGGGGGAAGCTCGGGCTTCCCCTGCGCCAGCCCCGTGCCTGGGGGGGGGGAATAATTTGTTTTTCTTTATTTCCCCCCCCCCAAAAAAAAACTAGGTGCGTCCTATAGGGCGGTGCGTCCTATGAGGCGAAAAATACGGTATGTAACATAGCTTTTAGAAGTCACTGTACAATGTGGAAACCAGTGTTTGAAGCTGAACTCCTGAGGGAGAACCTGATAGGGAAAGATGTATGACAGGCACGTCCAACTCCCAAGAGACTGATCTACTCCCAGTACAAAAGAAACAGGCAGTGATCTATCCTGGAGGGAGGAGAAGCGTGCGGTTTTTGGGGGGAGTATTGCCAAGAGTTGTTGATTTGGGGGGGGGGGATTGACCTGACTCTTTTAGCTTTTTTGGTGGGGGGGGGCGGCGCTCAGCCAAAACTCCAGCACTAAAGCGCATGCAGCACTAAAGAAAAGATTACCGTATTTTTTGCTCTATAAGACTCAATTTTTCCCTCCTAAAAAGTAAGGGGAAATGTGTGTGCATCTTACGGAGCGAACACAGGCCGCGCAGCTATCCCAGAAGCCAGAACAGCAAGAGGGATTGCTGCTTTCGCTTCGCAGCGATCCCTCTTGCTGTTCTGGCTTCTGAGATTCAGAATATTTTTTTTCTTGTTTTCCTCCTCCAAAAACTATGTGCGTCTGGTGGTCTGGTGCGTCTTATAGAGCAGAAAATACGGTACTTTCGCTTTCCACCTTGCCCAGCTTTCAATGCTACTGCCGCGCCGATGGAGGAACCTATCACCAGGGGCCGAATCATTCCTTGCCCATGATCGACCACGGTTCCATGATCTACCAGGAACACCCCGGGGATCTGTCAATTGCAGTCGACCGGTTGGACATGTCTGACGTAGGAGATACGACAGACGAGGACTGTAAAGGCACCAAAGCTGGAGTAAATTAAATGGGCAGAGAGAGGACATTTGAGAGATGAGCGTGTGGATAAGGCAGCAACAGGAAGCTGGGAAAGAGAAGATCTTGCTAAGGAACATTTAAAATCTTTAATGCTTCTATCTCAACACATACTATACCTTTCCAACAGGTGTTGAAGCAGCCATCGGACTAATATTGTCCTTGCCTGCTTGTACACGCAGGGATTCAGGTGAACTGGTAAGGGAGGCGGAACTTAACGAGGAATTTGTATAATCCTTGCTCTCTCCAGGACAAGACTCAATTGTCTCATTTCCAGAAGACAGGCTCCTTTCCAAAGGTGAAGCTTGCGGCGATCTGGCCGTCATGATATCCTCCAGGACAATGATGGGCATTTTCCTTTCAAATATGACATTACTGTGTTTGCTCTCTGTAGTACTATCGGTTTCTGTTTTGGTCAACACCATATCTGATAATTCATCCTCATCTGGTGTAACTGGGCAAGTTGCCATCAGAACATCCACAGGGGTATTACAAACAGGCTTTTGTGAACCAGATTGGGCTTCCGTTTCCTCGTGAGTTTTCTCTACAGGTGCCGCTACTTTGTTCGATTTGCAGTGGTCTGTGTCAGTATCACTCAGTCTGTGGTTGGAATCCTCTGTCAAGTCTATGAAGGGCAACTGACTTGTGCTATTTTTTGTGCTTTTCTGCACAAAGTTATCTAACGGGCCCTTGCCATTAATAAGTTTTGGAACAAATTGTGTCTCGGTTTCCTCATGGCAGCTGTTCTCCACATTGTCCGGTAACGGATGTGACAAATCAGGACAGGGTGTGTTTTGATCAAAGACGTTCTGAGAGTTCCTGCCTCTTTTGACTCCTGGGTTTCCATCAAGTTTCTCCTTTGGTATGGGATTCAAACGCTTGAAAGGCAATCGTGCTGGAACAGAAAAAAAAGAAGCAGCTGAAGAATGGTAGCTTACGATTTTGGGCAAGATAAAAAAAGAGGCAAGTTATCTAACATATGAATGTATTTTTCCCAATAAAAGTATAGATTTTAGAAAGCTGGATCTGTGCACCCAAGATTACTAAATAACACCCATTTGCAGGGGGGGGGGGAATGGTAAGAAGGAAGAGGCCTTGGAGATAACCTAGCCCAGCCCCCTATGCAATTACAGCATCCCTGATAGATGCTGAACCTCTGCTTAAATAGTTGCAGTGAAGAACAGCCCACATCTTCCAAGGCAGACTATTCCTGTATCAAACATCTCTTACCATTAGGAAGTTTATGTTTTTAAATCAAAACTGTCTGCAGACCTCTTTGGTAACAAGCAACAAATGTTTAATACAACAAATAACAATTTCTTCCTGATGTTTAGCCAAATTTTACGTTGTTGCAATTTTCATTCATTAACTCTAGCCCTACCCTGTAGACCAAGGGTCAGCAAACCTTTCCTGCAGGGGGCCAGTCCACTGTCCCTCAGACCTTGTGGGGGGCCAGACTTTTTTTTGGGGGGGGGAGAACAAATTCCCATGCCCCACAAATAACCCAGAGATGCATTTTAAATAAAAGCACACATTCTACTCATGTAAAAACACACTGATTCCCAGACCATCTGCAGGCCGGATTTGGAAGGTAATTGGGCCGGATCTGGCCCCTGGGCTTTAGTTTGCCTACCTATGCTGTAGACTGTAGAGCCACAGGGAACAAGCCTGCTCCGTACATGCAATAGCGTGTCAAAGATACTACACCATGTGTCCCTTCAGATGCTGTTGGGCTCTCAGCTTCTATCAGCCCAACAACCAGCATGGCCAATGGTGAGGGATGAAGGAGGGACACAAGTTCCTCATCCCAGGTGCAGGCGATAGGCTAGGACTGGGAAGAACCAGGTTCAAAGATCACAAATAGATCACTGGGCGACTTTCAGCCTAACCCAACCCATAAAGTTGCTGTGTGAATAAGAGCAAATACAGCCATATACCCCACCCTGAGCTCATGGATGGGATAAAACATGCAGCCAAAAACTGAATAAAAATGCAACTCTCATCATTTAAACAGGAAAAAAAGGTGGCGACATGTCAAGGTGGGCCTGAGATGACAGAAAAATATTTTTTCTTGCAAAAATCGTAACCATTCACAAATACAAGTAGAATCATACTCCAAATATATGTACGACAGGGCACTGAATAACTTCTGCTTTGCAAATATTGTAGCAAAACACCATTGCTTTTCCTCAAATTAAATCAATATTGTATTCCTGGAAATGTAGCATTCTGAGTTCAAAGGTTTATGTATAGTATCACACTTAATTATAAAGAACTCTAACAAGCCTGAAGGAAAAGTGTTTAGCAAGCCTGTGCCATGCAGAAAGAATAGCCTGGGCTGAAAATGAGTCAGGGTTTTTTGTTTTTGCATGAAACGGGTTACCTTGTATCAGTTTCCGGGCTGGAACCGCTGATTTATCTTGACACTCCATAGCTGTCAATGGAAGACAATCAATTTAATTATAAACTGCATTTGATGAATGCATTTACGGAAAAGGTTTACGAAAACAGTCTATAAACACAATAGTCTTAAAATATTGAAAAATGTAGTTTCGCAACGAATAATTCAACATTACATTGGAAACATCAAACATGCACATGAACTGAAAGCTTCCCAAATTATTAGGCATCTAGGGTTGCATCCAATTACATGCAATTCAGAGCAGACCCACTGATATTAATAGGACTACGTTCGTCACTTCTATTTAACTTCCCACAGAACTGGAGAGGCTTGGCGGGTCTAATTAGGCTGATGGGCCAGAAGCTCTCCATTGCCACTGTACTCCACTGATTCCACAGGGGTGACCAGTACCCTTTTCCCACACCCAACTCTCATTGCAAGTTACCAGTTGTTCCCTGTGTTCACTCCCTGCCTTCTTCCTTGGATCCTACGCAGACCCAATCACTCCTCAAACCACAAGTCCTACTCCATCACTATTCCACCCTCTCCCCTCTCCACTAACACCCAGGTGTGGGGAACCTTTGCGGACACGGCCGAGCCAACATTAACCTTTTCAATATTTTTGACAGCGTCAGTTCTCCAAGCGTGCCCCTTTACCTTTAAGCCTGCATATCACTGACTTCCTTGCAAGTCCAAACATAGTGTCTTTCCAATCCATCACCCTCATTCCTACAGCAGTCAACTAGATGCCAATATGCCCTTCTTGATATTTTGGCCGGATGTTTACTTGCACCCCATTGCCAAGTTAACAAAAAACGCAGCCCACATGCCAGTTTTAAGACTGCGTTGCGTAATGGCCTGTGGTGCTAGAACAATATACCAACACATGGGCGCTTTACATTAACATATATGGTGCATATTCGTGCGTGATCACCACCAAACATTAACCCTGCTTCCTCAGCAACAACATTGGTTGCCAAACGAAGGAACGCTCAAATGAAAGAGGTCCACCTTATGCCTTGTGACAGCCCCACCCCACTATAGCTGTCATGATTCAAGATGAGTATAGCAGGGGGCTTTCATCAAGGGACTCCCCTCCCTTCATATTTCAAGCTCTGGGAGTCACCCTCCATGGCCCGTCCAACACTTGCTGGACCCAGGCTCTCCTTCCTTAACCCCCCCCCAACCTGCCTCAATTTCCTCCCTGCCTCGGTTTCTCTCAGGCGGCAATATGTTCTCCATTTCCCTCCCTTGGGATCCCACTCCAAAAGCTCCATTTCCAGAGCCATAGAACTGTATAGTTGGAAGGGACCCCGGGGGTCATCCAGTCCAGCCCCCTTGCAGTGCAAAAATCTCAGCTAAAGCATCCCTGACAGAGGGCTCCATCCAACCTCTGCTTGAAAACCTGCAACATAAACATATCCCTGCCTCCCTTCTCCACCCCCCAAAAAAGTGTTTCCACTAACAGAGACTCTGACACCCACACCAACTCATGTCTGCCCCCCACAACAGCTCCCTTGGCCCTGCCTCAGTTTCCCTCCCCAGCAGCCTGTAAGATATCCCCCCTCCCTCTCTACTGCAGCGCCTCAGTTCCCCCTCTGAAAGCCTGCAGAGCCTGCAGCCAGTGGTTAGAGAACATGGGTGTGCAATCATTGTAGAATTGTATAGAGTTGGAAGGGAACCCTAGGGGTCATCCAGTCCAACCCCCTTGCAGCCCACCCATAAGGGATTTCCCTGTCCCTCCCTCCTTGCTGCAGCGCCTCAAGTTTCCCCTCTGAATCCCTGCAGAGCCAGTGGCTAGAGAACATGGGTGTGCAGTTATCGTAGAATCGTATAGAGTTGGAAGGGACCCTCAGGGGTCATCCAGTCCAACCCCCTGCACGCAGGAGTTTCAGCCAAAGCATCCCTGGCAGATGACCCCATCTAGCCTCTGCTTGGAAACTTCTGACATAAACATATCTCTGCTTTGCTTCTCTCCCCCCCCCCCAAAAAAAAAGTTTTTCCCAATTATCGTAGAATTATACAGTGGTACCTCAGGTTAAGTACTTAATTCGTTCCGGAGGTCCGTTCTTAACTTGAAACTATTCTTAAGCTGAAGCACCACTTTAGCTAATGGGGCCTCCTGCTGCCGCCATGCGATTTCTGTTCTCATCCTGAAGCAAAGCTCTTAACCCGAGGTAATATTTCTGGGTTAGCGGAGTCTGTAACCTGAAGCATCTGTAACCTGAGGTACCACTGTATAGAGTTGGAAGGGACCCCCAGGAGTCTCAGGCAGCCAAAGCATCCCTCCCACCAGATGTCAAAGAGAACAACAACTACCAGACTTTTAGAAGACATCTGAAGGCAGCCCTGTTTCGGGAAGCTTTTAATGTTTGATGTATTATAGCATTTTAATATTCTTTTGGAAGCCGCCCAGAGTGGCCGGGGAAGCCCAGCCAGATGGGCGGGGTATAAATAATAAATTATTATTAGTAGTAGTATTATGACAGATGACTCCATCCAACCTCTGCTTGGAAACCTCCGAAATAAACATCTCTACTTCGCTTCTTCCCCCATCAAAAAAGAAGTTTTTTTCCAGTTATCGTAGAACTGTGTATAGAGTTGGAAGGGAACCCCAGGGGCCATCCAGCCCAACCCTCTGCAATGCAGGAGTCTCAGCCAAAGCATCCCTGACAGATGACCCCATCCAACCTCTGCTTGGAAACCTCAGACATAAACATATCTCTACAGTGGTACCTCGGGTTAAGTACTTAATTCGTTTCGGAGGTCTGTTCTTAACCTGAAACTGTTCTTAACCTGAAGCACCACTTTAGCTAATGGGGCCTCCCGCTGCCGCTGCACCGCCAGAGCACGATTTCTGTTCTCATCCTGAAGCAAAGTTCTTAACCTGAAGCACTATTTCTGGGTTAGCGGAGTCTGTAACCTGAAGCGTCTGTAACCCGAGATACCACTGTACTTCGCTTCTCCCTCCCATCAAAATAAAAGCTTTTTTCCAATTATCCGTAGAATTGTAGAGTTGGAAGGGAACCCCAGGGGTCATCCAGCCCAACCCCCTGAAATGCAGGAGTCTTAGCCAAAGCACCCCTGACAGATGACCCCATCCAACCTCTGCTTGGAAACCTCAGACATAAACATATCTCTACAGTTGTACCTCAGGTTAAGTACTTAATTCGTTTCGGAGGTCCGTCCTGAACCTGAAACTGTTCTTAACCTGAAGCAGCACTTTAGCTGCCACTACACGATTTCTGTTCTCATCCTGAAGCAAAGTTCTTAACCCGAGGTACTATTTCTGGGTTAGCGGAGTCTGTAACCTGAAGCGTATGTAACCTGAGGTACCACTGTACTTCGCTTCTCCCCCCCCCATCAAAAGAAAAGCTTTTTCCCAATTATCGTAGAGTTGGAAGGGAACCCCAGGGGTCATCCAGCCCAACCCCCAGCAGCCCATAAGACATTCCCTCCCTCCCGCTCTGCAGAGCCATCCTACCCCCCCTTTCCCCCCCCTCAGCATGACAATTATTCCCCCCCCTCCAATATATCCACCTCAGCAGCCACGACATGCCTCCGTTCCCCCTCAGGAACCACCTTAATACTCGCAGCGTGACACACACAACCCCCCACCCCTTTTCCCGCTTCAGTTCCCCCTCAGGACAATATCTCCCCCCCCCCATATAAACCCACGACCCTCCTTCCCCGACCTGCCTCAGTTTCCCCTCCCCTCGAGCCCTTCCCCCCCCCCCTCCCGAAGGGTCGCGGGGCGATACTTCATATCTTATTTCTCCCCCTCTCTCACCTGCTACAAAGTTTTCCCTCAGGAACTGAGGGAAGAAGAAGAAGAGGGAAAGGCCTCTCGCGCGCGCGGGAGAGAGAGAGAGGCCGAGCCGGGCTCCCCCTCACGAGAACCGGAGGAGGGGGCGCGCGCGCGTCCCCGAGGCACGCTCCCGCGCCTGCCCCCCCCCCTCTTAAATACCTCACAGGGGTAGGGGAAAAAAACCCACCGCACAAAGCCGTCCGTTCCCCGCGACGGCGGCTTTTTGTCCCCTCCGGCACCCCGTCCGGCTCCCGCTTCCCTCGCGCCCGCTCGTATTTGGCGGGATCTCGGGAGGACTTCGCGCTCCGGCGCCCTGATTGGGCGGGACGCCGCGCCCCCACGTGACTCGGGTTTCCTTTCTCTTTTCTCCCCCCCCCCACCCTTCATTAGGCTCGCGGGGGAATGTAAGCGAACTCTCGCGACAAGAGGGAACGGGGAAAGGGTCCCGGACGCGCATGCGCGGGTCGCTCCGCTTAGCCACGAACCTGGCCACGCCTCCACGCCCGCCCGGACCAACGTCTTCTCGCATGGACCGCCCCCCCCACCCGAGTAGAGGCAGCGTGGGAAAAACATGGCTAGTTCTCGCGATAACTGACGGGGAACGTGACGCATGCGCCTCTGGTTCATTCGCCCGCCCATAAAGATAAAATCAGAGGCGCTAGATTAGAGGGTCAGCTGTCGGGTCTAGTGCAAAAGCTGTAGTAATAGTAGTAACAGTTGTTATTATTATTATTATTATTTTATTTATACCCCCAATAATTATCTTCATTAATTTTTTATTTTTATTTTTATTTTTATTAATAATAATGCAGATTATTAATAATAAATAGTTATTAATATTATAAATAATTATAAATAATAATAATTTTTATTAATAAAAATAATTGTTGTTGTTTTCATCTATACCCCCCGTTTTCCCTGGCATGGGCTCAATGCGGCTTAAAGAGAAAATAAGAACAACTAAAACAATAATTCAAAAACAAGGGAGGCTCACATTTCTCAGAATGCCTGGATTTTGATAATTATTTTAAAACATGTAATGCCTTTTTATTCTGTTTTTCTATGGTTTTTAAAATAACAACTGTTACTACTGCTACTGCTAATAATAATAATATGATTGTGAACTGATTTTAGAATGTCTTTCAATTAATTGACTGTGATTTTATGTAAATTGTGCTAGTTTTACTGTTGTTAGCAGCTCTGAGCCCGGCTTTGGCTGGGGAGGGTGGGATATAAATAAAAAATTATTATTAATAATAATAAATAACTCATGATAACAATTAATAATAATAATAATAATAATAATAATAATAATAATAATAAATTATGAGAAATTAATAATAGATTAATATAATAAATAATATTATTATTATTATGGCGCCGTCCACCGGGAAATAAATATAACTCGTATCTAACTGGTGCACGTTCTCCCAAGGGATGATGGGAGTTGTAGTTCAGAACGACCAGGCGCGGGAGGAGGAGGCGGCTACTCCTGTACTACATCTCGATCCGAAGCTTCCTGCAAAGGAAGACAGGGGGCGCTCTGGCTCCCCTCTTTGAAGCGCGGGATGGGCGTGGCCGCGGCGGTGACGCGCTTTCGTCCCCGGCGCTCTATCCCGCCCGCGTCTATGGTTGGAAGCGTGGAGACCGGATCTCACTCTCTCCCCCTCATTCCCACACTTTCCTTTCCGGCGGAGGAGCGCGTATCCCTCCGCCTGCCTGCGCGCCTGCGCGTTAGGGGGGGTGGCGGAAGTGAATCGCCGAGGGGAGCCAGAGAGCGAGCTCAGCCCGAGCCTGGATGTTTCCCCCCGCACCCCGTGTCCTCCCCGTTCCTCTTCCCCGGCTGTTCCTCCGACCTGCCTCCTCTCCGCCTTTCGGGGGTGGGCGCGGGGATTACTTTGTGTGTCCGTCCGCCGTCTGAACCTGTCAGTCCTTGTCCTCCTTTCTGTCTCATTCCTCTCACCTCCCTCTCTTGAAGCCTTCTTTTTTAAAACAACAAGAACCAAAAAGAGAAAAAAAAAACATTCCCCTTCAGCCAAGCCTGGCCTCTCCTCCCTTTCCCTCCCTCTTCCTCAGGGACTACTTTTCCTCCCTTCCTTTGCCTCACTGAGGACTAGCCTCTTGAACCTCCCAAACTGCCCAGGAGCAGCTGTGTCAACTGTCTCTGCCTGTCTCCCTTCCTTTCTGTCTCCTTACACTCATTTGTATCTCACAAGCGTCTCTTGCTTTTCAATTTTCATTTTTATTAGGGGGATCTCCTTTCATCTGACACTTTTGTCTTTTTCTGTCTCATTTTGGGGGTCTCTCTCTTTCTTCTGTGTGTCCCCCTTTTTTCTGCCTCTTGGGACTGGGCTTAGTCTTCTCTTCGCCTCCGCCTGCTAACTTAACCAGTGGCCTCTTTATTTCAGGGGCTGGGGTCTGGCCCCCCACGCTTCCACCAACCTCTGTGCCTCAAATCATATAACCCCCCGGGGGCACCTGCCTGCTCCCCTTTTCCCTCTGCCTCTTGTTTGTTTCCCCCCTCCGCTGTGAGCTAGTTTTTCAGTAACTACAAGGAGGCACCATGTCTGTGGCCGGGTTAAAGAAGCAATTCTACAAAGCCAGCCAGGTGAGAAAAGCAATCATGTCTGTCTTATCTGTTTGGAAGAAAGAGTGGGGAGAGGGATTGCACAGATGAGCTACAGATGAGATTGCCTCTGGTCTAATTTTTTTAAAAATATAATTTCTAAAAATTAATTTTCAATTACAACCCAATAACAGCCTCATCCTAACAATACCAAATTATAAAACAATTACTAATACCAACCATTCAAATACCGAATTATATAATTTAGGTGCCCCCCCCCCGCACGTGGTTTGATGGTTTTCTTTATTTCTGCGTTCCAAAATCTTATTAATGTCAATTGCATTCCGGTCAAAATAACAACCCCTTCTACAACAACTGCGGTGTTAATAACTTCGTGTTGGCACGTTAAATGATTTATAGAGCTACAAGTGAGACACTCAAACGACATCCTTGTTCTTCCTGTGTGTGGCAATCTTCAGGCTAATTCTTGATCCATCTTCCCTTTTAATGTCAGCCTCCCTCCCTCTCCCCCCCATTATGATGGTTCTTATTATTATCGCTGGTTGAAAACGGTTGGGCACCGAGTTTTGAGACCGCTTGGAACAGTGGAACTCTTGATTCACAGGTCTTCTCTGGAGCAGGGCAGGTGGATTGAGGAAGGTGTGTTGGCCCTGGTTGTTGTGAGCAAGCATTGCATCACTATAGCAGCTACACTGGTACGGTGCCCTCTCAGTGGTCGGAAATGGAGTGGGGCAGCAACTTCCTAATTCCAGGACATCCACTGTTGGGTCAGCACCGCTGAACCAGCATTGGCCGGAAAGCGCATTTGAACAAAATGCCGAAAACCCTGAGCCCAAGGGCAACATTTCTGGTTGGCTCGTTGCTTCGTGGCAGAAAAGGGTTTTGTTATTCATGGCTTCGTGAGGTGGAATACCAGTTGCTTGGAATCAAAAGTGGGCAGAGCGCTGTTGTGCCCAGGTCTCACTTGTGGGGCTCCCCTATGCCATATCTAGGTGTGTCCTTATTATGTTCTTGTGCGGCACCGGTTTGGGGTTACCGTATTTTTTGCTCTATAAGACTCACTTTTCCCCTCCTAAAAAGTAAGGGGAAATGTGTGTGCGTCTTATGGAGCGAATGCAGGCTGCGCAGCTATCCCAGAAGCCAGAACAGCAAGAGGGATTGCTGCTTTCACTGCACAGTGATCCCTCTTGCTGTTCTGGCTTCTGAGATTCAGAATATGTTTTTTCTTGTTTTCCTTCTCCAAAAACTAGGTGCATCTTGTGGTCTGGTGCGTCTTATAGAGCGAAAAATACAGTTGGGTAGATTGCGCAGAATCTCTCTTTGTAACGGCTTTGCTTGGCTGGCGTGGCGAGGAACCATCACCTGTGGCAACTAGAAACAGGTTGCGCTTCGCAGATATTTCTCCTTGCAAGGGCGTGGGGGCAGCTGCTGGCAGCCTGGTAGATTCCAGGTGAAGGAAAACACACACACACACACACACACACACACACACACCTTGCTGCCACCACCCCTCTTCTGGCCACAGGAATAGAGCAGCCCGGAGCTGGATTCCCCCCCACCACCTGCCCCTGCAGCCAGGTGCCCCTGGCTTAATAGACTGCAATATAGAGTAAGCGTAACTTTCATATGCCGTGGGAAACCCAAAAAATGGTGCAATTTGCTTTGTTCGGTTTATTGTGGTTATCTGGAGCAGAACACACAATATCGCCGCGGAATGCCTGTATTTGCCTGAAGTACCTGAAGCACCGCCCCTCCCTATATAAACCAACCCGGACTCTGCATTCGGCCCTTCTTTCTGTGCTTCCTCCACATGTGGTCTGGAGGGTGGCGACACGAGAACAGGGCCTCTTCTGCGGTGGCTCCCCATTTGTGGAATGCTTCACCTTCATTGTATATTTTAGGCACCAGGTGAAAACGGTCCTCTTCAACCAGGCATTTGGATGATTAATATTCTACAGCAGGGTTTCCCTGCAACTTGGGTCCCCAGCTGTTTTGGGAACTACAACTCCCATCATCCCTAGCTAGCAGGACCAGTGGTCAGGGGTAGTGTGAATTGTAGTCCAAAAACAGCTGGAGACCCAAGCTTGGGAAACTTTGCTCTACTTTTAAATGTGTCTGTGGGAAGCGGGGGCGTTATTGCTTTGTTGCGCTTATTTTCATGCTCTCATCCTGTACAGTGGCACCCTTGGTTGTCAAACCTAATCCATTCTGGAGTCTGTTCGACTCCAGGAACAGTTCGGAAACCAAAGCGCGGCTTCCAATTGGCTGCAGGAGCTTCCAGCACTCCGTCGGAAGCTGCGGACGCCTCGCTGGACGTTTGCCTTCTGAAAAATGTTCGCAAACCGGAACACTCCTTTCCGGCTTTGCGGTGTTTGGGAGCCGATTTGTTCGGGAGCCAAGCCGTTTGACAACCAAGGTACCACTGTAGTTTGCTCTATGAACCGCCCTGAGATCTTATGATGAAATCTGGTATATAAATCTAAGAAATAATGATAATATATACACAAATGAGCATGTGCAAGTGGCTTGTGGCTTTTGTTGAGTTCTGTGCTGGTCTGAATTATGAGCTTTTTAATAATAATAATAATAATAATAATAATAATACAGTGTTGTGGGAGTTCTTTTTAATGTGCAAAGTTCTAGAGTGTGTATATATATATATTATATATATATATATATATATACACAGTGGTGCCTCGCAAGACGAAAAGAATCCGTTCTGTGATTCTCTTCGTCTAGCGGTTTTTTCGTCTTGCGAAGCAAGCCCATTGATGGATTAGCGGATTAGCGCTATTAGCGGCTTTTAGCGGCTTATCTGCTGATCGGATCAGCTGACAAGCGGCTTAGCGGCTTAGAAAAAGAGGGGGGGAGGAAAAAAACCCCGCAGGAACTCGCAAGACATTGTCGTCTTGCGAAGCAAGCCCATAGGAAATTCGTTTTGCGAAGCACCTCCAAAACGGAAAACTCTTTCGTCTAGCGAGTTTTCCGTCTTGCGAGGCATTCGTCTTGCGGGGCACCACTGTATGTGTGTGTGTGTGTGTGTATATATATATATATATATATATTCCTGTATCTGTGGTGAATTTGGGATGGGACTGTAAATCAGAGACAGAACATCTCTAGGGACATCTGGGAAAGACTCCTGGTCTGAATTCCTGGAGAGACACCAGGCATCGTTGAGGTATAAGAACAGACACAGTCGTGTGCTCCTAAAATGATCAGAATAGCACAAAGAGGGACAATCAAATGGGCCAAGCCAGGATTTTTTTGGTGGCGGGGGGGAGGCCTTTTGTTAGGGGGGGGGCAGAACTTCAGTTTGCTATGCATTTTTATTGATTTGGGGGGGGGGGGGTTGTCAACAGTACATGACAAAAATAATCCTCCTGTTGAGCAACACAAAACCAAGCAAACCGTGGAAGTCTGTAAAAATATGTAAATATACACACAAGGGAGTTGGAGTCCAGCAACATTCGGGGGCTGAAGGTTTTGCTGGATAGCCAACTCCTTAATCAGCCCCAGTCAGCAAGTCCAGCAACTTCTTGACACGTTCTGCAAGACAGCTTGGGTTTCTAATTACTTTGAATAAGATGCATAATTAGTATACCGGTGGGAGAGGTTCCTATACTTGCAAGGGACGCGGGTGGCGCTGTGGTCTAACCCACTGAGCCTCTTGGGCTTGCCGATCAGAAGGTCGGGGGTTCGAATCCCCGCGACGGGGTGAGCTCCCGTTGCTCTGTCCCAGCTCCTGCCAACCTAGCAGTTCGAAAGCACACCAGTGCAAGTAGATAAATAGGTACCACTCCGGCGGGAAGGTAAATGGCGTTTCTGCTCGTTCTGGCTTCCGTCACGCTGTCCCGTTGCTCCAGAAGCGGTTTAGTCCTGCTGGCCACATGACACGGAAAGCTGTCTGTGGACAAACGCCGGCTCCCTCAGCCTGAAAGCGAGATAATCACCGCAACCCCATAGTCGCCTGGACTTAACCATCCAGGGGTCCTTTACTATACTTACAGAAACTCAGTAAGGTATGCAGAGGTGTGTTTTTTAAAAAAATGCAAATTAGAAGAAAAGATCCACACCGGACATCCTTGTCCAATGAAAAGCGAGCGTTCTCTGCCCTCCCAGTTCCTTCTGGCTCCAGAAGTGTCGTTGTGGGGATGGGGGCGGCGGAAATGGTGGTGGAGATTGGATTGCTTGAGCCCTAGCAGCTTATAGTATTGCTGTGAAGGAGGGTGGGGATGTACTGCAACAATTTGTTGCAGTTGCTCCTTGTAATGTATGTGTATTCCAAGCCCTCGCTCGTGGGTTCTGGGTAGCTATTGTTATAAGTAACTGAATGGGCCTGTGTGCGACATCTGTGTGCATTTGTGTGGGGCGGAGGGGGTGGGCATAATGCCCATTTGTCTTGTGCTGGCACCATGCCTACACTTATTAATATAAACTATATAGAAATGTGCAAGGTTGTCATAGTTCAAAATCCGTATTTTTTTTAAGGTGTGGCAGGATCGGGCTGCCCGCTTTCGCTCCAGCCTCAAAGTACAGTCCCTTCTGGCCATAGAAGAATTGTAAACTTGGATGTAAACTGGGTAGGGTGGGGACGATGATGATACGATAGCACATTTCGAGCGAACCGCTCTGGTTGCGCAGAGAGGAATCAAAAGCCCTTTTCAGAGCACACATCTGTCAAACCCAACTGAGCTGAGAAATGCAGCGTTCTTGCAACATGCCAATTTGCAAGTTTGCAGCCCTCCTCCCAAGCCACCGCAGGATGGGGAATGTATTATTCTGTCCAGGGCCTAGAAAATATCCCCAACCCTTGCGAGTTATCGTCTTGACGTCTCCACCATCTGGAGGTGAATGCTTGGGGGAATCACTGGATCCTGACGGTTTTCATAAGCTAGCAACACGTCCTGTAGAATTCTATCCGTTCTGTTTTTATCTGCACCATCAGAACGAATTTCAGGAACCAAAATGCTTTTTCTGTGCGGCCTGAGCGGAGGACAACATTACAGTGGTACCTCAGGTTAAGTACTTAATTCGTTCCGGAGGTCCGTTCTTAACCTGAAACTGTTCTTAACCTGAAACACCACTTTAGCTAATGGGGCCTCCTGCTGCCGCCGCACCGCCGGAGCACGATTTCTGTTCTCATCCTGAAGCAAAGTTCTTAACCCAAGGTACTATTTCTGGTATTTGACCTAACTGTGGGAGGCAGTGGAAGACAGGAGTGCCTGGCGTGTTCTGGTCCAGGGGGTCACAAAGAGTCGGACACGACTAAACGACTCAACAACAACAACCATTTCTGGGTTAGCAGAGTCTGTAACCTGAAGCTGTCTGTCACCTGAAGTGTATGTAACCCGAGGTACCACTGCATAGCTAACTCTTGTCACTTGTCTTCACTTACTCCCCCCTCCCACCCTGCTCACAGTTGTGAAGAATATTCCTACGTTATGAATGGTCCGAGTCACCATTAAGAAAAAATAGGTCGGAATAACCCAATATATGTGTGTGGACTGTCGCTAGATCTTCCTTAAGTTCTCAGAGTTCTTAACCTTGCTCATGTTTCGCCAGCTAGCCAGATGTTTAATTGATAATCAATCACAGTCAGTCCGTTGCTTGAAAAATAAAGACTTCAGAACCGCCTTGCGCCAAAATGGCAACTATGCAATTCGTTTTGGCGACTGTAACCTTGGTTTAAGGAGCCATTTGGCACCTAGCTTACCGTATTTTTTGCTCTATAAGACTCACTTTTTCCCTCCTAAAAAGTAAGGGGAAATGTGTGTGCGTCTTATGGAGCGAATGCAGGCTGCGCAGCTATCCCAGAAGCCAGAACAGCAAGAGGGATTGCTGCTTTCACTGCGCAGCGATCCCTCTTGCTGTTCTGGCTTCTGAGATTAAGAATATTTTTTTCCCTTGTTTTCCTCCTCCAAAAACTAAGTGCGACTTATGGTCTGGTGCGTCTTATAGAGCAAAAAATACGGTATATACCTGACTTTCTGACACTGCACAGTAGCAATTACAGTGATACCTCAGGTTAAGTACTTAATTCGTTCTGGAGGTCCGTTCTTAACCTGAAACTGTTCTTAACCTGAAGCACCACTTTAGCTAATGGGGCCTCCCATTGCCTCCGGAGCACGATTTCTGTTCTCATCCTGAAGCAAAGTTCTTAACCCAAGGTACTATTTCTGGTATTTGACCTAACTGTGGGAGGCAGTGGAAGACAGGAGTGCCTGGCGTGCTCTGGTCCAGGGGGTCACAAAGAGTCGGACACGACTAAACGACTAAACAACAACAACTATTTCTGGGTTAGCAGAGTCTGTAACCTGAAGCGTATGTAACCTGAGGTACCACTGTAGAAGCTTTGTCACATTTGTGCAGTGGCCAAAGAAATTGGTAGCCTTGTACCCATCACTTGGTAATTCTGATTTCTAAGAGAACAGAAATAAAAATCTGCAGTATTTGAGAAAAATTCAGCCTGCCATATAGATTCGAAATAGCATTCAGTTGTCTCCGGACGTAGGAAAAACCTGTTCCTTGATTTGGCTATGGAACCTTAAAGAGGTGTTCCAATTCGTAATGACTATATGTATATAAATATACATGCATGCGTGACATATATACCGCACCCTACAGTCGCTGAAAAAAAATTAAAATAGACCCGCAACAAATGAAGTCACCAGCTATTTTGGTCTCGGATCTGATTCATAACAAAGTTGATTCATTCTCTCCCACGCCCCCACCATAAATTGAGCACTGTTTTAATTGCAGAGATGGAGTTGTTTGCGGCTGGCCACCTCCTTTCACCGACTCTCGAGTCAAATCCCCAGGAACCATTCGATAATACTTGGTAGTTTTAAACACTCCTCCCTTAGGGATGGATCAGGCCCTTAATATTTGTATAAAGATAAAGGGACCCCTGACCATTAGGTCCAGTCGTGGCCGACTCTGGGGTTGCGGCGCTCGTCTCGCATTATTGGCCAAGGGAGCAACAGCCCCCATGCCCATTTCTTAGGCACTATACAAATATTATGGGACACGGGTGGCGCTGTGGGTTAAACCACAGAGCCTAGGACTTGCCGATCAGAAGGTCGGCAGTTCGAATCCCCGGGACTGGTTGAGCGCCTGTTGCTCGGTCCCAGCTCCTGCCAACCTAGCAGTTCAAAAGCACGTCAAAGTGCAAGTAGATAAATAGGTACCACTCCGGCGGGAAGGTAAACGGCGTTTCCGTGCGCTGCTCTGGTTCGCCAGAAGCGGCTTAGTCCTGCTGGCCACATGACCGGCTTCCTCGGCCAATAATGCGAAATGAGCGCCGCACCCCAGAGTTGTCCGTGACTGGACCTAATGGTCAGGGGTCCCTTTACCTTTTTAAGGACCACAGTTGGCGTGCGGCTGCTTTGAATCCCAGAACTGCTGTTGAGAGGGACCATAAGGTTCATCAATTCCTGTGGGAATCTTTTGCCCGACGACCCTGAGATTAAAGAGCCTCGTGCTCGATATTGGACTGAACTATTTATACCCATCAATGCATCAAATAGTTGCATCGCATGAGGAAACACAGAGCACGTAGATCTTGGATAACGTCGCGCACGGACAAATTGGAAACGCCGCGAGCGTGCAATAAATGGCCGTTCCAACACAGCCTAGGAGTCTGAAGCGCCTTGCTGCAAAACTCGCTTCAAGATTCGTTTCGGGGTCTTGTTGTGGCCGCCGGCTGAGAATAAATCAGCTCTCTGTGTTGTTAACCGCGATACCGCATAAGGAGCAGCATGATTCTGAGCCGGAGGATTGGTTACTGACGCTGTACTGACTGGAAGCAGCACCCCAGGGTTTCCTGGCTTGCCCTTGAGGTCTTCTGCACGCAGAGCAGATGTCCTGTCACCCAGCTATTTCTCTCGGACCCCTGCCCTGTGCTGTATCTAGTTCACCTTTCCTTTTGCTCCTCCGTATGGGGTGGAGAGAGCGAACAGATGGCTGCTCATTGTTCTCCTGCCATCTTCCTCCTCCGTTGCAATTTGCTGCCGGTTGTGCATATCTTAAAACCATCTGTCCCTTTCTCTCGGCGCCGGGAACTTTTTATCCGTTCCGTTTGTCTCGGTGCATTTATACTGGCAAGCGCTCTGAGAGTATCTGTGTGCTTGCACCAGGGGGGTTTTTGGGGCGGGGGGAGATCCTTCTGGAGGCCCAGTTTGCAAGCCTCGTTGCTTCAATGTGAGACTTTCTCGGGCAGTTTCCTGGTTCTGCGCTGGCTGCGGGAAGAACTTGCAGATATTTGCGGCTTGGGAAACAGAGGAAGTGGTGACATCGTTGCGCTGAGAATCGTGGTTCAGAGAAGACTCAGGCAAGGCAGGGGCGGAGAGGTGCTTCTCATTTTCAGTCAGCATGTTCTCTGATTAAACAGTCGCGTTGCCATAAAAGCACAGTTAAAAACTCAGATATAAAAGCTGCTCTCCAAATGGCACCTTGAACCTAGGGTGCTGTCGCCACAACGAAATGTTGGAGGATGGATGGCGGCTAACAGATTGAGGTTGAATCCTGACAAGACAGAAGTACTGTTCTTGGGGGACAGGGAGCGGGTGGGTGTGGGGGACTCCCTGGTCCTGAATGGGGTAACCGTGCCCCTAAAGGACCAGGTGTGCAGCCTGGGAGTCATTTTGGACTCACAGCTGTCCATGGAGGTGCAGGTTAACTCTGTGTCCAGGGCAGCTGTCTACCAGCTCCACCTGGTACGCAGGCTAAGACCCTACCTGCCCGCAGACTGTCTCGCCAGAGTGGTGCATGCTCTAGTTATCTCCCGCTTGGACTACTGCAACGCTCTCTCCGTGGGGCTACCTTTGAAGGTGACCCGGAAACTGCAATTAATCCAGAATGTGGCAGCTAGACTGGGGACTGGGAGTGGCCGCCGGGACCACATAACACCGGTTCTGAGAGATCTGCATTGGCTCACAGGACGTTTCCGAGCACTATTCAAAGTGTTGGTGCTAACCTTGAAAGCCCTAAACAGCCTGGTCCTCTATACCTGAAGGAGCGTCTCCACCCCCATCGTTATGCCCGGACGCTGAGGTCCAGCGCCGAGGGCCTTCTGGTGGTTCCCTCATTGCGAGAAGTGAGGCTATAGGGAACCAGGAAGAGGGCCTTCTCGGTGGTGGCACCTGCCCTGTGGAACGCCCTCCCATCAGATGTCAAAGAGATAAACAACTATCTGACATTCAGAAGACATCTTAAGTCAGCCCTGTTCAGGGAAGTTTTTAATATGTAACGCTGTATTGTTTTTAACACTTGATTGGGAGCCGCCCAGAGTGGCTGGGGAAACTCAGCCAGATGGGCGGGGTATAAATAATAAATTATTATTATATTATTATTATGTCTTTGCGCCATCTTTCTCTTATTCCCCTTTTCTTTCTTTCTTTTTTGGCAGTGAAATTTGTCGTCGTTGGTTTTCTTACTATTGGTTTCATTTCTTTACTGCTTTACACAGGCACAGGCAAACTCGGCCCTCCAGATGTTTTGGGACTGCAATTCCCATCATCCCTGAGCACTGGTCCTGCTAGCTAGGGATGATGGGAGTTGTAGTCCCAAAACATCCGGGGGGGGCAGAGTTTGCCTATGCCTGGCTTCACATTTTAAAGAAAACATCTCAAAGCGGTTTATGAAACCTACAATAAAACCATCCACAACAAAACAAATGCCAGCTTCAAGGGATATACAGTGGTACCTCGGGTTAAGTACTTAATTCGTTCCGGAGGTCCGTACTTAACCTGAAACTGTTCTTAACCTGAGGTACCACTTTAGCTAATGGGGCCTCCCGCTGCCGCTGCACCGCCAGAGCACGATTTCTGTTCTCTTTTTTTATATATATAAAAGTTTTTATTTTTATTTTTATTATTATTTTATAAAAGTTTTTATTGCACGATTTCTGTTCTCATCCTGAAGCAAAGTTCTTAACCTGAAGCACCATTTCTGGGTTAGCAGAGTCTGTAACCTGAAGTGTATGTAACCCGAGGTACCACTGTATTTCAGATACTTCTCTAAGGGACATTTAGCTCTCCCCCTATTTATTTACCTACTTAATTTATGGAGCTGCCCCATAGCAGGAGGACTCTAGGAAGGCAGTGTGGTGTAGTGGTTAGAGTGTCAGACCAGGACCTGGGAGATCAGGGTTCAAATCCCCATTCCTCCAGAAAACTCACTGGGTGACCTTAGAGCTAGTCGCAGCCTCTTAAGCTACTTCGCAGGGGTGTTGGAATTACCTGTGGGGGTGTGTGAACCATGTGCTCCTTGCAGAAAAAGGTGGGAGATGTTGTTGTTGTTGTTTAGTCATGTCCGACTCTTCCTGACCCCCTGGACCAGAGCACGCCAGGCACTCCTGTCTTCCACTGCCTCCCGCGGTTTGGTCAGACTCATGCTGGTAGCTTCGAGGACACTGTTCCACCATCTCATCCTCTGTCGTCCCCTTCTCCTTGTGCTCTCCATCTTTCCCAACATCAGGGTCTTTTCTGGGAGTCTTCTCTTCTCCTGAGGTGGCCAAAGTCTTGGAGCCTCAGCTTCAGGATCTGTCCTTCCAGTGAGCACTCAGGGCTGATTTCCTTCAGAATGGAGAAGTTTGATCTTCTTGCAGTCCATGGGACTCTCAAGAGTCTCCTCCAGCGCCAGAATTCAAAAGCATAAATTCTAATTCCTCTTCATGGATCACTGCCTTGCCATGGCGAAGGGGCTTGAATAACTCAGAGAAGCTATGAACTATGCCGAGCAGGGCACCCAAGATGGGAGATAAAATGCAATAAATGATCTCTTCTGCTCACCTGCTTAAGGAAGCTGGAGGGGCCAGCCAGATGGAAATGTCAGTCGCCAACATAGCAATCCAGAGATCTCCGCATGTTTGCAATTGGACCTGCGCCAGTCACAAAACGCGCCTGGCTAATTTCTAACACTGGTGGCGGGAAAGGGGTTTATCTGGGAGGCAAGGCTGGCTGTACCATACAGCTGGGAGATGTCGGCCGATGGGGTCAAGGAGGATAACGCGTGGCCTGCAAAGAACCACATTTCTGCTTTGGCAACGATTGCGTCATCTCACCCAACTTGTTAGAGCTCTTTATTGAGTTCAGAACTCCTCTCCCTGCTGCTTAAGTCCTAAACAATTAGATGAGGCCCTCGTTGACTTTTGAAGCAGTTACTCAACAGATACTCTTCCTTCCCTGCTCCACTTCCTGGACTTTGTGTGGAGCGTTGACAAAAAAAAACCTCGGGGAGGGGGGTGGAGAAGTCATTTATATTGAACAAAGCCCTCTCAACTGCTTCCACGCCTGCAGAACCGGCAGGAAATCGGTGTTAGAAATTAGCCAGGCGCGTTTTGCGATTGGTGCGCGTCCAGTTGCAACCACCTGGAGATCTCTGGGTGCTTAGAGAAGGAGCTGAAACGTTTTCCTTGAAGCTTGAATTTGTTTCATTCTAGATTGTTTGAATGGATGTTTGAATGTGTTGTAAAACGCTTTGAGAAGGGACGCGGGTGGCGCTGTGGGTTAAACCACAGAGCCTAGGAATTGCTGATCAGAAGGTCGGCGGTTCGAATTCCCGCGACGGGGTGAGCTCCCGTTGCTCGGTCCCTGCTCCTGCCAACCTAGCAGTTCGAAAGCATGCCAAAAGTGCAAGTAGATAAATAGGTACCACTCCGGCGGGAAGGTAAAAGGCGTTTCCGTGCGCTGCTCTGGTTCGCCAGACCCGGAAGCTGTACGCCGGCTCCCTCAGCCAATAAAGCGAGATGAGCGCCGCAACCCCAGAGTCGGCCACGACTGGACATAACGGTCAAGGGTCCCTTTACCTTTTTTAAAGAGTAGGGGGACAGTTTCTCTCCTGTAGACCTTGACTCAGCTCTTACTTTGGGGAAAGAGTCTGACCTGGTCGCCTACGCCTATCTTTCCATCTATGACTCTGTCCTTTCTCCTTACCAAACATGCACTTGGTGTCAAGGATGGAATTGAGAAAGAGGGTGAGCTTCCTTTCACTCGGCCTGTTTCCTGTTCTAAACATGGCATGGGAAAGGAACTAGGCTAAAGGCGAACACATCCTCCCAGCTAGGTGTTGGGTGCTGCAATTCCCTTGGCAAGGAGAGAGGGAAAAGATATAAGCAAGCAGGCAGGCAGACCTGGTCCTTCCTGGGTGGAGCTGCTCTCTGCAACTTAGGGCTCTCGCCTCCGGTATCGGCTCAACTCGGCATGGAAGCTGCAGGCAGCCACTCAGGAAATACTCGGTGCGCCAGATTCCTGGAAGTCTTAAGAGGCTGATTCACACCGCCACCTGATCCCCACTGGAACCTGTGGTTTTTTTAAATTCGGTGTTTACATTTGCAAGGTGTCGTGAGCTCATGAGGTGTTCTTCTTCGTGGTGCTGCCTCCGAAGGTGGCCTGGAAGCTTCAGCAGTTGCAAAATTCAATGGCCAGGCTGCTCACCAGGGCAAAATGGGGTGAACACGTAGCCCCAAGCTTGGCCCGACTGCACTGGCTGCCAGCTAGCTCCCAGGCCCAATTCAACGAGCTGTTTTTGTTTTTTTTAATAATATTTTATTAGGTTTTATCAATAGAAAAGTTTAGAAAGATACAAAAAACGAAAAAGATACAAAATTACAAAATACAAAAAGACAGACATTAAACACAAAGAAAGAAAAAGAAAAAACACATATAAAAGAAAAACAAAAATTCCCTCTTTCTTAATTTCTCATCTTTAGTTAACTTATTTTCCTGACTTCCTCACGTCTCCCATTTTTGTATCCCTTTTAGAAATTGGTTCAGCAAATTCATGTCCTATTAGTTTATCTATTATTAATCCCATCTTACATTTTACCTTGTTGCTAGAACCCCTTCAATTCATTTCAATGTCATCAGCATTCAAAAATTTTACAATATTTCTGCAAATAAGTTTTAAATTTCCTCCAATCTTCTTCCACCAACTCTTCTCCCTAGTCTCGGATTCTGCCAGTCATTTCCGCCATCTCCATATAGCCTATTAGTTGCATCTGCCATTCTTCCAAGGTGGGTTCAACGAGCTGGTTTTGACCTATAAAGCCTTAAACGGCTCAAGACCTCTCCCTGTATGAACCAACCCAGACCCTGCAATCATCACCCGAGGCCCTTCTTCGGGTGTCCCTTCCGCAAGAGATCGGCAACACAAGAACGGGGCCTTCTCTGCAGCGGCTCCCCATTTGCGGACGCCCTCCCCAGGGAGGCTCGCCTGTCCTCTTCGTTGCATATCTTTAGACACCAGGCAGAAACGTTTCTTTTCTCCCAGTAAGCAATCTACCGTATTTTTCGCTCTATAAGACGCACCAGACCACAAGACGCACCTAGTTTTTGGAGGAGGAAAACAAGAAAAAAAATATTCTGAATCTCAGAAGCCAGAACAGCAAGAGGGATCGCTGCACAGCGAAAGCAGCAATCCCTCTTGCTGATCTGGCTTCTGGGATAGCTGCGCAGCCTGCATTCGCTCCATAAGACGCACACACATTTCCTCTTACTTTTTAGGAGGAAAAAAGTGAGTCTTATAGAGCAAAAAACACGGTATGTCCTTGGTACTGATTTTCTTTTTTAAGCTGCTACCTGTCGTCCAGCCCCCCACCCCAGGGGTGAGCAAACCTTTTCAGCAGGGGGCCAGTCCACTGTCCCTTAAATCTTGAGGGAGGGCCGGACTATATTTGGGGGGGGGGCAATGAATGAATTCCTATGCCCCACAAATAACCCAGAGATGCATTTTAAATACAGTCATACCTCGGGTTGAATATGCTTCAGGAAGAGCGCATTCGAGTTGCGCTCTGCGGCAACCCGGAAGTAAAGGAGCGCGTTACGTCCGGGTTTCACTGCTTGCACAGAAGCGGCAAAAAGCGACACGTGCGTGCACAGATGTGCCTTCGCTGGTTACGTTTGCTTCTAGATGCGAACGGGGCTCCGGAACAGATCCCGTTCGCATCTAGAGGTACCACTGTAAAAGGACACATTCTGCTCATCTAAAACCACCAGGCAGGCCCCACAAATAACCCAGAGATTCATTTTAAATAAAAGGACACATTCCACTCATGTAAAAACATGCTGATTCCCGGACCGTCCGTGGGCCAGATTTAGAAGGCGATTGGGCCGGATCTGGCCCCTGGGCCTTATGTTTGCCTACCCCATGTGTGCAGTAAGTCATAGGCTGAGCTCACGTTTCATGAAATGTTTGTGAGCACTGCAGAAGAACGTTGAATGACAGACTCTCTGTCGAGAGGGAAGGGAGAGGCCAGGAATGTTTTAGCAAGAGGACTGGGTTTCCGGAGCTGACAGAAAGAAAATTGGCCACGGATGGAGCAGGGGAACTCGAGGGATGAATAGAGAGGGGAGGTCAACATCTTGTGGGAGAGGGGAGTGGACAGGCAGGATCTGGTGCCGGGGAGCAACAAAGAACTATTCAAACAGGAGGCATATCAAATGTGCTCCAAACAGGCTCAGCTTGATTTGGCCTGAATCGCGATGACCCGGCTGGACCTTTCAGAGCTTGTTCTTTTCCACAAACAGGTGTAGCAAGCATTAAATCTGCTTGCTGTGGTTGTGAAGCCAGGTCTCCCTTTCCAGAGCCTTGCAAGACGCTCCCCTTGATAACCGCAGAGCTCCCTCCTTCCTCAAGAGCGCAGTTTCATCCTTCTTGCTGCGAACATCCTCAGCAATTAATGGGCTGCCCGCCGTTTGCTTTTGCGTGGTGGTTCTTCAAGTTTCCTGCCCCGAAGTGCCCTCTTTCCAGAGCGAATTTTCTGTCTATTTGTCCATCTAGCCCAGAATTCTCTATACTCTGACTGCCAGCAGCTCTGTCAGGTCTTGGGCAGAGAGAGCTCTTCACCATCGCCTGATATTTACAATTCTGACCGGCAGCATCTCTTCACAGTCCGGGCCAGAGCGACATCTTAGCTCTGCCAGCTTAGATCCTTTAACCAGAGGTGTATTTTTGTCTCATTTATTTCTTGGCCTTGCCCTCCAGAGAGATCAAGCTGGTACATGATTTGCTCCTGTTCTTCACAAACAAGCACGCACTTTATCCTCTCAGCTGGATAGAAGGTTGTGTCGGCTGAAAGTGTGTGGCTTAAGATCGCCTGGTGAGCAGCAGTTTGATACAGGGGTAGCCAACATGCCCCCCACAATGTGGTTTTCGACACACAGGGCTTGGAAATATTCACTTCTTAGTGGAAGTATTTCCAGTTCGCGTCCAGCCTGCACCTCAAAGGAACTACCGTATTTCTCGCTCTATAAGACGCACCAGACCACAAGACGCGCCTAGTTTTTGGAGGAGGGAAACAAGAAAAAAAATATTCTGAATCTCAGAAGCCAGAACAGCAAGAGGAATCGCTGCGCAGTGAAAGCAGCAATCCCTCTTGCTGTTCTGGCTTCTGGGATAGCTGCGCAGCCTGCATTCGCGCCATAAGACGCACACACATTTCCCCTTACTTTTTAGGAGGGGAAAAGTGAGTCTTATAGAGCAAAAAATACGGTAATTCTGATTCACATTTGCCCCTTTGCAAAGCGAACTAATTTGAAATAAAAAAATTCCTTCCAGTAGCACCTTAAAGACCAACTAAGTTAGTTCTTGGTATGAGCTTTCGTGTGCATGCACACTTCTTCAGATACCAAGAACTAACTTAGTTGGTCTTTAAGGTGCTACTGGAAGGAATTTTTTTATTTTGACTATGGCAGACCAACACGGCTACCTGCCTGTAACTCGAACTAATTTGGTTCGCCTTCAGTTCTCCTAAGCCAGGGGTCAGCAAACTTTTTCAGCAGGGGGCCAGTCCACTGTCCCTCAGACCTTGTGTGGGGGCCGGACTATATTTGGGGGGGGGGAATGAATGAATTCCTATGCCCCACAAATAACCCAGAGATGCATTTTAAATAAAAGCACACGTTCTACTCATGTAAAACCACGCTGATTCCCGGACCGTCCGCAGGCCGGATTTAGAAGGCAATTGGGCCGGATCCAGCCCCCGGGCCTTAACAATGACCTAAACAATGATTTTCTCCCCCAGCCTTCAGAATGTTGCAGGCTCGTGTACTGACGTGTAAAAATACGCTTTGGAAGAAAACATCAAACCCATATGTGCACATAAATATGAATAGTTCAATTTATATCCCCCAGCATTTAGGATAATAATAATAATAATTTTTATTTATACCCCGCTCTCCCCAGCCAAGGCCAGGCTCAGGGCGGCTAACAAGCAATAATAAAAACAAGTTGAATGAATACAACTTAAAAACAAAATTAAGGATCTTGAAGTTTCAAGGCCCAAAGGGCTAAAATGATGATGATGATGATGCAAGAGAATGGACTTGAAGATCAGCTAGGAATCATTCAGAATCCAACTCCCGAAAACAATCTTTAATTCATGTTTAGTTCGACCAGCAGTTAGGAGAACTGCTTTCAACTGCGGTTCGGAGGTTTTTTGCACTAATTCATCTAACGTTAAGCCAAACTAGTTCACCCTGCAAGCATTGATCGAATGACAATTCCCAGCATCTTTGACCATTCCAATCACAGCTACACTTCCTCATAGGCGCCGACTCCATGGGGCCTGAGGGGGCCCGAGCCCCCTCAAAAATTCGTTTGGGGGGCTCTGCCCCCCAATAATCTCGGGCGCCCCTCCAGCAGAGCGCCACCGCCGCCCTTCCCCCAGCCCAAAATGCACAGGGTCGGGCTGCATGCCTCCTGCCCTCCCTCCCGAGCAAAAGCTCCACCCAATTTCCTTCGGAGTTGATTAATTGGCGCAGCACGCTCTCCCCTATTCGCTCACGAGGAGGCGGTGCCACTTTATCTGCATATTCATGAGCTTATTAATTATTCATGAGCTTTCGCGGGCTCCCCCAATATTTTTTATAAGTCGGCGCCCCTGCACTTCCTCTAGTAATGCAATTTTTTGTTGTTGCCTCTACTCACCTGGAAACATAATTTGCTCGCCATAGGTGACCATGCAAAGTTGCTTTATGCTAACCAGGCTCCTGTTTAGTTTGAGCGTGGAGGAGAGGGGGGAGTTGTGTGTGTAGCTATTCTGTAGCTGTCTCCCCAGAGCTCTTGCTGTTAATGATTAGTCCCCCCTTTGAGGGAGACGAATAACTATGCCTAATTAACCTTACTCCCTCGGTGTTAGATTCTTTTCCTGGCTCTTTTATGCATGTGTCAGTAGCCCTCCCCGCATCCCATTTAAATCTCTCTCTCTTGAAAAAAAGTGAGTCAGCAGCTTGTAAGGGGCGGGAAGGAGAGAATTGGGAAGGAGATCCCAGCGCTGCAGCGAAAAGTGGCTTTATCTGGGCCAGGGTCCAGGCCTGGAAAATGTCATCTGAAGTGGAATACGGACGTGGGCGGCTGTACGTTGCCGCCCTCTTTCCCCCAGAGATCTTTTCTTGCAAGCCATGCAATAACCTTTCTCCAGATGCTGATGCCGTCTCTTCCGCCCTAGGAAATTCTGTCCACAGAACTACGTTTCCCCTCGCAATTTCTTTGTAAATAGATACCGTGTTTTTCGCTCTATTAGACACACCAGACCATGAGACGCACCTAGTTTTTAGGGGAGGAAAACAAGAAATACCGTATTTTTTGCTCTATAAAACTCACTTTTTCCCTCCTAAAAAGTAAGGGGAAATGTGTGTGCGTCTTATGGAGCGAATGCAGGCTGCGCAGCTATCCCAGAAGCCAGAACAGCGAGAGGGATTGCTGCTTTTGCTGCGCAGCGATCCCTCTTGCTGTTCTGGCTTCTGAGATTCAGAATATTTTTTTTCTTGTTTTCCTCCTCCAAAAACTAGGTGCGTCTTGTGGTCTGGTGCGTCTTATAGAGCGAAAAATACGGTAAGAAAGGAACGCAAAGCATCCTGAGCTAAGAGGGAGCGCTCCTCCATCTTCGCTCAGGAGGCTTTGCGGGTCTATCTCTGAAGCCAGGAGGGCAAGCGGGATCGGTGCACACCGATCCCTCTTGCCCTCCTGGCTTCAGCGAAAGCAAGCCTACTGGCTTTCCCCCAACCTCCCGCAAGAGCCGCACGCTCTTTAAAGGGAGCGCGGCTCTTGGGGGCTTTTCTGGGAGGTGGGGGGAAGGAACAGCCACTGTTCTGGCTTCTGGGATAGCCCACGAAGCCTCCGCAGGCTTAAGCCAAGACAGCCAGTGGGATCATAGAATCCTAGAGTTGGAAGAGACCACAAGGGCCATCGAGTCCAACCCCCTGCCAAGCAGGAAACACCATCAGAGCACTCCTGACATATGGTTGTCAAGCCTCTGCTTAAAGACCTCCAAAGGAGGAGACTCCACCACACTCCTTGGCAGCAAATTCCACTGTCAAACAGCTCTTACTGTCAGGAAGTTCTTCCTAATGTTTAGGTGGAATCTTCTTTCTTGTAGTTTGGATCCATTGCTCCGTGTCCGCTTCTCTGGAGCAGCAGAAAACAACCTTTCTCCCTCCTCTATGTGACATCCTTTTATATATTTGAACATGGCTATCATATCACCCCTTAACCTCCTCTTCTTATCCAGGCTAAACATGCCCAGCTCCCTTAGCCGTTCCTCATAAGGCATCGTTTCCAGGCCTTTGACCATTTTGGTTGCCCTCCTCTGGACACGTTCCAGTTTGTCAGTGTCCTTCTTGAACTGTGGTGCCCAGAACTGGACACAGTACTCCAGGTGAGGTCTGGAATACTGTGTCCAGTTCTGGGCACCACAGTTCAAGAAGGACACTGACAAACTGGAACGTGTCCAGAGGAGGGCAACCAAAATGGTCAAAGGATCACAGCGCTGGAATCCTGCTCACTGTCCTGGCTTCTTGTTTAGCCGCGTGCAGCCTCTCCCGGGCAAGGGGAGCCTTCATCCCCCGTCCAGGTGAGGCTGCGCGCGGCTAAGACTCCCCCAAGAGCCGCGCACCCTTTAAAGAGCGTGCGGAGTGTGTGTGTGGCTCTTGGGGGCTTTTCCTTTAAAAGGAGTGCTGAGCAGAGCCTCCCGCCTGCATTTGCTCCATAAGACGCTGTCAGGGAACTGACATTGGAGCTAGAGGCAGAGGGCAGGCTCTCAAATGATGCTGGAGAAGGGCCCAGCAGGGAGAGAGGCAGCTCCGCAGATGGGGAAGCAAATCAGCGCAACACCAGGGATATAGAGGGGCTGATGGGGGAATCGGCGAGAGGGCTCCAGGACTCTTCACCGGACACCAGCAGGGAGAGCACGGGTCCTCCGCTACCCACGCCCTCCCTGCGCAGAAGACTTCCGCGCAGAGAGAGTAGGAGGAGACTGGGTGTCAAACAACTTTTATGTTGGAAAAGGTTTTAGAAACGCCCACTGACGGATTCTGCTAGCGACTGAGGCAGCCACGAAGTGAAGGGCTGCCCAGACTGAAAGGTTTAGCAAGGCAACAAAGCCTGGAGAGGCGGCAACTTGCGCACGAGCAACCCATACACATTACAGACGCACACACATTTCCCCTTACTTTTTAGGAGGGGAAAAGTGCGTCTTATAGAGCAAGAAATACGATACGCCGTGTGGGTTGTTGCTGTTGCTGTTTTGCGCTGTGCAGAATGCACACTTTGGCACCTCGTACGCAGTACAGTGGTGCCCCGCAAGACGAACGCCTCGCGAGACGAAAAACTCGCAAAACGAAAGGTTTTTTCGTTTTTGAGTTGCCTCGCAAGACGAATTTCCCTATGGGCTTGCTTCGCAAAACGAAGCTTGCCCCACAAGCTATGGGGATAGCGGGAAGCGCAGCGCGTTTTCCCCGCTGTCCCCGGACCTCTTTTGAAGCAAGGAGCAGCGGGGAGAAGCGATCTTCTCCCCGCAGCCCCAGCGGGAAGCGCAGCGCATCTTCCCCGCTGTCCCCGGACCTCTTTTGAAGCAAGGGGTGGCGGGGAGAAGCGATCTTCTCCTCTCCGCCCCTTGCTTCAAAAGAGGGGACAGAGCGGCGCTTCCCCTCTGTCCCCGGACGGTCTCCATAGGAACGCATTGATTGATTTTCAATGCATTCCTATGGGAAACCGTGCTTCGCAAGACGAAAAACTCGCAAGAAGAAAAAACTTGCGGAACGAATTAATTTCGTCTTGCGAGGCACCACTGTATTTGTCTTTCCTTATGGACCTGGGGTATGTGTGTGCTGTACTAATTTAATAATGTTCCCTTGGTGGCTTACCAAGCAGTATTTAATTACTATTAATTAAAAGCAAACAACAGAAATAAGAGCCTAAGGGTTGCATCCAAAACAACACCAAGACACAGACCACTCCTTGCAAGGATTTTTGTCGGTGCAATGGGATACCCACCTCGGTTGCAAATGCTAACTCTCTAGGTATTCTCTCAATCCTCTGCCGTAGATTCGGGGAGGTGGAGTTTCTGTTCTGAAAATCCTTCCACTGATGGAACGCCCTGTTTAGATCCTGCCCTAAGATGCCCTAAAAAACTCCTTACAACCGCAACACTTTGCAGCTCAGGTTAAAACCACACTAAGCCCTCAACAGCTCTAATGCAATTAAAAAGCCCAAGAGAATAAATAAGTAAAAAATTGCAACCATACTTGAAAGCATGCAACGGTATCGTGGTAAAAATCAGGTCTACTGTTTTTCTTGGTCCCAGGCTCTCTTTGATTCCCTCGCCAGCTGAGAGCTACATGTGACTTTCGAACGTGGGGAGAATTTGCATTGGCTAGAATTCTCCCTGAAATTTCCGTATTTCAATGCAAGAGTTAAAATGCCAAAACAGATGAAAATTGCCCCGACCTATGTAGGCTTGTCTAAGCAAGGATGTTTTCCTCTGGTGTCCAAAAGGCCGTAGATAAGGAACAAGGCGAGCTCTCAGGAAGCTATTGCATTACTGGGCCCACCACCAAGAAGGCCCCGTTCTCTAGTAGCTTATCACTTCACTTTCTAGAACAGGGTCTTTGAAGGAAGATCTTAGTGTTCAGGTAGGCAAACATGGCCACGTGAACAAACACCGAGAGAGGAGGGTCGTGTGGCCGAGAGCTGTGGCTCTGGCCTGTTGTTGTCTTCCAAGTGTACAGACAGCGGGAGGAAATTTGGACTTGTATCTAGGGCTGGACTGATCTGTCAGTTTCACTTTCTCCCGGTTGTTCTTTTTATTCTAGTCTTAAGTTCACATTTCCACATCAGTTTGAGATTTATTATTTTTTAGCCCTCCTAAAAAGGTGCAGGTACACACAATTGTACACACAGGTTTGCCTAAAACACGTTTGCAAAGCAGTTGCCCCAATATAACACAAGATGTTGTCACAAATATATACACTTGTATGCACGCTTTACCCCAGTACTGTATCTGTATTTTTTGCACGTACTACTTGTTTGGAGAACTGCGCTGCAGAATTCTGAGCACACTTTGAAGTATGTCTGGGTTCCGTTCCCCCATGTTGTTTCAGGAAGTGTGAATTAGGGAGGTTTGCCCTTAAATGTGAATTGCATTGAACCCCTCCCCAGCCCATCCATCCCTGGTTGTAAGGTTGTAAATTTTGCTAGGACTAAATCCAGTGCAATTGATGACCCTAAATCAGTAGAACATGACACTCTTAATCTCAGGGTTGTGGGTTTGAGCTCCAGGTTGGGCAAAAGATTCCTGCCTTGCAGGGAGTTGAACCTTACGGTCCCTTCCACCTCTATAATTCTATAATTCCCTTTTAATTTCAGTGGGTCTACTCTGAGGATAGCGACCTTTGACTACAACCTTTCGTAACTATGCTGCTGTGGGACGGAATATTTTCCAAAACGGGAGATTTTCTGTGAAATGTTTCATCATTACAGCGATGTACAACTGGTCAGCCGCGGGCTGAAAGCAAGATGAGCTCCGCAACCCCATAGTAGCCTTTGACTGGACTCAACCGTCCAGGGGCCCTTTACCTTTAAAGGTAAAGGGACCCCTGACCATTAGGTCCAGTCGTGGCCGACTCTAGGGTTGCGGTGCTCATCTCGCTTTATTGGCCGAGGGAGCCTATGTTTGTCCTCAGACAGTTTTTCTGGGTCACGTGGCCAGCATGACTAAGCCGCTTCTGGCGAACCAGAGCAGCGTCCGGAAACGCCGTTTACCTTCCCGCCGGAGTGGTACCTATTTATCTACTTGCACTGGTGTGTTTTCGAACTGCTAGGTTGGCAGGAGCAGGGACCGAGCGACGGGAGTTCACCCTGTCGCGGGGATTTGAACCGCCGACCTTCTGATCGGCAAGTCCTAGGCTCAGTGGTTTAACCCACAGCGCCACCCGCGTCCCTTCCTTTACCTTTACAGTGGTACCCCGCAAGACGAACGCCTCGCAAGACGGAAAACCCGCTAGACGAAAGGGTTTTCCGTTTTGGAGGCGCTTCGCAAAACGAATTTCCCTATGGGCTTGCTTCGCAAGACGAAAGCCCATAGGGAAATCTCCGGGGACCTCTTTTAAATGCTAGCGGTGGGGAGCAAAGCCTTTCCCCCCCCCTCCGGCCTTCAGAAGAGGTCCAGGAAGGCCGGCGGGGGCCCAAAGGCTTTGTTCCCCAGCGCCAGCATTTTAAAAGCAGTCCGGGATAGCAGGGAAGCGCTTCCCGCTATCCCGGACGGCTTTTGAAGGCAGGAGAGGTCCGCGAAGCCTGGGCGCGCTGATGTCAGCGCGCGCAGGCTTCGCCATGCGGGCAAGTCTCCGCCAGCAGCGGCAGCCTTCAGAAGAGGCTCCCGCCAGCCTTCAGAAGAGGTCCAGGACCTCTTCTGAAGGCGGGCGGGGGGCAAAAGTCTTTGTCCCCCCTGCCTGCCTTCCCAGGGGCTTTTAAATCGCCCCGGACAGCGGAGAAGTCCTCCGCTGTCCCGGGGCGATTTTAAAATGCCGCCCCCCAGCATTTTAAGATCGCCCCGGACAGCGGAGAAGTCCTCCGCTGTCCCGGGGTTTTTTAAAATGCTGGGGGTGGGAAGAAAAGCCCTTGTCCCCCCCCCCCAGCCTTCAGAAGAGGTCGGGGGACAGACTGTCCCCGGACC
This sequence comes from Podarcis liolepis, assembly GCF_965112155.1. NCBI lineage: Eukaryota > Metazoa > Chordata > Lepidosauria > Squamata > Lacertidae > Podarcis > Podarcis liolepis. The sequence continues at coordinate 5,875,896 of NC_139572.1, read as the reverse complement.
TGGTCTGAAGTCGGTTTCCCTAGGAACGCATTAATTGATTTTCAATGCATTCCTATGGGAAACCGTGCATCGCAAGACGAAAAACTCGCAAGAAGAAGAAACTTGCGGAACAAATTAATTTCGTCTTGCGAGGCACCACTGTACCTTTTACCTTATATCATGCCACTTAGTTGCATGGCATAATTTGTTTGCTAAATAAGTATGCTAAATCAGATCTCCATTTATTTGGGGGTCTTGTACCTTGGGTGCAATGGGACCCTTCAACAGTGGAATGGTTTTACTCAGGAGGTTGTGGACTCTCCTTCCTTTGAGGTTTTTAAGCAGAGGTTGGACGGCTATCGGTTTATATGAGATTCTTGCATTGCAGTGGCGTGGACTAGATGACCGCTGGGGTCCCCTCCCAACTCTTATATGATACTGTGATTTTATGGGACAGGGCAGACGAGGTGCTGTGAACGCTTGAAAACCCCACGACTTACTTAGCAAGATTTGTACCGTAGATGAAACCCACAAGCAGCTTCCCTAGAATATAAAAACACGCTAAAATCGACGTCAAGAAACAAGCAGAAGACAAAGTAAAGTGCAGGTACAATTATGAAGAAGATTTGCAGAAGGCAAAATAAAAAAATTCCTTCCAGTAGCACCTTAAAGACCAACTAAGTTAGTTCTTGGTATGAGCTTTCGTGTGCATGCACACTTCTTCAGATACACTGAAACAGAAGTTGCCAGATCCTTCTATATAGTGAGAAGGTGGGGAGGGGTATTACTCAGAAGGGTGGTGGGAATGGGTGATTGGCAGATAGCTGAGATGAGCCTGTTGACGACTCTTAACGACTGCAATAGGTCTTACAGGAAAAGGCAAGGGGTGAGAAGGTGAAAAATGGCTTAGTCATGTATAATGAGATAAGAATCCAATGTCTCTGTTCAGACCAGGTCTCTCCATGGTTTTAAGTTTGGTAATGAGTTGCAATTCAGCAGCTTCTCTTTCCAGTCTATTTCTGAAATTCCTTTGTAGTAAAACAGCTACTGTATCTGAAGAAGTGTGCATGCACACGAAAGCTCATACCAAGAACTAACTTAGTTGGTCTTTAAGGTGCTACTGGAAGGAATTTTTTTTATTTTGACTATGGCAGACCAACACGGCTACCTATCTGTAATTTGCAGAAGGGACATGGAAAAGAGTTAAGAGCCTCGGACATAAGATCACCAGGTTGATGGACTAGATGAAACAGATAGAAAGGACTGACAGAACCCAAGACCAGGAAGAAGAGACGGTGGATGAAGATTGGCAGCAAGTTTAAAAATTTATTTAGAGAAATATTGCAAAATTAACGACTTAGGAAAATCTTGGAATGAAACTATTAGGCTTTAGTAGAAATGTTATAAGGAGTTATGTATAAATAAGCTTTTAAGTTCCAGGGTTTTTTTATGGTAAGATAAGGCTAAAATAAATTAAGACAATTAAAGGACAGAATACAGTGAAAGATGGAAAGGATTTGCTGAGATAATTAATAATTAGAATACCAAAAAGGGAGGTGTGAGGAGGTCGAGGAAACAAGTTAATGAAGATAAGGGTATGGGAATATTGGATTAGTTTTTAAAAAAATTTTTGTTTTTGATTTTGGTGTATTGTATGTTTGGTTTTTTTATTTTCTTTTTATTGATTTATACTGTTTAATCTCTTTTTTCTTTGCTTTTCTTTCTTCTCTCTTTTCTGTAACTTTAAATTCCCAATAAATATCATTTTTTAAAAGAAAAGAAACAAGTTTATAAAAAGCAAAATGACTACGGTCGACATTTCAAAGTGTGCATTCTGAACTGAAAGTGGATTCAAGCGCAGATCGACTTCGCATGTCTAGGTAGGCTTGCACAGACAGAAACGTTTTGGGCGTCTGCCAAAGCCCAACGCCTAGCGTCAGTGAGCGGGGAGCCCCAGATTGTAGGAGCTGCCACGTGGAAAGATCTCGGCTCCTTACGTAATGCCAGTTCCGCAGATCAAACCGGCCGTGTGGGGTAAAGGCTTTAAGCTGGGTAAACACTTGCTAAGAATTGTTGCTCCGTCACGAGGGCCAGAAACCAGCGAGTTATTTAGAAAAACAAGAACAAATCGGCATGCCTGGTGCTAGGAGTACACACAGCCCAGAGAGCTTAAGTTCGGAGCAACGTAAAGTGGATATGATTTCCCCTGATTCTCCTGGCAAAGTTTGCTTGCAGCCAGGCTCAGTTCGTTCAGGGCAACCTCCTAAAAGCCCTGAAATAATAAATCTGCAGCAGATGTTGTTGTTGTTTAGTCGTTTAGTCGTGTCCGACTCTTCGTGACCCCCTGGACCAGAGCACGCCAGGCACTCCTGTCTTCCACTGCCTCCTGCAGTTTGGTCAGACTCATGCTGGTAGCTTCGAGAACACTGTCCCACCATCTCGTCCTCTGTCGTCCCCTTCTCCTTGTGCCCTCCATCTTTCCCAACATCAGGGTCTTTTCCAGGGAGTCTTCTCATGAGGTGGCCAAAGTCTTGGAGCCTCAGCTTCAGGAACTGTCCTTCCAGTGAGCACTCAGGGCTTATTTCCTTCAGAATGGAGAGGTTTGATCTTCTTGCAGTCCATGGGACTCTCAAGAGTCTCCTCCAGCACCAGAATTCAAAAGCATCCATTCTTCGGCAATCAGACTTCTTTATGGTCCAGCTTTCACTTCCATACATCACTACTGGGAAAACCATAGCTTTTACTATACGGACCTTTGTTGTCTGCCGAGTAATCTCAGCTGCTCCCCGAGAAGCAGGCAGCTTGATAAAAAAATCAAATGCCCTGCAAAAAGCTCATCGGTCGCTTCCACGTGGCCTGCAAGAGGAAACTCTTTGAAAATATTTTTGCTTGTTCTCAGCCTTGGCGGAGCTCCTCTTTCAGCACTTTGGTTTATTTTTTCGGGGGGTGGAAAGTACATCCTCCTTTTCACATGCGGTTTCCTCTGTCGCATCCCATCGAACTGCAAGCCCATCACTTTCTGAAGTTGGCGGCTGTTGACAGGAAGCGGACAGGTCCAGCAGCCCAGGCTGAGCTGGCTGAAGCCAAGATGCCCAGGTTGCAAAAGGAATAAAGCAAATCTTGTTTCCCTGGGTCTGGAGCAGCGCTTTTGAGAACGGAGGGGGAGGTCTCTTGTTTGGGCATCTGCTGGTATCCCTGGGGACAAACCCTGCCTCTGAAACCCTGCAGGGGTTTTACATGTAAAACATTTGGGGCCGGATCTGACCCATAGCTGTCAACCTTCCCTTTTTTTGTGGGAAATTCCCTTATTCCAGCGCCGTTTCCTGCTGCTATCCCGGATTGTTAGGTATCCCGTAGACTGTCCCCGGGAGAGGTGAGGCTGCTGATCCCTTACAGTGGTACCTCAGGTTAAGTACTTAATTCATTCCGGAGGTCCGTTTTTAACCTGAAACTGTTCTTAACCTGAAGCACCACTTTAGCTAATGGGGCCTCCCGCTGCTGCCACGCCGCCGGAGCACGATTTCTGTTCTCATCCTGAAGCAAAGTTCTTAACCTGAAGCACTATTTCTGGGTTAGCGGAGTCTGTAACCTGAAGCGTATGTAACCCGAGGTACCACTGTATTTTCGAGGCTGCTGATCCCTTATTTTCAAATCTGAAAGTTGACAGCTATGGTCTGGCCCCCGGGCCTTAGCTTGCCTACCCATGCTCAGCCTAAAGCAGGGGTCAGCAAACTTTTTCATGTAAAACTTTCACACGTAAAAAATTGCATTGCTCATTGAGGGAGCGGGTGGGGTTATCCAATTCCATTTAACTCAGGCATAGGCAAACTCGGCCCTCCAGATGTGTTTGGGACTACAACTCCCATCATCCCTGACCACTGGGCCTGTTAGCTAGGGATCATGGGAGTTGTAGTCCCCAAAAACATCTGGAGGGCCGAGTTTGCCTATGCCTGATTTAACTGCTGCAGCAGGCGGAATGCTAAAATTTGGCACGTGAGGCGTTCCAGGACTCCTGGCTTCCCCCAAAGGAGTTTGGAAGCAGCGTTTTTATGCTTGAAAGTTGAGACATGCAGTGCAATTGAGACTGCAGCCAAGCGCTCCGGAGGAGACTAAGCCAAGCCGTCCAACTGCCTGGAATGCAAGGGTGGGCGGAGGCGAATTCCCCCCTCCCCCTTGACACACTTGGACTGTACTCTGGTTGCAGGAGGCAGGAAAGAAGGGGGCTAACCAGGCCGGCCAAGGAGGAGTGGAAGCCGTGCCTGTGGAATTCAGTCTGGGTTCTGCCAATGCGCAGCCCGATTGAAAAGCAAAAGCAAAAAAAGCAAAAAGCAGCCATGCTGGTACGTAATAAACTGTGGTCTAATAACGTAATAAACTGAGCCTCTTGGGCTTCCTGATCAGAAGGTCGGCGGTTCGAATCCCCGCGACGGGGTGAGCTCGTGTTCCTCCGTCCCAGCTCCTGCTAAGCTAGCAGTTCGAAAGCATGCCAGTGCAAGTAGATAAATAGGTACCCCTGCGGCGGGAAGGTAAACGGTGTTTCTGTGCGCTCTGGTTTCCGTCATTGTGTCCTGTTGCGCCAGAAGCGGTTTATAATAATTATTATTATTATTTATTATTTATACCCCGCCCATTTGGCTGGGCTTCCCCAGCCACTCTGGGCGGCTTCCAAAAGAATATTAAAATACTATAATACATCAAACATTAAAAGCTTCCCGAAACAGGGCTGCCTTCAGATGTCTTCTAAAAGCCTGGTAGTTGTTGTTCTCTTTGACATCTGGTGGGAGGGTTTAGGCCTGCTGGCCACACAACCCGGAAAGCTGTCTGCGGACAAATGCTGGCCTTAAAGCGAGATGAGCGCCGCAACCCCATGGTCACCTTTGACTGGACTTAACCGTCCAGGGGTCCTTTACCTTTTTACTTTTATCTAAACTCCAACATCCACAACAGGGCAGCACCTTTCTTTAGAACCCAGCCAAGTTGTCAAAACTTTCTGAAGGCAGCCCTGTTCTGGGAAGCTTTTAATGTTGTTTCATTATACTTTTTATGTTCTGTTGGAAGCCGCCTAGAGTGGCTGGGACAACACTGGCAGGGTACAAGTAACAAATGGTTGCTGTTCTTGTTGTTTTGCCTCAGGTGGAGAAACAGGCTGGGCTGCCAGTGCTCATGTTATAGGTACCTTTTGCCCATGTTGCTTCACTTGTAAATAGAGATGTGACAACTTGGAAATCCCCCAGAAAAAAATACCCCCCCCTTCATTTTTCCTCCCTCTTCCCCGAGCCCTCGCACCTGTATCTTCAGTGTGCCATGCACATAGATAAAAAGGTAAAGGGACCCTGACCATTAGGTCCAGTCGTGACCGACTCTGGGGTTGCGGCGCTCATCTCGCTTTATTGGCCCAGGGAGCCGGCGTACAGCTTCCGGGTCATGTGGCCAGCATGACTAAGCCGCTTCTGGCGAACCAGAGCAGCGCACGGAAACGCCGTTTACCTTCCCGCCCGAGCGGTACCTATTTATCTACTTGCACTTTGACGTGCTTTCGAACTGCTAGGTGGGCAGGAGCAGAGACCGAGCAACGGGAGCTCACCCCGTCGCGGGGATTCGAACCGCCGACCTTCTGATCGGCAAGTCCTAGGCTCTGTGGTTTAACCCACAGTGCCACCCGCGTCCCTTATGCACATAGATGGCACTGAGTAAATAAATGATCACAATGAGCCGTGGTAAGGGTTTTTTCTTTCTTTACATTCTCAAAGCTGCGGGCGTCTCTTTTGCACATCTCTGGAGAGCAGTCTTGGAGCTAGAAGGACCTGAGGGTTCACAGAAAGCTCTGAGCAGGCCTGCTCCCCCTTGCAGCACTGAAAACAATATGGTTCCTTGTTCAGCAGCGTCAATTGCTGATGTGCGGCAAAGATTTCAATCTCTGGCCTATTAAGGCTTCTTAGGAGCACTGAAAGCTGCCTTGACACTAAACCAGTCTATAGGTCCGTCTAGGTAAAGGTAAAAAGATAAAGGACCCCTGGATGGTTAAGTCCAGTCAAAGGCGACTATGGGGTTGCGGCGCTCATCTCGCTTTCAGGCCGAGGGAGCCGGCGTTTGTCCACAGACAGCTTTCCGGGTCATGTGGCCAGCAGGACTAAATCGCTTCTGCCACAATGGGACACCGTGACGGAAACCAGAGCGCACGGAAACTCCGTTTACCTTCCCGCCACCGTGGTACCTATTTATCTACTTACACTGGTGTGCTTTCGAACTGCTAGGTTGGCAGGAGCTGGGACAGAGCAACAGGAGCTCACCTCTTGTGCGGATTCGAACCGCCGACCTTCTGAACAGCATGCCCAAGAGGCTCAGTGGTTTAGACCACAGTGTCTAGCTCGGTCCTATCTGTAGTGGGTCTCCAGACTTCCAGGGATCGCGCTACACCCTGAGCTCCAGGCTCCGGAAAAATAGCTAGAGCACTTTGCACCGGGCGTAACCAGTTCAAAGTGAAAGTGCCAAAGAGAGAAAGTTGCACACAGACGTGCAGATCAGCCTAATATTTATCTGCAGTCCGCAGCGCACTGTGTGCCCAAGTGAGTCATTTGTTGAAACTTCATGATAGCAGGATGTTTGTCTGTGTGGTGGGTTTTTTAGGTAAGGCATGTGTGCCACAGTTAGAAACTCAGATATATCGGCTAATCAACAAATGCCACCTTGAACCTGGGTCAGAGTCACGCACAACAGAATGTCTGGGGGCCATCTTTCCCCCTTTCATTATTATTTTAGTTATAATTATAATTGATTACTTTTCTATAGCACTGTATGTTTTAAAGATAGGGACGCGGGTGGCACTGTGGGTTAAACCACAGAGCCTAGGACTTGCCGATCAGAAGGTCGGTGGTTCGAATCCCCACGACGGGGTGAGCTCCCATTGCTCGGTCCCTGCTCCTGCCAACCTAGCAGTTCGAAAGCACGTCAAAGTGCAAGTAGATAAATAGGTACCACCCTGGTAGGAAGGTAAACGGCATTTCCGTGCGCTGCTCTGGTTCGCCAGAAGCGGCTTAGTCCTGCTGGCCACATGACCCGGAAGCTGTATGCCGGCTCCCTCAGCCAATAAAGCGAGATGAGCACCGCAACCCCAGAGTCGGTCACGACTGGATCTAATGGTCAGGGGTCCCTTTACCTTTATGTTTTAAAGAAAGAGTCTCAAGGCGGTTTACAACACCTTAAAACATCCAATAAAACAATCCAGAATAAAACAACTTCAAGCTTGAAGGAATATATTTCAGATCTTTCTCTAAGTGGTGTTTGGCTTTCCGCATATTTATATACCTACTTAATTTATAGAGCTGCCCCATAACATCTGGACTCTAGGAAGCTAGGGTGGTGTCGTGGTTAGCAGCGGTTCTCAACCTGTGGATCCCCAGATGTTGTTGGACTACAACTCCCATCATCCCTGAGCTCTGGCCTTGCTAGCTAGGGGTGATGGGAGTTGTAGTCCAACAAAATCTGGGGACCCACAGGTTGAGAAAGGCTGGGTTAGAGTGTCAGACCAGGACCTGGGAGATCAGGGTTCGAATCCCCGATCCGTCATGAAGCTCTTCGCCTACCTCACAGGGTCATTGTAGGGATTAACTGAGATGGGGGCTGAACCATGTGCTCCCTGGGAATAAGGTGGGAGATAAATTACTGCTCTTCTGCCACCTGCTTAAGGAAGCTGGAAGGGCCAGCCAGATGGAGATGTCTGTCGCCAACTTGGCTTCCAAAGATCTTCATGTGGCCGCAGTTGGGCTCACGCCCAGCGCCTGGGGAATTTCTGTCGCCAATGTGTACAGCTCTTGTGCCACAGATTTGTGCATGGGTGGATGTTGCCCTCCCTCCTCTTTACAGGACCCCTTCTCAGGAAGGGCCTTGCCACTCAGTACAGTGGTACCTCTGGATGCGAACAGGATCCGTTCCGGAGCCCCGTTCGCATCCCGAAACGAACGCAACCCGCGTCTGCATGAGAAGAGAAGATTCCCTGGAAAAGACCCTGATGCTGGGAAAGATGGAGGGCGCAAGGAGAAGGGGACAACAGAGAACGAGATGGTGGGACAGTGTTCTGGAAGCTACCAACATGAGTTTGACCAAACTGCAGGAGGCAGTGGAAGACAGGAGTGCCTGGCATGCTCTGGGTCCAGGGGGTCACGAAGAGGCGGACACGACTAAACAACAACGACTGTATCGGGGCTGAATGCTTCATCTTAGAAATTGGAAAGGGACCGCAAGGGTCATCTACTCCAGCCCCCGGCAGCGGAGGAATGTTCTGCTCAGTTTGGGGCGTGAACGCAAGGCCCTGAGATGAAAAGTCTCGTGCTCCGCAGACTGAGACCCTGCAAGCAGCCTCCCGCCTCCCCTCCAAGGGCATTGCTTTTCCCATAGAAGCGGTTGACCCTCCAGAGATGACCTTGCCGGTGGTGGTGGAAGGCAGGCAGGAAGGAAGGAAGGAGGGGAATTGTCATCCTGGTGGGGACTACATCCGAAGGAGCACCTGCCCTCCCATTGACCTTATTTTGCACTGGAACAAACAGATGTCATCTTGCAGAGAAGTGTTTTAACCGTAGAGAAGGACCTCTACCGTGGTACCGTCCCGTCCATGGAATCACTTCCCCGCGGAGGCTCGCGTTTTCGGCACTTTGCCCAGACCTTTCTTTAACTGAGCTTTAAAACTCCGGCGGCCTTTATCCTCTTGTTTTTATAGACTCAGCTAGAGCAATGTTTGTTCTGTGTTCGTCGCTCCTATATTTAAACGCATATTTCATACCTACAGCACAGCACCTTGGAATGTTCTTGTCAGGGAACTGCCATCAGCTCAGAGGCGAGAGGTGGAAGGGGAGTTGTGTTATAGGGAACCTCCAAAAATCTTGCAAAGCAGTTCCTCCTCTGGTGAGCAGGAAAGCCCCACCACCAGTGGAGAGGAGGTGGTGGGACCAGGGGATGTGAGGGAGAGCGTCAACACCAAGCCTGAGCAAACCGGAAAGGAGGGAAGTACCCCTTTGCCAGCACCCATTCTGCACAGTAGGTTTCGGCGCAGGGAGGGGAGGAGAAGGTTGGGGGTCACGCGACTGTTATGCTGGGGGAGGTACAAGGACCGACCACTCCCAGATTCTCCTAGCGACTGAGCCAGACATGAACTTGTGACGCTCTTCACTGTAAATAGTTTGCACTAAGAATAAAGCCTGGAAAAGACAGGTTGGAGTCTTGCCTTGCTCTCGAGCAACCACACCACCACCTGACAGTTCTGAATGCTAGAAGAAAATTCCAAGGACCGTTTGGAATAATTGGAACTGAACACTGAACGTAATTAGTGGATTCTGTGAAGGGATGAACACGAACTGGAATCACTTCCGTTTAGGACATCTTGAAATTGAACTAGTTCCTTTAAAAATGTGCTCTCTAGGCTCTGTCACTAGCAAGCTTCCTTGCTTACACTTACCCATCATCTTTGTGATCTGTTCTTTCCTAAGTGAAACTTGGTTGTGCTTGGAATAAGGGTGTGAATCATAGAATCGTGGAGGTGGAAGCGAACCCCAGGTCTAGTCCCACTAAAGCATCCATGAAAAATGGCCATCCATTAAATGTGTTGCTTTTTAGTTGTTGAAATAAATAAAAAAATTGTCCAGTAGCACCTTAGAGACCAACTAAGTTTGTTCTTTGTTGTTGTTTAGTCATTTAGTCGTGTCCGACTCTTCGTGACCCCCTGGACCAGAGCACGCCAGGCACATCTGTCTTCCACTGCCCCCCGCAGTTTGGTCAAACTCATATTAGTAGCTTCAAGAACACTGTCCCACCATCTCGTCCTCTGCTGTCCCCTTCTCCTTGGGCCCTCCATCTTTCCCAGCATGAGAGTCTTCTCTTCTCATGAGGTGGCCAAAGTCTTGGAGCCTCAGCTTCAGGATCTGTCCTTCCAGTGAGCACTCAGGGCTTATTTCCTTCAGAATGGATCGGTTTGATCTTCTTGCAGTCCACGGGACTCTCAAGAGTCTCCTTCAGCACCAGAATTCAAAAGCATCCATTCTTCGGCAATCAGCCTTCTTGATGGTCCAGCTCTCACTTCCATACAACACTACTGGGAAAACCATAGCTTTAACTATACGACCTTTGTTGGCAAGGTTATGTCTCTACTTTTTAAGATGCTGTCTAGGTTTGTCATTGCTTTTCTCCCAAGGAGCAGGCGTCTTTTAATTTCGTGGCTGCTGTCACCATCTGCAGTGTTCTAGGTTCTGTTTGTTCTAGGTATAAGCTTTTGTGTGCATGCACACTTCTTCAGATACCATGCACACAAAAGCTTATACCCAGAACAAACTTAGTTGGTCTCTAAGGTGCTACCAGACAATTTTTTAATTTATTTCGGCTGCGTCAGACCAACACGGCTACCTACCTGTTTTTAGTTGTTGTTATGGAGAAAAAAATCCTCAATAAAAGAGCAAGATAATTGAAAGGTACTCAATCTGTTTCTCCTACAAAAAAGTAAGAAAAAAAAGTTGACAATTCTGAAATAGTGTGTTAACTGAGCAGCTGAAACGTTCTTTGTGTTTGTTGTTTTCTTTAAAGATGGTCAGCGAGAAGGTTGGAGGAGCCGAAGGCACCAAGCTAGATGAAGACTTCAAGGAAATGGAAAAGGTGAGTAGAGGAAAAGCAACGTTGCACATGGGTGCAATGCGGGGATGGCACATTCATGTCTATGCTCTGGTAACCTCGAGGTGTGAACCATAGGACGCACCGGACAATAGGACGCACTTTGTTTTAGAGGGGGGAGAACAAGAAAAAAAAAATCTCCCCCTCTCTGCCCAGCGCCCCTTCAGCGAAGCGGCAGGAGGCGCTGCACAGAGAGGGGGAGAACTTTCCCCCTCTTGTTTTCCCGCTCTAAAACAAGGTGCCGTTTAAGGTGCGTTCAGGCGGCTACCTTGGAAGCCTGGAGAGCGAGAGGGGTCGGTGTGCACTGACTCCTCTCGCTCTCCAGGCTTCAGGTTCCTTTCGACCTGCTCTTTGGGGCTGGCGGGGGGAAGCCCACCACCAGCCCCAAAGAGCAGGTTGGGGAGCAGCGGAAAGGCGCAGCGGAGAGGCTCCTGCCATAGCTGCGCGTCACCTCTCCAGCTGGGAGAGGGTCGCGGGGCTATGGCTTCTTTAGCCCCACGCGTGCTCTCCCGGCTGCAGAGGTGACGTGGGGCTGTAGAGGCTCCTGCCATAGCCGCGTGTCACCTCTCCAGCCGGGAGAGGGTTGCGGGGCTATGGCTTCTTTAGCCCCGCGCACGCTCTCCCAGCTGGGGAGGTGACGCGAGGCTGTAGAGGCTCCTGCCATAGCCGCGCGTCACCTCTCCAGCCGGGAGAGGGTCGCGGGGCTATGGCGTCTTCGCTCCATAGGATGCACACACATTTCTCCTTCATTTTTGAAGGGGAAAAAGTGCGTCCTATAGAGCGAGAAATACGGTACTTCAATGCGTTATACATAGGGCTGCCTCTGAAGATGGTTCGGAAACTTCACCTGGTGCAGAATTGAGTGGCCAGGTTGCAAGACGGTCTGAGCATATTACACCGATCCTGGTACGACTACACTGGCTACCAATGAGTTTCTGGGCCCAATTCAAAGTGCTGGTCCTGACCTATAAAGCCTTAAACGGCTCAGGACCACAATACCTCAAGGACTGCCTCTTTCCATATGAACCTACCCACCCCCTGAGATCATCTTCCGAGGCCCTCCTTCGTGTGCCCTCTCCTCAAGAGGTGCGGAGGGTGGCAACACGAGAACGGGGCCTTCTCTGCAGTGGCTCCCCGTCCGTGGAATGCTCTCCCCAGGGAAGTTTGCCTGGTGCCTTCATTATACACCTTTAGGCAACAGGCAAAAACGTCCCTTTTTAATCAGGCCTTTGGTTGACCTGATCAACATCCCGTACCCTTTTAAAATGTGGCTCTTTTGGGGAGGGTGTTATTGGGTTATTGATATTATTTTTATTTTATATACTGTGATCTTTTTATGTGAACTTCCCTGAGACCTCTGGGTATAGGGTGGTATATAAATTCAATCATCATCAACACCACCACCATAACATATGCGGGTGGCACTGTGGACTAAACCACTGAGCCTCTTGGGCTTGCCGATCAGAAGGTCGGCGGTTCGAATCCCCACGACGGGGTGAGCTCCTGTTGCTCTGTCCCAGTTCCTGCCAACCTAGCGGCTCGAAAGCACACCAGTGCAAGTAGATAAATAGGTACCGCTCCAGCGGGAAGGTAAACGGTGTTTCCATGCGCTCTGGTTTCCGTCATGGTGTCCTGTTGCACCAGAAGCGGTTTAGTCCTGCTGGCCGCATGACCCGTAAAGCTGTCTGTGGACAAACGCCGGCTCCCTTGGCCTGAAAGCGAGATGAGCGCCACAACCCCATAGTCGCCTTTGACTGGACTTAACCATCCAGGGGTCCTTTACCTCTTTTATAACAATGTTCTGGATTTGCATTTCCACTGAAAGTGGTTAATGTTCTCCAGCCATTGGCGTTAACTGTGGCCTGCTGTTCTGCTACTTTTGTATTGTCAATGCACTGTTTCCATTTCTACAGAAAGTGGATCTCACCAGCAAGGCTGTTACAGAAGTCTTGGCTAGGACTACGGAATACCTCCAACCCAATCCTGGTAAGGCCCTTTGCCATGGCTAAGTGGCAGCTGAGCTCCCCCCCTCCCCCATTTTGTGAATTTTGTCTAGAATTGCTTCTTAAAAAAAAAAAAAGCATTTGCTTTCTCAAACGAACTCTACTTCCTTCCTTGAGACCTTCTTGGACTCCAGCTCCCAGCAGTCAGCGCAGCCAGCGGTAGGGAACGATGGGAGTTGGAGTCCGACAACACCAGGCACAGGCAAACTCGGCCCTCCAGATGTTTTGGGACTACAACTCCCATCATCCCTAGCTAGCAGGACCAGTGGTCAGGGATGATGGGAGTTGTAGTCCCGAAAACATCTGGAGGGCCGAGTTTGCCTGTGCCTGAACGACATCCACAGCCCCCATTCCCCAGCACCGCAGAGCTAAAAAAAAAAGCGCGTAAAACAGCTTGGTGGCTGTTCGTTGCTAGACAAGATGCGGCAGTGGCGTAGCGTGGGGGGTGCAGGGGGGGCCGGCCGCACCGGGCGCAACATCTGGGGGGTAGGGTTAGGGGGCGCAAATCCACGGGTTAGGGGGCGCAAATTACTTGCCTTGCCCCGGGTGCTGAAAACCCACGCTACGCCACTGAGATGCGGTGCTCTTCCAGCAGAAAGCTGTGATTTTGATGTGGAACATCTGCATGGGAATTTTGGCACTTCGCTCGGGTGGGAAAAAAAACAGCACAACCCATTTCTGCAACCAGAAAGGGACGGATGGTTTTGTTTTGCTTAACGTTGCTCGATGCAACGTGAAATCATCTGGCGTAATGGAGTCGCCTGCATCTTATTCTGTAGCTGGTGCTATGCACACACACACACACACACACACCATTTTTTCACCGATACCACGGTCTCCGACTCTTGTTTTGTTTTTGCTTAGACCTCTGTCTGTGATTTTTCTTACTTGATCTGTATTTTGTGGTCACGGGGGGAAACAGTTTTTTGCTGAGTTTTCGTGGCGACTTCTTTGACTGCTTTTCGGTGATCGGATCCTGGTTTAATCAGCCGGAATGTGCTTGCGCTGTGTGCGCTCGCACCCTGCCCCTATTTCATTTATTCCTGTCGGTGGCTCTTGCATCGCCTCGCATTCCAAAGGAAGTCTCTTAAGCGGCTTGCGACATCCTAAAAATATCGGAAATAAAAAGCCAGATACAAAAACCGCAGTGGGAGGGGAAATCCACATTTTAGAGTAGCGGAAGGAACACTTTTAAGACAGTGCTTTTGTACTGTTTTATTGTTGTTAGCCGCCCTGAGCCTGGCTTCGGCTGGGGAGGGCGGGATATAAATGAAATTTATTATTATTACTATTATTATTATTATTATTATTATTATTATTATTATTATTATTATTATTATTATCCTCCAACTGAGCAGGCTCTTGAGAAGGTGTGCAATTTAAACCTTCCCCCTCTCCCACCTTTTCAGAGTCAGAAGTCCCGAGGGGTAGCCCAGTGCCAGATAACTTCATGGCCCAGAAATATTGCACAGTGCCTCTCTTCTGCCTGCAGGAAGGACTTAAATCTAAGAAAATGGGGGGAGATAGCACAGAGTTGTTGAGGGTTTTTTTTGCTGTAGTTTACCCAGGGTTGTTGAGGGACGTGGGTGGCGCTGTGGGTTAAACCACAGAGCCTAGGGCTTGCCAATCAGAAGGTCGGCGATTCGAATCCCGTTGCTCGGTCCCAGCTCCTGCCAACCTAGCAGTTCGAAAGCACATCAAAGTGCAAGTAGATAAATAGGTACCGCTCTGGTGGGAAGGTGAACAGCATTTCTGTGTGCTGCTCTGGTTAACCAGAAGTGGCTTAGTCATGCTGGCCACATGACCCGGAAGCTGTCTGCGGACAAACACCAGCTCCCTCGGCCTGAGCGCCGCAACCCCAGAGTCGTCCACGACTGGACCTAATGGTCAGGGGTCCCTTTACAGGGTTGTTCAACTTTTTTAGGGGAGGTTGTCAAAAATAGCTCACCCGCAGAAGCTGCCAATCGCCCACCCAACTGCCAGCCAATCAACACCACCCGCAGGGCCCTAGTCTTTTGTGGCCTTCTTCTCCTGAATATGTCCCGCGAGGCAGCGGAGGTTTAGGATCAGAGTTTTCCTTTTCCTAGATGTGCACTAAATGTCTTACTGCATTCAATGAAGTTCGCTGGAGTTCACCTTTTACTGGAGGATTATGATTAGCATCGTGTCTGATCACCATCAGTTTTTAAAATTTTAAAACAAACTTTAAGCTGAGCTGACAGCAAGCAGACTTCTGTTCTCAAATTTTATGGGGCTTAAAAATATTATTCATTCTCTACCTTCTTGGCCCCTAAACAGTTTCCGGGATGAGCCGATGTGCTCATTAGACCTGACACCCAGCCAAACCCGAGGATATCATTCTTTTGCTAATAAAGAGTTAACTCCCAACTTTGAATTGCTCTTTGACATAGGGTTGAGGGCTTGAACCTGTGTCTTTCTGCACCATGCAGGGCAGATATTCTGCCACTGAGCTGTAGGCCGTCTCCCCAAAATAAAGCCTTTGTAGTTCCAAATGAGCGCATGATTTCGGGAACATCGGAAGATGCTTGAGAACTGAGTCGAGACCACTGGCCTGTCCAGCCCAATATCGCCTGTGCTGACCGTGGCATTCCAAGGTTTCAGGAAGAGAAGGGGTCTTCCCCACCCCCCGTTTGCTGACCTGTCCCTTTGAGCTGAAGGTGGCTTTCGGTGCGCACTGTGTTTTCTGCTGCTGAGCCAGCCGGCAAGGCGGTCCGTGCGGCCTGCTCCCGATTCTTGGCATTTGGGTTGCATTCCAGCAGGCTTCCCGTAACCACTTCTGCAAAGAGGACCCCAGGGATTAATTTGGATCTTTGCCAGAAGATCAGGGAGTCCGTAGCTTTCGCGCACACACACCCCTCTCACTTCTGGCAAGTTCCGGGCTGGACTATTTTCTGCCTGCGATCCTGGAAAAACGACCATTACCTGATATTTCGGGGTCGTTCTAAGACAATAGTTTTTTTTTTCTTGGCCGCCAAGGCTGCCTCGCCTGTTTCCCTCCCCTGCTTAATTATTGGCAATCGCCTTGACTCGTTGGCAAGACGGTCTGATGGAAACTCTCGTGTGGCTGCCGTCCCTTATTTTGGGGGGGGGGGACTCCCTTATCCCAGCGCCATGTCCCGCTGCTGTTCCTTATTGATGATGTCCCTTAAATTTCCCAGGTTTCAAAGGAAGCAGCTCCTCTCCCTCCCTCCCTGCCAGCCAGGGAGGAGGGAGGCTCCAACTGTGTTGCTTGGCTGCCCGGCCTGGCCCCCTCCAGCCTCCTTTCACCAGCCTTGGCCCCCGGGAGCCCCTCCCCGCCGGGACTGGCGGAAGCCTCGGGCCCTTCCGCCACCATCCTCCTCGCGGCCGCCGAACTGAGTGTCTCTGCCAGGGGCCTCCCCTCTGCCCACCGCCGCTGCTCCCGCTAAGCCGTACTGCGGCTGCGCCACCGAAGGACTCGAATGAGATGGGCAGTCTGGCGCGGCCTATGAATTGCTTGAGAGGAGAGCAAGGGCAACCATAGAGAAAGAAGTTCAGAGAGAGGAGGCGGAGGCGTGGGCAGGTGTTCCAAGGGCTACAAGGGAAGGACCGCAAGCGCTTCTCCCAGAGATTTGTAGTGGTAGACTAGCATAGCTGGTCTGATCTGCGGGTTTACTTTGGGCGCTATTCCCCCCCCCTTCCTCCCGCCCCACCTGATGGAACTGAGAGCTGCAGATGGAGCACGAGAGAAAAGATACAGAACTGCAGCAGCATCTTCGTAGCTTGGACTTAGTTTTGCGCGAAAAGTGGTTGCTGCTTGTAGTTATTCACCGTATTTTTCACTCTATAGGACGCACTTTTCCCCCTCCAAAAATTAAGGGGAAATGGGTGTGCGTCCTATGGCGCGAATGCAGGCTCCTTGGCTTCAGTGATAGCAACGCGAAGCGCAGAGGGAGCGCTCCCTCCGCGCTCCGGAGGCTACGTGTTGCTTTCGCTGAAGCCTGGAGAGCGAGACTCTCCTGGCTTCAGCAGAGAGGGAGAGCTGCGCAGCGCCCCTTCAGCGAAGCGGGAGGAGAAATGGAAGGGGCTCCGTTTTTCCTGCCGTTCTGCTGAAGGGGCGCTGAGCAGAGAGGAGGAGATTTTTTTTTACCTTGTTCTCCCCCTCTAAAACAAGGTGCGTCCTATGGTCGGGTGCGTCCATTTTTCGCTCCATACGGTAATTGCAGTGTTTCATCTGCTGGTGTCTAGAGCAACAACCTCTGGAAACGAAGGGCTAAAAACCGGCGCTGCTCTCCCAAATTATCTGGTCCCTTTTCACTTCGTATTTCAGCTGGTTGACTAAAATCCCTTATTTTGGCTGCTAATTCCTTATTTTCGAGGCTGCTGGTCCCTTATTTTCAAATCTGCAAGTTGACAGCTATGCCGCTGTCTCTTTTCTACGCCAGCGTCCCGGGCCAAGCTGACCATGCTGAACACCGTGTCCAAAATCCGAGGGCAAGTGAAGAATCCGGGCTACCCGCAGTCGGAAGGCCTTCTAGGAGAGACCATGATCCGTTACGGCAAGGAGCTGGGCGAAGACTCCAATTTCGGTGAGGGCGCCCTACCCATATATTATTATTATCATTAGGTTGCTTGGTTGGCATCCGCCTGTGTCTCAGGTGACAATGGAAGAGGGTACTTTAACCATTGGAGAGTTACGGCGCCTCCTGTGGCCATAGAGACCAATACAGGAGAGACATGTTTTGTTGCAGCAGGGACAGAGAGAGGCATCCCCTGTCTGGGAACTTCCCCATGCACAGCAGGCACTATGTCACTGAACGGTGGCCTGTCCAGTCTCACCCTTGTGGGTTTTGCACAGCCTTGCCAAAGCTGTCTTGCTTTCTTGCTTTCCTTTTATTTCTTTTATCTTTAAAAGATATTTTGTTTCTTTAGAATAGTTTTTATTTGATTTTACAAATTCCTTCGCACTCCTGATCACACAAAAAAATAAAAATAAAATTGCACAAGATTCTTTTGAATCTCAAAACGTCCCTCCTCCCCTCTGTGGGTTCTTTAAGTAACTTTTATAACTGTGTATTATGAGTCCTTCTTATTTACAGGGATGCAAATGAATGAATGGGACGCGGGTGGCGCTGTGGGTTAAACCACAGAGCCTAGGACTTGCTGATCAGAAGGTCGGCGGTTCAAAAACGGGTGAGCTCCCGTTGCTCGGTCCCTGCTCCTGCCCACTTAGCATTTCGAAAGCACGCCAGTGCAAGTATATAAATAGGTACTGCTCCAGCGGGAAGGTAAACGGCGTTTCCGTGCGCTGCTCTGGTTCGCCAGAAGCGGCTTAGTCATGCTGGCCACATGACCCGGAAGCTGTACGCCGGCTCCCTTGGCCAATAAAGCGAGATGAGTGCCGCAACCCCAGAGTCGGCCACGACTGGACCTAATGGTCAGGGGTCCCTTTACCTTTACCTTATTGTATCCAAGTCTATGTATCATTGCAAGAGTTATTTAAAACCTGCCACAGAGTGGTCTTTCAGATACGATATAAATTTGTCCCGTTCTCTTGATCCTCCTGATTTCATCGTAGCGTACATAAACAATCTTTTCCGTTCCTTCGGTATACTTTCCTTTTAACCAGCTATCTTGTCTCTCCCAGTGCCAGTGTGGTGTAGTGGTTAAGAGCGGTTGTCTCGTAATCTGGTGAACCGGGTTCGCGTCTCCACTCCTCCACATGCAGCTGCTGGGTGACCTTGGGCCAGTCACACTTCTCTGAAGTCTCTCAGCCCCACTCACCTCACAGAGTGTTTGTTGTGGGGGAGGAAGGGAAAGGAGAATGTTAGCCACTTTGAGACTCCTTCGGGTAGTGATAAAGCGAGATATCAAATCCAAACTCTTCTTCTTCCCTTCATCCCCGCTCTCCCGGCGGTGCTGTTTCCCTTTCGCCCCGCACGAAGGCGACGCGCTGCTCGACGCTGGCGAGTCCATGAAGCGCTTGGCCGAGGTGAAGGACTCTCTGGACATCGAGGTCAAGCAGAACTTCATCGACCCCCTTCAGAACTTGTGCGACAAGGACTTGAAAGAGATCCAGGTAACGGCGATTGCACTTGATAGGATAAGAACGTAGGCAGCTGCCTTGTCGTCGGGGTCCATGCTGAGGAGCAGGAGGACAGTATAGATTTGGAGCAGTGGTTTGCAGAGGGGCATAGCTCAGAAGACAGAAGTTGGGAAGAACTGGGGGGTGAACAGCTTGGAGGAGAAGAACTGGGAGAAAGAGTTTTTTTAAAAAAATAATACCATATTTTTTGCTCTATAAGACTCACTTTTTCCCCTCCTAAAAAGTAAGGGGAAATGTGTGTGCATCTTATGGAGCGAATGCAGGCTGCGCAGCTATCCCAGAAGCCAGAACAGCAAGAGGGATCGCTGCTTTCACTGCGCAGCAGTCCCTCTTGATCATCTGGCTTCTGAGATTCAGAATTTCTTTTCTTGATTTCCTCCTCCAAAAACTAGGTGCGTCTTGTGGTCTGGTGCGTCTTATAGAGCGAAAAATACGGTATCTGCTCTCCTTGGGCTGAGCAGGTAGACGTTTTCCATAGAAAGTGAGACTGTTAACTCTCTCTCTCCCAGTTAAGATTTCAAGGGGTCAAATAAAATAATGGATGTACCGTGCTATATTAAAGCAAAAAAACTTGTTTTCATGAATTGGAAGAGATTCCATTGAGCACATGGATTGATAATATAGATGGATTAGCTACATATGAGTCATTTCATACCCAAACGGGGATTTTGAACCTTGGGTCTCAAGTCCTAGGGTGGAACTCAACCTCGCGCTGATATGATTGTTCTGTCAGCGAAATAGTTATCATAATAATTTATTGCTTGTACCACGCCCATCTGACTGGCTTGCTCCAGCCACTCCAACAGAATATAAAAGAGCACACGATAACGCCAATCATCAAAGCTGCCTTTCGATGTCTTCTAAAAGTCAGATAGTTGTTTATTTCCTTGACATCTGATGGGAGGGCGTTCCACAGGGCAGGCGCCACCACCAAGAAGGCCCTCTGCCTGGTTCCCTGTAACGTCACATCTCGCAAGGAGGGAACCGCCAGAAGGCCCTCGGCGCTGGACCTCAGTGTCCGGGCAGAACAATGGGGGTGGAGACGCTCCTTCAGGTCTACAGGACCCAGGCCATTTAGGGTTTTAAAGCTCAGCACCAGCAATTTAAATTGTGCTCGGAAACATCCTGGGAGCCAGTGTAGATCTTTTAGGGCCAGTGTTCCTGCTTGCTTGACGGAACAATCTCTCCTCTCCTCCCCATTGCTGGGAGTTCTCCCAACCCTCCGGGATTTGGGAGAGGCATGGGGGACGCAGGTGAAATGGAGGGGGGGACCCCTGTTGTGGTGTTGGGAGTTTTGCACTGGCTTCTGCTAGCACACTGAATCTGGCCCCTAGTCCCTTGACCACTTTGCTTGGCGCCGGAAGTGCCTCTTGGATGAGTCGTTATTCGTGGTTTGCACACGTCCTGCAAGGTTGCTAACGTGCTTCCGGATCGGGGCGAGGTTCAAGACCCCAAACCTTGCTGTTACAGTCACACCTCATGTTGCGTTTGCTTCAGGTTGAGCGTTTTCAGGTTGCGTCCCGCGGCGACCCGGAAGTACAGTGGTACCTCAGGTTACATACGCTTCAGGTTACATACGCTTCAGGTTACAGACTCCGCTAACCCAGAAATAGCGCTTCAGGTTAAGAACTTTGCTTCAGGATGAAAACAGAAATCATGCTCCAGCGGCGTGACAGCAGCAGGAGGCCCCATCAGCTAAAGTGGTGCTTCAGGTTAAGAACAGTTTCAGGTTAAGTACGGACCTCCGGAACGAATTAAGTACTTAACCTGAGGTACCACTGTACCGGAAAGAGTTACTTCCGGGTTTCACCGCTCATGCAGACGCTCAAAATGACATCATGCGCAGAAGCGGCAAATCGCGACCCGCACAGACACGGGTTGCATTCTGCTCATGTTGCGAACGGGGCTCTGGAACGGATCCCGTTCGCAACCAGAGGTACCACTGTATTTGTGCTTTTATGGGGAGGAATTCACTCCCCCCCCCCTCGACTTCTCCTCTCTGCAGCACCATCTGAAGAAGCTGGAAGGCCGGCGCTTAGACTTTGACTACAAAAAGAAGCGACAGGGGAAGATCCCGGATGAGGAGCTGCGGCAAGCGCTGGAGAAGTTCGAGGAGTCGAAGGAAGTGGCAGAGACGAGCATGCACAACCTTCTGGAGACGGACGTGAGTATGGTTTGGACCCAGGCTCCCTCCGGACCTCCGGAACCCACGCCCCTCTTCTCTGCAAGTTAGGTTGCATACTGATCCAATCGTGGGCGCCTCTGCCAAAAGCCAGGCTTTCTTTTTAAAAACAACAACAATAATAATTTATTTATACCCCGCACTCCCCAGCCAAAGTCTGGCTCAGAGCGGCTAACGACAGCAAAATAATACAACATTCTAAAACCATTTCATTATAATTGTAATTATAGTTATAATTGTTTCATAACATGGCTTTGACCTTAGGATTCTGACCCGGCACTGGATACTGCAGTAAAGATTTTTGTAAGGCTAGGAAATATTTGCAGTTTATTGGGGTAACTTGTAATGAATTTGAATTCCACTTCAATTGTAATAGTCGCTGATATGGAAGACTAGCTATAGTACATGAGAGCTATATTGAAGCATGGGAAATTGAGGAATTTCTATGTAGCAAACCTAAAATTTCTACAAGGGGCCAGGTTATCCCATTTGATGCTGTTTCATTAACACTTATTAATACTGTACTGTAATGACAAATTACTAATAACAAGGTGAGCTGTCTCTTTACATACCTTTCTAAAACTAATAAAAATATTCTTAACCACTGAAGACTATACACTATTCCATATATTGTCCTCTGGTACAATCTCTGCAGTGGAAAATATTTATTAAATGGAATAAACAGAGTAATTCATTATAAAACAAAACGTTGAACATTTGAAATACTTTATTGTCACTTGTACAACTTGTATACAGTGGTGCCCCGCAAGACGAATACCTCGCAAGACGAAAAACTCGCTAGACGAAAGGCTTTTGCGTTTTTTGAGCTGCTTCGCAAGACGAATTTCCCTATGGGCTTGCTTCGCAAGACGAAAACGTCTTGCAAGTTTGTTTCCTTTTTCTTAACACCGTTAATACAGTTGCGACTTGACTTCGAGGAGCAACTCATAGAACGCGGTGTGGTAGCCTTTTTTGAGGTTTTTGGTGATTTTTGAAGCTTTTCCAAAACTTTTCCGACACCGTGCTTCGCAAGACGAAAAATTCACTAGACGGAAAAACTTGCGGAACGAATTAATTTCGTCTTGCGAGGCGCCACTGTACAGCGAGATTACACCAGAACACCCCCCCTCAGCTCTCTTAGTCTTAATTCCCCTTGTTTACTGACGCGCACCCACCAAACCCGAAAGTCAGTTGCCCTGCTGTTATCTTTACATTCAGCAGCCTAACAGCCCACGGACAGAAGAAGAAGAGTTTGGATTTGATATCCCGCCTTTCACTCCCTTTAAGGAGTCTCAAAGCGGCTAACATTCTCCTTTTCCTTCCTCCCCCACAACAAACACTCTGTGGAGCAAGTGGGGCTGAGAGACTTCAGAGAAGTGTGACTGGCCCGAGGTCACCCAGCAGCTGCAGGTGGAGGAGCGGGGAAGCGAACCCGGTTCCCCAGATTACGAGACTACCGCTCTTAACCACTACACCACACTGGCTGTAGCTGTTCTTTACCCTGTTGGTGCGACTAACCAGCCTCTTCTTCCGTTTTACTGCAGATTGAGCAAGTCAGCCAGCTGTCCGCGCTTGTAGACGCCCAGCTGGATTATCACAGGCAAGCGGTGCAAATCCTCGATGAGCTCGCAGACAAACTGAAACGCAGGTAAACACTACTGTGGGTGGTCCGGTTCCCCCCATAAAAAAACACACACGCACAAATCACTCGTTTTGCTGCAGAATGCACAATTCGGCGTGCAGTCCACCGCTGTGGAACTGTAATAATAATAATAATAATAGTAATAATAAATTTTTATTTATATCCTGCCCTCCCCAGCCAAAGCCGGGCTCAGGGCAGCTAACAACAATAAAATAATAATACATTCGTGTCCGCCTCTTCGTGACCCCCTGGACCAGAGCACGCCAGGCACTCCTGTCTTCCACTGCCTCCCACAGTTTGGTCAAACTCATGTTGGCAGCTTCGAGAACACTATCCAACCATCTCGTCCTCTGTCGTCCCCTTCTCCTTGTGCCCTCCATCTTTCCCAACATCAGGGTCTTTTCCAGGGAGTCTTCTCTTCTCATGAGGTGGCCAAAGTCTTGGAGCCTCAGCTTCAGGATCTGCCCTTCCAGTGAGCACTCAGGGCTGATTTCCTTCAGAATGGAGAGGTTTGATCTGCTTGCAGTCCTTGGGACTCTAAAGAGTCTCCTCCAGCACCATAAGTCAAAAGCATCCATTCTTCAGCGATCAGCCTTCTTGATGGTCCAGCTCTCACTTCCATACATCACTACTGGGAAAACCAGAGCTTTTACTATACGGACCTTTGTTGGCAATAAATAAATAGAAATGAATAAAACCACCTCCCATTGACCAGCTGTATATTTCCTTGACTTTACTCTTTTAAAACGTGCGTTTAAACGTGGTATTGGCTGTTGGTCGTGTTTATTATAATCATTTGGTTTTTAAAAATAATAATCAAGTGAGTATTTTTTTTAAAAAAAATGGGGTGGGGGCAGTCTTTTTCGTCGATTGCAATACCTTGCAGTACCTTGGTTTTCAAACAGCTTTGTTCTCGAGCATTTTGGCTCCCAAACACCGTAAACCCAGAATTGAATGTTCCGGTTTGCGAACTATTTTTGGAAGCCGAACATCTGACGGGGCTTCCGATTGGCTGCAAGAGCTTCTTGCAGCGAATCAGAAGCTGCGCTTTGGTTTCCGGACATTTTGGAAGTTGAACGGACTTCCGGAACGGATTCCGTTCGACTTCCAAGGTACGACTGTATTTGAAACTTGCTTTAATCTCGCTCCTCATAACAAATCTTCTTCTTCCTCCTGTGCCCAGAGTGAGGGACACTTCCTCGCGCCCCAAGCGAGAATACAAGCCGAAACCGAGGGAGTCCTACGAGTTTGGAGAGAGCGACCAATCCAATGGCGGCTTTTCCTGCAACCCCGCCCCCAAAGTCTCAGGTAAGGGCGGGGCCAAAGTAGCCGTCTCTGTTTTTTGCCAAAAAAGCTCAACAGCCGGATTTTCACTTTCTGAACTCTGGCAACCCTGTTTAAGTACACAATGGGTTGTATTCCACTCTAAAGTCTGAGTTTTCTGCTGCGCAAACATCTCGCCTGAGGGGCTGGAGAGTAGATTTGAACGGGACACATGGGGGTGAGATCAATTCTCCAGCGGTTGCAGTGTCAAGGTGCTTGGATTGTGATTCCTGAATTGCAGAAGGGGGGGTTAGACTGGATGACCCTTTGAGACCCCTTCCAACTCCGTAATGAATGAGCTAGCCCTCCCATCAGCCCCGGCCACTATGGCCCAGCATAGCCAAGGCTGACGCAAGTCGTTGACCGACCGGCATTTGGAATGAGCTAGTTCCAAAATTTTCGCAGTTCAGAAAAGCCTCCTACTTGCGCCTAACGAACAGTTCCCAGAATTGCTGGATGGTGTGTGAACTAGGTTCACCTTGGGGGTCGAACTTTGAACAGTTTCTAGTTCACACCTTCAAGTTCATTCTCTTACACGTTGTTGTTGCTTGTTAAGACCCTTTGGGCCTTGGAAGGTTAAAGGTCATCACTGGGGGCAGAGGGAAATAAATTAAACCGTGTGTGTGTGTGTGTTTTAAAATGTTTTCTTAAGTCTTCTAAAGTGCTGTATTTTTCCGTGTATAAGACGCCCCCGTGTATAAGATGCCCCCTACTTTTGGGGGCCCCAAATTTAGAAAATGGGCATATGCACTGGGCATATCCCCCAGATTTTTAACCTTATTTCAAAGTTTAAAAAACCCTAGTCTTATACACAGAAAAGTACAGTTACAGATAGGTAGCCGTGTTGGTCTGCCATAGTCAAAATAAAAAAATTTCCTTCCAGTAGCACCTTAAAGACCAACTAAGTTAGTTCTTGGTATGAGCTTTCGTGTGCATGCTTTCGTGTATCTGAAGAAGTGTGCATGCACACGAAAGCTCATACCAAGAACTAACTTAGTTGGTCTTTAAGGTGCTACTGGAAGGAAAAAATTTTATTTTGACAGAAAAGTACAGTATACTTTATATTTCAACACAGCAGCTTGTAACATTCTGAATGCTCGGGGGCAGGGTGTGTGGTTTGTGCAGGATTATTTTGATGGCATAATAATAATAATAATAATAATAATTTATTATTTATACCCCACCCATCTGGCTGAGCCTCCCCAGCCACTCTGGGTGGCTTCCAATCGAGTGTTAAAGACAATACAACATTAAATATTAAAAACTTCCCTGAACAGGGCTGCCTTAAGATGTCTTCTGAATGTCAGGTAGTTGTTTATCTCTTTGACATCTGATGGGAAGGCGTTCCACAGGGCGTGCGCCACCACTGAGAAGGCCCTCTGCCTGGTTCCCTGTAACTTTGCTTCTCGCAGGGAGGGAACCGCCAGAAGGCCCTCGGCGCTGGACCTCAGTGTCCGGGCAGAACGATGGGGGTGGAGATGCTCCTTCAGGTATACTGGGCCGAGGCCATTTAGGGCTTTCAAGGTCAGCGCCAACACTTTGAATTGTTCTCGGAAACGTACTGGGAGCCAATGCAGATCTCTCAGGGCCGGTGTTATGTGGTCCTGGCAGCCGCTCCCAGTCACCAGTCTGGCTGCCGCATTCTGGATTAATTACAGTTTCCGGGTCACCTTCAAAGGTAGCCCCACGTAGAGCGCATTGCAGTAGTCTAAGCGAGAGATAACCAGAGCATGCACCACTCAGGCAAGACACTAAGGTGTTCTTCTTCTTCTGCCATATTGCTATTTTTCCTGTTTTATTTTTTAAAAAATGTATTATCAGAAGTAGAGGCAAACAAAAAGTAACGTCTCCCCAGAGCTACTAAACAGGGGCTGTGTCCCCCCCCAAAAAAATAAAAAGAGCAGACAACGTGGAAAAATAAAAAAGCTGTGAAACGCACCACAAAAAAGCCAAATTTGGCGGCAGCAGACGGCACTACGGATTGCGCCAGGGTTCAAAAAGGGCCGCCTCGTGAATGTTGCCCTGGCTTTGAATGGCCGCAAAAAGTGCCTGGTTCCCGTGACCGGGGAGAGCTTCCCCTTCGGGGCTGCCCTGGGTGAACTGGAACAATGAGAGGCAGGAGAGAGAAAGGTGACTTGCCCCCTGCGGCATGTATAATAATAATAATAATAATAATAATTTATTATTTGTACCCCGCCCATCTGGCTGGGTTTCCCCAGCCACTCTGGGTGGCTTCCACAAAGACCAAAAATACACTTCTGATGTCACACATTAAAAACTTCCCTGAACAGGGCTGCCTTCTGAATGTCAGGTCGTTGTTTATCTCTTTGACATCTGGTGGGAGGGCGTTCCATAGGGCGGGTGCCGCTGCCAAGAAGGCCCTCTGCCTGGTTCCCTGTAACCTCACTTCTTGCAATGAGGGAACCGCCAGAAGGCCCTCGGAGCTGAACCTCAGTGAATGATGGGGGTGGAGACGCTCCTTCAGGTCTACTGGGCCCAGGATGTTTAGGGCTTTAAAGGTCAGCACCAACACTTTGAATTGTGCTCGGAAACGTACTGGCAGCCAATGTAGGTCTTTCAAGACCGGTGTTATGTGGTCTCGGCGGCCGCCCCCAGTCCCCAGTCTAGCTGCCGCATTCTGGATTAGTTGTAGTTTCCGTATCAGGATGCGTGCAAGGGTTCCCCCTCTCTCTGCATCGTGTCCTCAGCTTGGGGGGGGGTGGCAAAAGCAAGTCGCACGACCCCTAACCTCTCGCTTCCATGGCTGCCCGTAGCTGACCCACGCGCCTCCTCACTAACAGACCTTCCACCGCCCTGCAACACCCCCCCCTCCAATTTGTTTCCCGCGCCTCACATTTTTGGGTGTTTTGCATTAAACGTTTTGTAAGCATGTCTGTGTTTTTGTTTGTTTCCGTTTCTGGGAGCAGCTTCCTCCTCTTTCCGATCCGAAAAACCATCGCGGACCCCCAGCAGGATTTTTTGTGAGTTCCCTCCCCTGCTTTGACACCGCTCCTCTCCTCTTCCTTCCCCCCCCCCACCCCCCGCACTCCACATCCCTTGCACGGCCTGTTCCCCTTCCATCCTTCCTGCTTCCTTCCTCCATCCTCTGCCTAATCTGTTGCTGGCGTTCCCGTCCCGAGGCTAATATGATTCCCCGCCTCTAAAACACCTTCTCTTAACTGGGGGGCTGTGCACTTTTGAGTCTTCGCAAGTCACTCTCCGCATGCAGGGATTTCGGTGCCCGTTGCAGAGCTCGTTTTGCAAACCCGAGTTCGTAGTCCTCATGGTCATGAAAGAAAACAGAAACCAGGGCGGCGCGGCTAGCCTATCTGAGACCACCTTCTTACTTTTCCTGCATGCAAAAAGCCCCAGAATTTCAAACTAAAGGGATCAGCTAGCAGGTTCGATGGGGAGGCGTATGAAACCCTGGAGAAACGTCTGCCAGCCAGAGTAGGCGAGTCAGAAGGGCTATGAGTCAAGCTCAGTGTTTCCCAAAGTTGGCTGTTTTTTGAACTACAGTTCCCATCATCCCTGATCACTGGTCCTGCTAGCTAGGGGTGATGGGAGTTGTAGTCTAAAAACAGCTGAAGACCCGACTTTAGGAAACCTTGGTGGAAAGCGGAGTCCTCCGTCCCTAAGTTCCCTCCTCATTCTGGAACAGTTAGCAAACCCTGGTTCGGAAGGAGCCAGGGTTACTTTTTAACCATGGTCAAAATCTAGGGTGCAGGCCTGCCCAGTGTTTTTGAACCCAGTTACAGATAGGTAGCCGTGTTGGTCTGCCATAGTCAAAATAAAAAAATTCCTTCCAGTAGCCTGTCGTCAACAGGCTCATCTCAGCTATCTGCCAATCTCCCATTCCCACCACCCTTCTGAGTAATACCCCTCCCCACCTTCTCACTATATAGAAGGATCTGGCAACTTCTGTTTCAGTGTATCTGAAGAAGTGTGCATGCACACGAAAGCTCATACCAAGAACTAACTTAGTTGGTCTTTAAGGTGCTACTGGAAGGAATTTTTTTTTATTTTGAACCCAGTGTTTCCCCAGAAGTTACGGGGAAGGGCTGTTGTCACTCCACGGTTAGAGCCTTGTATACAGAGCCTCCCAGGTTTGATCCTGCATGCAGAGCTGGGGGGAAACTCCTGCCTGAATCTCTTGAGAGAGAGGCTGTCGCTCCTTGTGAGCTCGATGGACCCAGTGGCCTGACTCGCTCCCGACGGTCCTGTTCACATCTGCGCCAAACTGTGCTGCCTTCCTGTGCCTCAACACTCCATCGGCTTCCCCACCCCACCCCAGCACCAGCTATCGCTGGCTCGTTTTACCCAGAAATTGCCTAAAGGGCCGTGGCGATGGTTTTACAGTGGTGCCTCGCAAGACGAAATTAATTCGTTCCGCAAGTTTTTTCTTCTTGCGAGTTTTTCGTCTTGCGAAGCACGGTTTCCCATAGGAATGCATTGAAAATCAATCAATGCGTTCCTATGGAAACCGCTTGCCAGGCTGGCGGTGCGGAGAAGGGCTTTTCTCCCCACCGCAAGCCTTCAGGACAAGTACGGGAACAGAGGGGAAGGGGCGCAGCGCTTCTCCTCTGTTCCCGGGGCTTGCGGTGGGAGGAGGGTTTTTCCTCCCCACCGCCAACATTCAGAACAGCATTCTGAATGTTGGCGGTGGGAAGGAAAACCCTCCTCCCACCCCAAGTCTTCAGGACAGCCATCCGAAGGCTGGCGCGGGGAGAAGGGCTTTCCGCCCCACCGCCAGCCTTCAGAGGAGGTCCGAGGACAGTGGGGAAGACGCGCTGCGCTTCCCCGCTGTCCCGGATATTTCCCTATGGGCTTTCGTCTTGCGAAGGAAGCCCATAGGGAAATTCGTTTTGCGAAGCGCCTCTAAAACGGAAAACCCTTTCGTCTAGCGGGTTTTCCGTCTTGCGAGGCGTTCGTCTTGCGGGGCACCACTGTATTTTTATTCTTTTAACACTTAGGCGAACAATAGAAAGCCAAAGACGAAAGGTCTCCTACCCATGCGCCAAACGTTTCTGGGAACTAGCTTAGCTTTGTAGGAGAAGTGCAGGCTGGGTCTTGATTTGGACGTAGGATTTCCTGATTTAGGGAAGGAGGAAGTAGTGGTGGCGCTTGTCGTGCATGGTGCGTTGGGTGGTGGTCAGCGGAGAGGCGATGCCCCCGCCCTAACTGACACCCCCCCGCTCCCCTTTGAATTCTCCAGCCCCTCATTTGGACCAGCCGTGTTGCAAGGCGCTGTACGACTTCGAGCCGGAGAACGACGGCGAGCTGGGCTTCAAGGAGGGCGACATCATCACGCTGACCAACCAGATCGACGAGAACTGGTACGAGGGCATGATCAACGGCCAGTCGGGCTTCTTCCCCCTCAACTACGTGGAAGTTCTGGTCCCGCTACCTCAGTGAAGGGGGGAACACACACACCCCTCCGCTCTCAAGCCAACCGCTTCCGTTCTTCCTCTTCCTTCCTCTCCCACCCCTTCTCTCCGCGGCCTCCATCCACCTTTGCACAGGGGGCGAAAAAGAGAGAGGCTGAGGGCGCACTCCTCCTCCCCACCCCTCGAACTTACATTCCATGTGGTATATATACCCAACACTAATCCCCCGTCCAGCAAGCAAGAATGTGTGTGTGTGTTTTTTGGGGGGTAACTCTGCTCCTATCTGTAGCCCGGCCTGGTGGAGGTGGTGGGAGCTAAGCTGTTTGAGTGTGGCAATGCACAAACTGACCTTCCTGTCTCCTCTCTCTCTCTCTCTCTCCCCCCTCTGCTCACCTGCCCGTTCTCTTCCGGGGCCTGGACCCAAATGGGGGCGCTGTGTTCTGTACACTGCAGCCTTCCCGTTTTGCTTTGCGATCTGGGCTCTCCTTAACGGCCCTGCCTTGGTTGTGGGGTTTTTTTTGTCTTTCCACCCCAAGCGAAGCACACACTGCCCACAGCCCCATTGTAGGGGGAGGCAGGCAGCTGCAATTGTCCGAGTCGTCGTCTTCCTTGCGCAATTGCAGAAGTCACCAGGCTGGCCTGGGAAACAGCCCTCTGCAGCAGCGTGTGTGTGTTTGTGTGTGTGTGTTTGTGTGTGTGTGTGTGTCTTAGAAGCACAAAGCAGCTCAACAAGGTGAGAAGTCACAGCCTTTTGCCGCGGGCCTGGCTCGTGTTAAACACTACCAGAGATCTTCTCCTTTCCTCCTTGTACCCGGGGCACTTGCACCATTAGGAACACATCTGATCCCTTTCAAAATTTAAAACCCCTTTTTAAGTCATCTCAGGGTTTCTCTTCTCCCCCACCCCCCAGGCTTGGTTTGGAGCAAAAATTGGGCACCTAACCTGTGCACTAACACTGGATGGTGTCGGTTTAAAGGCACGTTCCCCCCTCCCTTTCATGGTTTTCTGAAAAAGAGTGTGCAAGTCCCAAAGGCATAGCCTTTTCTCCACCTCCCCAAATAACTTGGCCACAGCTGGCCAGCTGAGCGTTGGCGGCTCCGTTCTCCGATTGCCTGATATTGCACCAGGTTTTCCCCCATGTTCATTGCTGGGGAGGGGGTCGCCGTTCCCCCCTGGCCACATGTTTTTAAGGGACCAGGCTGGCTCACTTTCAAAAGTGTGCGAACAGCCTCCGGGGAAGCCATCAGGTCTTCTGCGAAAAACCTCGCCTTACCGCCGCAACGGACCAGGCCTCCTCTTGCCTCAGACCCACTTGCAGGACCGTCTAAGCACACGACCCTCCGCGAGTTTTCTGTCCCCGCTCTATGTGCCTTGTCCCCTGCTTCCTCTCGAACGCTGGTTTCCAGTTCGGAAGAAGAGTAGGGGAGCGATTTGTACTCTTCCAGACCCCCCCCCATCCCTTTATTCCAAGCCGATGTCTCCAAAATACGCCTCTCCCTTTTGTAGTCCTCTGGCTTCCAGGCTCCGTCAATTCCCTCTAGGATTTTCAGTAGTCCTCTTGCTCGTCGCTGCTCTGGCCAAAGAGTTGTGGGGGTCAGGTATCCCAGAATGCATTTTCCAACGAGCCTCCTTACCTGCGCTGCCTCAGTTTCCGGACTGTAAAGTAAGGGGGTGCCTTGCAGATTTTGCTGGTCTCCCACCTCCCATCAGGCCAGCAGTGATGAGTCGGGAGTTCACAAACATCCGGGCGGCGCCCCTGTTTAGCTACCCCTGCATACAAGGTGCGGCAGTCTTACAGAAGCATTCCTTCGGGGGGGGGGGGTGTCAGACTTTGAGAAAGTGAGGCACAGACGCCAGCCCACCGCCTCAAACAGCCCCCAGTTATCTATAGTGCCAGGGTTTGTGTTCCTGCGAGTCCACGATCCCAAAACTGAGCCGTCGCCTTGGCTAAGCCAAAGGGTCTGCACTGAGAATCACCTACGTCGAAACCAGCATAGAAGTGGATTCAGAGAAGCCCAGGAGGCTTCACTTAGAGGGGAGATATTGAGGGGGGGGAGGGCATCTTTACCAAAGGGCACCCTGGGGCAGCGTCCCCTGATGCTTGCCTTTTTTTCCTCCCTGACGCACAAGCTTTCTACATGCGGGGAGATTTTCTCCATACACCGTTCAAAAACCCCTTCCCTCCCAATAAGCAGCAGTTTGGTGGCGAAAGCCCATTCTGCAAAATATATCAGAGGCACGAGGCCAGGCAACGCAGCTGCAGTTCAAAATTTTGTTTTGTTGTGTGAGGTACGGCGTTGGACCACGGCCTTGCGAAGGACGCAGGCGTGTTGCCTGATCTTCCTTTGGGTGGGTGGGTGGGTGCAGGCACTCCCCACCCCTATACTTCTGGTTACAGGGGAAGGGGCAGGCACACCCAGCCCCCAAACAAGGCATCCGTCGTAATCGTCTTCCTACACTCCCCTCCCAAATATATAACGTTCCACTTGGCGTTCCCGTCCAGCGACAGAGAGGACGTATGGCTTCCGTGCTCCTCAGCCCCCAAACTCCCCTGCCCCCCAGTTCAGTCTTGAGGCTGCGGCAAAAAGCAATAGTTGGGCCAACTTCTCCCAGCTTTGCAAACTCACCCTTTCGTAATTCTGTTGCTTGACCCCCTTCCCTGTCTTCCTAATCTCTTCATGTTCCCCCACTGCGGGGCAGTGGGACTAAACACAGTTTTGAGGGGCGGGGTGCGTTTACGGTTCTGCAATCTGCTCCTTCCCCCACAACCCTTCGTTTCTTCGCTGGGGTGGTCGGCAGAGGCAGCTATGCCCTTCGTCTTTCCAATCCCAACCACTCAAAGGGCTCTCGGGATTTCACACACACATCCATGGCGTTTCAGGCAGGTGGGCAGAAGGCCATTGCTCTGGCTTTCCACCTGGGGGGGGGGGCGGGAGGCTCTGGGTTCAAGTGCGCAAAAGGACTCTCTCTCTTGGGAACCCCCTCTATTTTGCCAGGGGGCCCTGGCAAGGCTTACTTGCACGGCCATCTTGTTTTTCACAGTGAACCAAAACAACATTGCAAATGATTTGGGGGGGGGGTGGAGGGAGGGCTCTGCTGGGATTTAAAAGGGGGCTGGACCCAACTCTCTGGCACACCTGGTGCTACCAGGGAGCACCCAGGACCGTTGCGCCCCGAGGATCCGTGGTGCTGACCCGGGGGGGGGGGGGAGGGCGGTTGGCAGAGGACCACGACACGGTGGTGGACGGACCCAGCCTGTACCTATGAATTGTAGAGGGTGGGTTTCCTGACCCTCCACCCACCCTCTCAGAAATAGCCTTTTGTCTTTGTCCGTTTTCCCTTTCCTTCCCCCCCGACATTTCTCGTGCACATTCTATTTATATAGTTATATCCCAGCCAACTTATTCATAGTTAATTTCTCTTCCTTGTCCAGCGAGTGTCGGGGTTTGGAGAGGGCTGGCTTTTGTCCACGATCGCCTCTCCTACAAGCTGCTTTCGGTTTTTATTTCCCCCACCTTCACTGTCCTAACTTCAATATCCCGTTTAAATATTGTTGTAATATCCACCCCACCCCCCCCACGCATTCATATAGTAAGATAATGTCATACGTTTTCCCCCTGACGTGACTCCCAAGGTATCGTCTGGCTGGAGTGAAAAGTTTGGTAGTCCATGTCTTCAGAACCTCTCTTCCCGCCCTTCCCTAAATTCACTAAGAAGCTGTTTTGGGGTTCCAGACCCAATTGTGTGACGTGTGTGAGGCTGTTTTGCACCCCAGACTTCCGTTCTCTCCCTCCCCCCCTTCTCCCTCACCCTAAATATTTACCAGGACCACAGGAAGAACAAGCGAAACAAAAAAACAAAAATATTGGGGAAGGGGCTTTGTAAATAACTGGCTTTTTAATCTGTAGCATTGTCACGCCAGGGCATAACTCCTGGCGCTTGTTCCGTTGGAGTGAAGCAAGTCTCTCTCTCTCTCTTTACTTACTCTGGACAATTTTATGTGGGGGTGGGCGTGGGAAACACATCTTATTTTGTTCTTGTTAATGGGTTTATTTCTTCCCTTCTGTTTTGGAATAAAAAAACAACACGAAAAACCTTGTATCCTTGAAATAAAAAAGTATTAAATGTTTGAAGGCAGTGGGTTGTTGTTGTTTTTTTTTGTTCTTTTGATTTTGGCGCCGATCCTTTGTACCATTTAAAAGAGGAATGGGGATCCTGCGGGGTGTCAATGGACTCCCATCTTCCCCAGCTGGCCAGCAAAGCCATTCATCAGGCATAATGGGATTTGTAGTCCCAACAGGTTCAAGGGGTTGCTCTTGGTACACGAAGCCTCATTTGTGGGTTTGTCATTCTTTTTTTCCCTTTTCTAAAAATTTCAATTGCATATTTCTGTAGAAATGTGGGTAACTGAATTTGGAAAACTGCAGGCAGCAGATTCATTCAAAACTTTAGGGTTGGTTTTTTGGTTTTTGCACCTGGTAGCCAACTTCTCTTTTGGGGGGGGGGGAGAAGGAAACCCCCTCCAAGAATTTATCTAAATCCTCCTTCAAAGTTTGGCAGCTTGGTGGCCATCACTAATCTATGTGCTGTCTGAACTACTTTCCTTAGTCTCTCCTGAATCTTCCAATATTCATCTTCATTGTCACCAAGTGCTAGGATTATGAAGGAGGGAGGAGAGAGAGAAATCTCCCCCCCCCCATCGACTTTCTCTGCACCATACATCATTTTGCAACCCTCTGGCTTGCTTCCCCCCTAAGCTAAAAAGCCCCAAAAGCCACGGAAGGCAATGACCCAAACCAGCAGCTTCAAATGCAAAAGCTGTAGTCTAGCTTTTCGTGGGTTTGTCATTCTAAAGGATTCAATCACAGGCGACTCCCCGTTTACGCGGGGGTTACGTTCCTGGCTCCTGCATGCGTAAGGGAAATTGCAGGAAATGGGGAGCACCCTGGAGAGTCGTCCTGGCACGGGAGGAGACCCACCCCATCCTGGAGAGGGCTGCTTATGAGCCAGACGATCAGCGGAGCTTTGTTGAGCTGCTTCGCCTCCCCGCTTAACAGCTGACATGCGGGGTAGCACAGCAGCAACTGCCAAGGTAGCCAAAGCCCAGCTTGTCCAGAGACCTTCTCCAGAGCCCAAAGAGGACGTCCTCTGGGCTCTGGGAAGGGTCTCCTCATGAGTCAGAGGCTTGTTGAGGCTGTTCAGCAAAGGCCTACCGATGCACGGGGAAGCTGAGCTGGTCAAGCAAGCCCTCGCGTGAGCCGGAGGGACAGCGGGGGCCCGGTTGACCAAGTGCTCCTCATTTCTGGGTACCACTTGGCAAACAGAACACATATGAGCAGGGAGTTGCCTGTACATTCAACAACAACAAAAACCGGGACGGAACAGCCCCATCCCCAGCAGAGGCTGACCAGAGGGAGGGCAGGGCAGGACTGTACATCAGAAAGAGATGTGACAGGCAAATCTCCTCTTGGGGGAGCTTGTTCTACAGAGCCGTCAGAACCAGTTTGCTGGGATTCCCAGATCCGGTCATTCCTGCCAGGAGTCCAGAAACATCTGGAGCATCACAGCTTCCCTACCCGAGAGCCACAGGAACAGATTGATGCACAGCTGCTTTTAAGGAACACAGAAAGGACAAAGCATGGGACACGGGTGGCGCTGTGGGTTAAACCACAGAGCCTAGGACTTGCCGATCAAAAGGTCGGTGGTTCGAATCCTTGCGACGGGGTGAGCTCCCGTTGCTCAGTCCCTGCTCCTGCCAACCTAGCAGTTCGAAAGCACGTCAAAGCGCAAGTAGATAAATAGGTACCACTCCGGCAGGAAGGTAAACAGTGTTTCCGTGCGCTGCTCTGGTTCGCCAGAAGCGGCTTAGTCCTACTGGCCACATGACCCGGAAGCTGTACGCCGGCTCCCTCAGCCAGTAAAGCGAGATGAGCGTCGCAACCCCAGAGTCGGCCACGACTGGACCTAATGGTCAGGGGTCCCTTTACCCTTTAGGACAAAGCAAGATTTTCACCAACCTGCCGCAACCCTGCTTTTACGCAAAGTAAGCTTCCATCCTTTTTAGCTGCCTTTTTACTCGATCTTTGCTGCTTCTACAGATCCGTGAAATTTTTTAGAAAGGCAACAGCACACTGCCCCCTTTTTTTAATCTGCCCTCTTACCAGCTCAGACACACAAACCCCAAACATAGGAGGCCGCAGGCGAGTTTCTCCTCAACCTTCACAGCACGAAACATAAGACGAAACTGGAGAATTGCGGGCTTCCGTTCCGTCTCGGAAGACCTCAAGAGGAGGTCAGCTGTGTCGACCAGCGCACAACACTCTGCTGGATTGAATTCGAGATCTACCAAGGGGTCCTTTTGAGGCCTCGCAAGCCAAGTTGCTTCAGTCGACCATCTATGAAATGGGTGTGTTCTGTCCCGTGACGCCAAGCCCAGTACAGGGGAACAGATAGCTTCTCTAGCTAGGCAAATCAAAGCATGTTCTTTGCTGGTCCAGTGTTTCCTCTTAAACTCATGAAAAACCTTTCTTAAACACACACACACAAACGAACATAAAGGGTCTCCATTTCTGCCTCCACCCGCCAAGCAAGATGGGGTAGAACTGGGTTTCAAAGTGGGAAGCTTTTCACCCAAACGTCTTTCCCTAACCCCCGACCGACAGCTCCTTGAAGACATGGTTCCTCCTTCTGGTTTCAGCCGTATTGCTTGAGGATGCTATAGACTTGTTCCAGGATGTGTCCGAAACCTTGGTCCTTGGGCGTCCTGGAAGCCAATGAGCCCTGCAAGGAGAGAATAGCAGCGTTCGTCATTCGAACAGGCATGGCACTGGGACCGAAAGTGAGCCTCAGCAGCTTGCTAAATGCAAGTAGGCAAGAAAAATTGCTTCTCCCTTGCACAGCCCACCCACAAATCGCCGTGTGATACTTTCTCTGCCTCTCTAATTCTTACTAAATTTTTATCTTTCACAATTTAAAATAATAATCTATTATTTATACCCCGCCCATCTGGCTGGGCTTCCCCAGCCACTCTGGGCGGCTTCCAACAAAATATTAAAATACAGCAATCCATCAAACATTGAAAGCTTCCCTAAACAGGGCTGCCTTCAGATGTCTTCTAAAAGTCTGGTAGTTGTTGTTCTCTTTGACATCTGGTGGGAGGGCGTTCCACAGGGCAGGTGCCACCACTGAGAAGGCCCTCTTCCTGGTTCTCTGTAACTTGGCTTCTCGTAGCGAGGGATCCGCTAGAAGGCCCTCAGCTCTGGACCTCAGCGTCTGGGCAGAACGATGGGGGTGGAGATGCTCCTTCAGGTATACAGGGCCGTTTAGGGCTTTAAAGGTCAACACCAACACTTTGAATTGTGCTCGGAAACATCCTGGGAGCCAATGTAGGTCTTTCAGGACCGGTGTTATGTGGTCTCGGCAGCTGTTCCCAGTCACCAGTCTAGCTGCTGCATTCTGGATTAGCTGCAGTTTCCGGGTCACCTTCAAAGGTAGCCCCATGGAGAGCGCATTGCAGTACTCCAGATCACCAGAGCATGCATAACTAGAGACTTGTGGAGTCGGAAGGGACCCCTGAGGGTCATCCAGTCCAACCCCCTGCAGCCCAGGAATCCCAGTTTGACGAATGCCCACCCAACCCCTGCCAAGGAAGGAGAATCTACCATCTTCACTGGAGGTCCGCTCCACTGCCGGACAACTCTTCCTCAAGATTACCTTTAGTTTATCCAAATAGGTCTGCTCCTGGCTCCACATCTCTTGAAACTTCACTACATCGGGCGCCGCCTTGTAAAACTCCACCAGCAGCATCTGTGAGGAAGAAAGAACAATTGAATATAAATATAGATGGGAAACAGCTATGTATAG
Source organism: Podarcis liolepis (assembly GCF_965112155.1). Taxonomy (NCBI): domain Eukaryota; kingdom Metazoa; phylum Chordata; class Lepidosauria; order Squamata; family Lacertidae; genus Podarcis; species Podarcis liolepis. Next base: position 5,838,782 of record NC_139572.1, on the reverse strand, counting down.
TGAATAGTTATCTACTTTTAAAAATTTTCACCTATGATATTTTTCTTTTACTTTATTTTTTTGTTCTTTTTTCATTTTTTCCTGATATCTTTCATTTCACTCCTTTATTGGGAATAGCATTTTATAGAGGTATAAAGGTAAAGGTAAAGGGACCCCTGACCATTAGGTCCAGTCGTGACCAACTCTGGGGTTGCGGCGCTCATCTCACTTTATTGGCCAAGGGAGCCGGCATACAGCTTCCGGGTCATGTGGCCAGCAGGACTAAGCCGCTTCTGGCGAACCAGAGCAGCGCACGGAAACGCTGTTTACCTTCCCGCCGGAGCGGTATCTATTTATCTACTTGCACTTTGACGTGATTTTGAACTGCTAGGTTGGCAGGAGCAGGGACTGCAACCCCATAATTGCCCTTGACTGGACTTAACCGTCCAGGGTCCTTTACCTTTTTCTGCATTGTAGGGCATTGCAATAGACTACCCTTGACGTCCCTTCCAACTCTACAATTCTACGGTTCATTTTTCTCCGAATGATAAACAGACTTAGGGGACACGGAGAGTTGAGCTCTAAAAGGCAACCCCAAATTTTCCTACAACACTGCGATCAGGGGCTTCTTAAGGGAATCTGACTGGCAAGAATTCGAAGGAGTCTCGGGTCTAAGACAGGCATAGGCAAACTCCGGCCCTCCAGATGTTTGGGACTACAACTCCCATCATCCCTAGCCAACAGGACCAGTGGTCAGGGATGATGGGAATTGTAGTCCCAAACATCTGGAGGTCCGGAGTTTGCCTATGCCTGGTCTAAAAGGACTCTGAAGATTGACTCTCAAGCTCACGCACAACGCTTGCATTGTGAATGCCCGCAGGGCTCCCTGAATGTAAGGATTGTTTTGCCACCAGTTACAAATTTTGTTTTTCAAGAGGCCTCGCTTTAGATCATCGCAGCCCTGTGTGTTTGGAACAAAAGGCGCTTTGGTGACGCAACCCGAGATTCTTCCCCCAAGCAGATGTGAAATTTCAGATGAACCAAAGTTACCATCTCGTGGAGGACGTCGTTGGTGAGGAAGCTGTCTTGGACGTAGGTGACCTCAACGTCCATGGGGATGCCGTAATCATAAGGCCTTTGCTGGTGGAAGAGAAAAGTTGGCCGGGGAAGGGTGGGAAGAGAGAGAGAGACACAGAGAAGTGAATAGTATCAAATTGTGGTTTTTTTCTCTCACTCTTTTGATTTGCTCAGGAGAACCAAAGTTGCAAAGCGCCCCCTGGTGGCTTAGAGGTGCAGCTCCTCAGAATGCACCACCTTTTTTTGAGCAACAAGTGATTTTACCCTTTTATTTATTGATTATAATATTTGTACAGCACCAACTAACACATACGCATACACATTAACAGCAGCAAACAATTGACAGGGTACCAAACATTCCCTTGGGAAACAACATGGCTTAGGTTCGGAAAAATATCCTGCAGTCTTTCCCCCTCTACTAGTGCATATAATAATAATAATAATAATAATAATAATAATTGTAGTAGTAGTAGTAGTAGTAATTTATATCTCGCCCGTCTGGCTGGGTTTCCCCAGCCACTCTGGGCGGCTCCCAAAGGGTGTTCCACAGGGAGGGTGCCACCACCGAGAAGGCCCTCAGCCTGGTTCCCTGTAGCCTCACTTCTCGCAATGAGGGAACCACCAGAAGGTCCTTGGAGCGGGACCTCAGTGTCCGGGCGGAACAATGGCAGTGGAGACGCTCCTTCAGGTATACAGGACCGAGGCAGTTTAGGGCTTTCAAGGTCAGCACCAACACTTTGAATTGAGCTCGGAAACGTACTGGGAGCCAATGTAGGTCTTTCAGGACCAGTGTTATGTGATCCTGGTGGCCGCTCCCAGTCACCAATCCAGCAGCTGCATTCTGGGCCCCCAGGCCTTAGTTTGCCTACCCATGGTTTAAGGCTTTCTCGGTCAGAACCTAGTATGTATGGAAGTGAGAGCTGGACCATAAAGAAGGCTGATCGCCAAAGAAGGAGACTCTTGTGCTGGAGGAGACTCTTGAGAATCCCATGGACTGCAAGAAGATCAAGCCTCTCCATTCTGAAGGAAATCAGCCCTGAGTGCTCACTGGAAGGACAGATCCTGAAGCTGAGGCTCCAAGACTTTGGCCACCTCAGGAGAAGAGAAGACTCCTTGGAAAGGACCCTGATGTTGGGAAAGATGGAGGGCGCAAGGAGAAGGGGACGACAGAGGACGAGATGGCGGGACAGTGTTCTCCAAGCTTCCAGAATGAGTTTGACTAAACTGCGGGAGGCAGTGGAAGACAGGAGTGCCTGGCGTGCTCTGGTCCAGGGGGTCATGAAGAGTCGGACACGACTAAACGACTAAACAACAACAAGGTCAGAACCAGCACTTTGAATTGGGCCCGGAAACTAATTGGTAGCCAGTGCAGTCGGACCAGATCTGTAAAATATGCTCAGACCGTCTTCCTTCGGTGAGCAAGCTGGGTGCTGAATTCTGCACTGGCTGAATTTTCCAAACCACTGGTCTGATTTGGTGTCAGGTACTTTCTTGCGCCCCCCGCTCTCCCAAAGAGCACCTTGCTTAGGCGCTGCAGGACTCACCTCCGGAGGGGGCATAACCCAGAAGGGCGCAATCTTCGACTCCATGCCTTGGTTGGCATGGCAGTATGGACCTGAGGGGACAATAAGACAGAAGAAGAGTTTGGATTTGATATCCCGCTTTAACACTACCCGAAGGGGTCTCAAAGTGGCTAATTCTCCTTTCCCTTCCTCCCCCACAACAAACACTCTGTGAGGTGAGTGGGGCTGAGAGACTTCAGAGAAGTGTGACTGGCCCAAGGTCACCCAGCAGCTGCAGGTGGAGGAGCGAGGAATCGAACCCGGTTCACCATATTACGAGTTCACCGCTCTTAACCACTACACCACACTGGCTCTCCAGATCATTTGGGCACCTAGCATGGGAACAGTATAAGCTAAACAAATTTACATATAAGCTAAACAAGCTATAGCGTAGGGCCCTGCTTTCTTGGGGGCCCCAAAAAAATTTAAAGGAAAAAAAACTGGATGTATATTTCCAAAATATAAGATAAAAAAACAAAAACCTACATACAGCAACAGTGTTTTGTGTTGTGCAGGCTCCTATGATGTAAGTCAGGCATAGGCCATCTCGGCTTTCCAGATGTTTTGGGACTACAACTCCCATCATCCCCGACCACTGGTCCTGCTAGCTAAGGATGATGGGAGTTGTAGTCCCAAAACATCTGGAGGGTCGAGTTTGCCTATGCCTGGTGTAAGTCATGGGCCCCGCCTACTAGCCTGCTCCCTAAAATATCACTGGTTTGCTCATTTCTATAGATAGGGTGGGACGCGGGTGGCGCTGTGGGACATACCAGGAGAGAAGTGCCAAAGGTATGAGGGTCCAGCGCCGTAGCGTGGGTTGTCAGCACCCGGGGCAAGGCAAGTAATTTGCGCCCCCTAACCCCTAACCTGCCGCCGCTGCCAGCTTCTTCTTGCTGCTGCCTGGTCTGGTCTGGTGTGGTTCTCTCCCGCGCTCAGCGCTGCGCTGGGAGGCCGCTGCACTGTCCCTCCCCCAGATAGTCCCTCGCTCTCTCTCCGCACCGCACACCTGGCACCCCCCCTCCACAGTGGGCGGCGATCCGGCGGCTCGGATCGGATTCGCACAGCCAGCACTGCAGTGAGAGAGAGTGAGTGAGCCAGGTAGGGGCAGACAGCTGCGAGTGCGAGCGCGCCCCCCCCCAGATGTTGCACCCGGTGCGGCCGGCACCCCCTGCACCCCCCATGCCACTGTGAGGGTCCTCTACCATATAGGGCTTTAAAGGTTAAAACCAGCACCTTAAACCTGACCCTGTACTCCACCGGGAGCCAGTGCAGCTGGTATAGCACTGGGTAAACGTGATCCCACGGCGAGGATCCCATAAGGAGCCTCGCTGTGGCATTCTGCACCCGATGGAGTTTCTGGGTCAGTCTCAAGGGCAGCCCCACATAGAGTGAGTTACAGATGGGATTAGACATGGGAGCAATCCGTAAAGGAGAAACATTGGGAGAGGTACAATGCTGCCTGTTTCTGCACCTAACGTTTGCAGAGTGCTGCGAGACGGTGGGCTGTGTGATGGCCTGGGATTCGGAGGCTGAACCTGAGGGATCCCAGCCTGCACAGGAGTCCCCGCCTCCAGAACCAGCTAAGCCGGGGCTGGGGCTTGAGCCTGAAGGGTCCTCACCTGTGCCAGATCCTCAGGTGCAGGCACCAGCTGAGTCTGCTCTGGCTCCTGAGGTGATGGAGGACCCATCGCCTGCAGGTGCTCCACTCTCAGCCCTGTCAGGGGAAGGTGAGGTTGCCTCTGGGTCCGGTAATCCTCCAGCTTCTCCTGAGCTGCAGAGACTCAGGGCAGAGAGGCGGAGGGAGCTAGGTTCCTACAGGAGGAGTGCTCACCTCCAGGCCAGGAGAGGCGAGTCACCTGTGGACCGGGGCCGCCCTGTGCCTTGGGGCAGATAAAAGCCGGCCAGCCCCAGTCCCAAGTTGCTGGAGCAACGTTGTTGGTAGGCTGTTCCTGCCTGCACCCTGTCCTGCCGGAGCTCCTGACCTCACCTGACTCCCCGCCTTGGACCCAGCTACAGCTTTGACGCACAGCCTCCATACTGCACCCTCGACCTCGGACTGGACTTTGACCTCGCCTCATGGTTAACCCACGGGACCAGCACAGGCTGTTTCGTTCGGGTTGAGACTGACGCGCAGCCTTCTGCCACTTACCGCAGATGAGAGCCAAGCAAGGCTGGAAGCTGTTACTGGTTCCCTGGAGCTTCAGCTGGTAGTCCATTTGAGTATCGATGTCCTGGAGGGATGGCAGGGCATGGCTGAACGGGTGGCTGTGATACCAGCCCACCAGGGAAAGCCCACGCATAAAAAGGTTCTGGCATATCTGAAGACAAGAGGAAAAGGATGTCGCTTTTCAGCAGTCTTAAACATATCCAGAAGAATGGATGCTTTTGACTTATGGTGCTGGAGGAGACTCTTGAGAGTCCCATGGACTGCAAGAAGATCAAACCTCTCCATTCTGAAGGAAATCAGCCCTGAGTGCTCACTGGAAGGACAGATCCTGAAGCTGAGGCTCCAAGACTTTGGCCACCTCAGGAGAAGAGAAGACTCCCTGGAAAAGACCCTGATGTTGGGAAAGATGGAGGGCGCAAGGAGAAGGGGACGACAGAGGACGAGATGGTGGGACAGTGTTCTCGAAGCTACCGGCATGAGTTTGACCAAACTGCGGGAGGCAGTGGAAGACAGGAGGGCCTGGCGTGCTCTGGTCCAGGGGGTCACGAAGAGTCGGACACGACTAAACAACAAATGTATGCTGCTACTGCGGCCCGTGTTTTGTTAGCCCCAAAATGGAAAACAAGCGAGTTCCCAACCGAAGAAGAACACCCTCGAACGGGGAGCAGCTTGTCTTCCCATCATCCTCATCCAAGCTGTTTTCCCGGGAGTTATACTTCCAAGACAGCTGGAGGGCAAAGGAAGAATCGAACAAACAATCCATGGGGCAGTCGTGGTGCCCACTACTGTAGTGATCAGGTGGGATTGCTATGAGGAATTATAACAAATATAGAGTAAGCCATCTGTGTCAGCAATGAAAGCATTGCATTGACTGGGTTTAAACTATTTTGATATCATTTTTGATCAATCCACACCTTTGCATCCCTCTTCCATTTCTCTTTCTTGACAAGTCACGTACCCAGCCCAGTTGCTTCGCCAGGCAGGCGTCCTGGGTCATCAAAGACAGTGGGGAGTTTATTTGATGTAGCTTTTCTGATATGTTAATCTTAGGATGTTAATCTTAGGGCCAGGAAACAGATCTCACCTGAAGGTGATAATAATCGCTGCCTTCCTGGCCATCCTTCTTATCATGTGTATTGCTTGTTTATCATCTCCAGGGGTTGCCAAATGCACTCCTTTGTAGGTCTGTTCTTTGTTTACCCCGGAAATATGTGTGCTTGATTAGTTTTGGTAGTTTAACTTTGTCCCCACATGGGGTTTGTTGAAATGCTCAGAAGAAATCTGATTGGTTCTTACGAACATTCTGTAAAAGTTCTTTTGTGAATAAGACGACCTGGGCCGAGGGGTGGAGAGACGGAGACATTATTATACGCACCTGTCAGGGGCTCAGGGACAGAGGCACAGGGGAGAGAGGAAATGGAGAGCGAAGGGGAAGAATCGGAGGGGAACGTAGGGGAGTATGACAGTGACCCAAGAGATTCCATGAGCTTCTCCAGCGAATCAGAAGATTCCCAGAATTAGGCGCCGATGGTCAGGGCAAGGGGGGTCCCAGGGGGGACACACCAGAAACAAGGGGCCAGCGGGGACTCCCAAAGCAGCAGCAGGAGATCAGGACCAGCTTCCCCACCAGAGCGTAGTGGGGGGGGAAGAGTCCCATGTGTCAGGGCCAGCGTCTCCTCCAGCAGGGGGAGAAGATGAGTCAGGACTGACCACGCCTCTATCGGAGAGTGGGGGAACGGAGGGGAGGTCAGGTCCAGCTAGTCTCCCCGAAGGGGGAAGCAGTGACAGGAGCAGTGTAACGGTCAGGAGGAAGGTTGCCGGCTGGGCGCGCGCGCCAAGTTCGAATGTACAGGCGCGTGGGACAGCAGAAAACCCGGATTGGGAACCAGGTCCTAAAGCCCGCCGGAGGCAGGGGGAAGACTCAGGGGACTCAGCGTCAGAAGGAAGCGTCTAGGAAGAGTCAGAAGGAAGCGTCTAGGAAGCGTCTAGGAAGGGCGAGACCCCAGCTGACAGGCGGAACCAGAGGAGGAAAGAGCAAAGGAAGAGGTGGAGCAAGGCTAGGGTCTTAAACTGGTGTCTGGGGGGAGGAGACTCAGACGGAGCTTCAGCGGTCTAGAGTTTCAGACGTAGAGCTGCACGCTGCGGCTGTGAAAGCGAAACTGAACTTCAATAAAGACTTTTGTATATAACAACGAACTGGCGTTGGTCCTTTGTGAGCTGGGACCTCGGGCAGCTCTGACAGCACCCTTCCCAGAGTCTTGCTGGTTCAAGCCTCTGTGTGTATTCTTCTTAATCAGAGTCCAATCCTTCCTTTACTTTGAGAACGCCTCACACTATCCCATGTTGGAGTCCAGCACCACCATTACTAATGATATGAGTTCCTTACCTCTTCTTCCACAGCAGCTGCTAAGTCCCCGTCCGCAAGGCGTGATCGGCAAGGGAATGCCCTCAGCACCGTTAACACTGATTTAAAAAAGAAAAGATGTGTGAGTGCTTGAAAGTCAATCTTGAGAGTCCTCTTAGACCAGGCATAGGTAAACTCCGGCCCTCCAGATGTTTGGGACTACAATTCCCATCATCCCTGACCACTGGTCCTGCTAGCTAGGGATGATGGGAGTTGTAGTCCCAAACATCTGGAGGGCCGGAGTTTGCCTGTGCCTGTCTTAGACCCAAAGCTCCTTCGAATTCTTGCCAGTCAGATTCCCTTAAGAAGCCCCTGATCGCAGTGTTGGAGGAAAATTTGGGGTTGCCTTTTAGAGCCCAACTCTCCGCCAACTCTCAGTGTCCCCTAAGTCTGTTTATCGGTTGGAGAAAAATGAACCGTAGAATTGTAGAGTTGGAAGGGACATCAAGAGTAGTCTATTGCAACGCCCTGCAATGCAGGAAAAGGTAAAAAAAAGAGGACCCCTGGAGGGTTAAGTCCAGTCAAAGGTGACTATGGGGTTGCGGCGCTCATCTCGCTTTCACACCAAGGGAGCCAGCGTTTGTCCGCAGATAGCTTTCCGGGTCATGTGGCCAGCAGGACTAAACCGCTTCTGGTGCAATGGGACACCGTGACACAAACCAGAGTGCACAGAAATGCCATTTACCTTCCCACCACAGCAGTACCTATTTATCTACTTGCACTGGTGTGCTTTCAAACTGCTAGGTTGGCAGGAGCTGGGACTGAGCAACGGGAACTCACTCCATCGCGGGGATTCGAACTGCTGACCTTCCGCGCAGGGAGGCTAGGCGGAGACTATCCGTCAAGGAACTTTTATGTTGGAAGAAGTTCAGGAAACGCCCATTGACGGATTCTGCCAGTGACTGAGACAGACACGGAATCAGGACTGTCTAGCCAGGGAAAGGTTTATCCAGGCAACCTCACCGAGAGTGGCGGCAACGTACGCACGAGCAACCCCCAATTCCCATTACACAGTAGAAGGCAATGTTAATTTAGACTGCTTTGTTTTGCTTTCTGTATATATATATTTTTAAAAAGCAAAATTTAAAAATAAATAAACAATAAAATAAATAATAAAATAAAATAAATAAACAATTAAAAAAGGAATTTGGAACATTTCAGCTCCACTCCCTTGCTAGTTACCCCAGGGAAACTTACGCTGGCTGTTGGTGTCCCAGCGACCGCCGAGATAGCCAGTCACTTCACTCTTCGTCAGGTGACTGTGGAAGTCCTAAGAGGAAAGGGGAGGGAGAGTACACGTTTGGAGGTTTGGTCACCCTTGAGTACCATGCTCACACTCTGGGGGTTGCTGGACTCCAGCTCCCATAATCCCTGCATTGCACGGGGGTCAGACTAGATGACTCTTAGTGTCCCTTCCAACTCTACAATGCTATATTCCTCATATCAGAGTCCAAGCTATCAGATTTGTGGATTCCTCCCTCCACCCCCAAAAGCGCTACCTCTCTTTTAAATCAGAACGAGTGAAGATCCTGTGTGAGTGTCTGGAGGCGGTCGGAGGATGGATGGCAGCTAACAGATTGCGGTTGAATCCTGACAAGACAGAAGTACTGTTTTTGGGGGACAGGGTGGGTGTGGGTGTGGAGGACTCCCTGGTCCTGAATGGGGTCACTGTGCCCCTGAAGGACCAGGTGCGCAGCCTGGGAGTCATTTTGGACTCACAGCTGTCCATGGAGGCACAGGTCGATTCTGTATCCAGGGCAGCTGTCTACCAGCTCCAACTGGTACGCAGGATGAGACCCTCCCTCCCGCGGACTGTCTTGCCAGAGTGGCTCATGCTCTGGTTATCTCCCGCTTGTACTACTGCAATGCGCTCTACGTGGGGCTACCTTTGAAGGTGACCCGGAAACTACAACTTATCCAGAATGCGGCAGCTAGACTGGTGACTGGGAGCCACCGCTGAGACCATATAACACCGGTCCTGAAAGACCTACATTGACTCCCAGGACATTTTCGAGCACAATTCAAAGTGTTGGTGCTGACCTTTAAGGCCCTAAATGGCCTTGGTCCAGTATACCTGAAGGAGCGTCTCCACCCCCATCGTTCTGCCTGGACACTGAGATCCAGCGCCGAGGGCCTTCTGGCAGTTCCCTTGCTACGTGAAGTGAGTTTGCTGAAGTGAGGTTACAGGGAACCAGGCAGAGGGCCTTCTCGGTGGTGGTGCCCTCCCTGTGGAACGCCCTCCCATCAGATGTCAAGGAAATAAACAGCTATCTGACTTTTAGAAGACATCTAGAGGCAGCCCTGTTTAGGGAAGTTTTTAATGTTTGATGTTTTATTGTGCTTTTAATTTTGTTGGGAGCTGCCCAGAGTGGCTGGGGAAACCCAGCCAGATGGGTGGCGTATAAATTATTATTATTTTTATTGTTAAGTTGTGGGTGAACATATCAGATGACACAGCGATTCTTCAAACAGCTCTTGTTTATTCACAAGCCAGAACAGAACTGAACTGAACTGAAGGGTTCAGCCAGCCTGCTTATATAGAGCTCCACTACAACGCAACAGTAACCACTTTCTGTAACTATCCAATCACTGAACGTCACTTTCAATCCCTTATTTGCATATGTGGACCTAAGTGAAAACTATCTACAGTATCCCCCTGCTGGCCCAGGGTGAGAACTTCAGTACATAACAATCATTATTATTATTATTATTACTATTACTACTACTACTAGCACTACTACTACTGTATGCACTAGCAGAGGAAAAAAGACTGCAGGCTATTTTTCAGAACCTAAGAAGTGTTGATTCCCAAGGGGATGTTTTTTAAAAAAATTGAATTATTAAGGGAACTTTGCGCTTGCATTTTTATCAAACGGCAGAGTCGGCCCAGTACATTTTTGGCACCTGAGGCAAACCCCAAAATGGCAGGCCTCCCTTCCTTTCCACCAGGGAAGAAGAGGGGAGGGAAGATTTACATCAGGAACAAGGGAGGGAGGAAGGGCAGAAGAAAAATCAACGTCAGGATCTGCTGCCCCGCTGGATTCTGCCGCCTGAGGGAAATTTTTAATGTTTGATGTTCTATTCTGTTTTAATATTCTGTTGGGAGCCGCCCCGAGTGGCTGGGGAAACCCAGCCAGATGGGTAGGGTATAAAGAATAATTTATTATTATATTATTACAGAGGTGGTTGCTTCTTCCCTTGCCTCTTGGTGGGGCCGGCCGGGGCCCTGCCAAATGTCCAACGTACCACTAACAAAAGGACGTTGCTGGAGATGGCGACATTGAAAGGCTGGAACTTGTTAAGGGCTGCGAAAGACGTCACTTCCACCAAGGTGTGGGGATTCCTAAAGGCAGACAAAGAAATGGCCATTATGAGGACTAGTTGCATTAAAAATAGATATCTTAATGAGCAGAATACAAAGGCTTTTAAATACGACTTAAGCTGCCTTGAGGCAGTCAATCCTGTATTTATTTGTTAAACGTCCAAGAATCACAGGAAGGCTTACCGTATAAACGAATCGCAGTATAAATGGATGGCATGTTTTGTTTGTGGAAAATTCCTTCCCAAACAAAGCCCGTTAGTGCTTTACATCATCAAATATCCTTTATTAGGCATAAGGTAAAGGTAAAGGCAAAGGGACCCCTGACCATTAGGTCCAGTCGTGACCGACTCTGGGGTTGCGGCGCTCATCTCGCTTTACTGGCCGAGGGAGCCGGCGTACAGCTTCCGGGTCATGTGGCCAGCAGGACTAAGCCACTTCTGGCGAACCAGAGCAGTGCATGGAAACGCCGTTTACCTTCCCGCCGGAGCAGTACCTATTTATCTACTTGCACTTTGACGTGCTTTCGAACTGCTGCGTGGGCAGGAGCAGGGACTGAGCAACGGGAGCTCACCCGTTGCGGGGATTCGAACCACCAACCTTCTGATCGGCAAGTCCTAGGCTCTGTGGTTTAACCCACAGCGCCACCTGCTATTAGGCATAGCAAACCACATGTTATCAAACAGACACTATATACAAATTGTGCAAAATACGAGCTCAGCATAACAAGGTTTGTCCCAGTCAGATCTTTAACTCCTGAGGAAATCAATTTGCATAAATAACACAATACAACACTACCACATCACCAATCAATTAAGAGCCACTAAATCTCTTTATAATGGCCCAGTCTTTCTACATGGACAGCACTCAAAAATTCAGCCAGTATTAAAGTACCGTATTTTTTGCTCTATAAGACTCACTTTTTCCCTCCTTAAAAGTAAGGGGAAATGTGTGTGCGTCTTATGGAGCGAATGCAGGCTGCGCAGCTATCCCAGAAGCCAGAACAGCAAGAGGGATTGCTGCTTTCACTGCGCAGTGATCCCTCTTGCTGTTCTGGCTTGTGAGATTCAGAATATTTTTTTTCTTGTTTTCCTCCTCCAAAAACTAGGTGCGTCTTGTGGTCTGGTGTGTCTTATAGAGCGAAAAATACGGTAATTTGATCATTCCTGTCCGAAAGCAAGTCCCGAACTGTTGGTATCATAGAATTCAGCCGAGTTGTAAGGCCTCTAATAAATGCCAAAATCACAAGAAAAGAAAATATGCCCCAAAGTATCAGGTTCCTCGTTAGAGTGGTTAAAAAACAACATTTTCTTCAGAATCGGTTTACGCAAATGTGTTCCAGACCCATCTTGCATTCGGCAAGTCCTTATTTTTGCTTTCTTACTCCTTTGCCGAAAACTGCACAAATGCTGCGGCGTATCGCAAAGTGCCGTTGCAAGGCGAGGGGAAACTGTTTCAGCCCGGGGGCCACACTCCCTTCCAGGGGCCAGAGCCAAAAGTGGGAGGAGCAATACATGTAAATTTCATGAATCGAATAACATTGACTCACCCCCTCTCTGCCCTCCCCAGCTAGCAAGAGGCCTTGCTAAAGGTTCCCTCGCTGCGAGAAGCCAAGTTACAGGGAACCAGGCAGAGGGCCTTCTCGGTGGTGGCGCCCACCCTGTGGAACGCCCTCCCACCAGATATCAAACAACTACCAGACTTTTAGAAGACATCTGAAGGCAGCCCTGTTTAGGGAAGCTTTTAATGTCTGACAGACTATTGTATTTTAATCTTTTGTTGCAAGCCGCCCAGAGTGGCTGGGGAAACTCAGCCAGATGGGTGGGTTATAAGTAAGAAACAACAACAACAACAGGTGCGGTATAAGTAATTTATTATTATTATCATTACGCCCACGGGCATGTTCCGGCTCGGGGAAACACTGTAGGAGAGTGCAAGAATTGAGGGTGCTTTCCAGGGGCCGGTGAGAGAAGTCTAGAGGGCCACATGGTGAATCCCAGCCAGAGTTTTCTCTTTTACATTGTTGGCCGCATTTCAGCAAACTAGCTTCTCGAGCCGCGGCTGAAATCCTGCCTCCCCACCCACCAACTCAAAACAGAGGCATCCATTCTCGAGTCTGCCTTCGCCTTGAGGACTACAGCCTTTCCTCCTGCTTTTTAAATTAGATGTCACTCCCTGAGCACAGCTGCACACAAGACATGCGTCTCTAGCTACTGAGAGGATTTCATACATACGATGGACGTACTTAGCAGAGTCCCGACTCCCCAGGCTGCAATAACGGACAGGGATTCGATTCCTGCAGTCCATCCTTTTGCTGCTATCTGCGGTTAAAAACAAAGCGACTGGCTATCACTGAGCTAGATTGAGCCATGAAACACAAAATTAAACATCTCCACCCTCCGTTTCAACACCTTTCATTGTTGCACCATTTATTTTATTCTGCATTTTAATTGTGGATGTTTGTGCTTTGTTTTGTTTACAAAATGTATTTTTTTTATACATAGCATAACCATTGTGACCTTTATCAAAGGGTAGCGCTAGCTACTGGTTTTCCCAGTAGTGATGTGTGGAAGTGAGAGCTGGACCATCAAGAAGGCTGATCGCCAAAGAATGGATGCTTTTGAATTCCGGCGCTGGAGGAGACTCTTGAGAGTCCCATGGACTGCAAGAAGATCAAACCTCTCCATTCGGAAGGAAATCAGCCCTGAGTGCTCACTGGAAGGACAGATCGTGAAGCTGAGGCTCCAAGACTTTGGCCACCTCATGAGAAGAGAAGACTCCCTGGAAAAGACCCTGATGTTGGGAAATATGGAGGGCACAAGGAGAAGGGGATGACAGAGGACGAGATGGTTGGATAGTGTTCTCGAAGCTACCAGCATGAGTTTGACCAAACTGCGGGAGGCAGTGGAAGACAGGAGTGCCTGGCATGCTCTGGTCCAGGGGGTCACGAAGAGTTGGACATGACTAACAACTCAACAACAATGCTAGCCAAAATTCCTTCCTGCAGCGGGGAAAAGTCTGTTTTCCAAGAATCTGCGAGGACATCAGTTCTGACAAATTTCTTTTATTTCAGAGCGTCCTGCTATATAAAGATCTGTTTGTGGAGTCAGACTGTTTTGCGGTCGCATATGTAATAAAACTATACAGTCGTACCTTGGTTGTTGAACGCCTTGTGACTCAAATGTTTTGGCTCCTGAACACTGCAAACCTGGAAGTGAGTGTTCCGGTTTGCGAACTTTTTTTGGAAGCTGAACATCTGACGCGGCTTCTGCAGCCAATCAGAAGCCGCGCCTTGGTTTTTGAACGTTTTCGGAAGTCGAACGGACTTCCAGAATGGATTCCGTTTGAGAACCAAAGTTTATGGGTGTACTAAGTTTATGGGTGTTTTTAAAGTATGAGCGAAATTGTTTCGTTGTGTATTTAAATCACAAATAATAGGGTTTTTAAAAAATATATAATTGGTTTTACATTTGTAAACTGCTTAGAAGCCCATTTTGGCAAGCCAGCGACATATAAATCAATAGTACATTGACATACCTGAGCTGTGCAATTCTGCAAGACTTTTCGCCTGCTGCTTCCGGGTCTTGTCCTCCAATTTCTTAGCTAGCATGGACTCTGAGAGGACTGACTTAACCCCCTTGGCTTCTTCTTCCTCCTCATCGGCAAGCTCATCCTCTTCCCCTTCGCTCACTAAACTCTGGGGGAGGAAAAGAGATGCAAAAGCCGTCAGAGAGGCCAGTCTCCCCACTGCTACTCAGCCTACAAGAGCTGTCATGTGAGGAAGGAAGAATAGCTATGCCCTCAGTTGCTCCAGCTGGCTTCAGATCGAACGTCCAGAGCTGTTTGACAGTGGGCCGGAATGCATAAGGCAGAGGCAGTTTCTGCAATATACAGTTGCCAACTCAAACTTTCGTGCATGAAAGAGTTAACCTGAGCCTGGAACCCAGGTAGCAAGTGGGTGTGGCTTAGCAGGCCCTCTGCTTCCCCACTTCTCAGTCTTTTTCTCTGTGCTTCATGCGGACGATGGCTCCCAGCTGCAAGAAAAACCAAGTGAACTGAAATTGTGTGTATCTGAAGAAGTGTGCATGCACACGAAAGCTCATACCAAGAACTAACTTAGTTGGTCTTTAAGGTGCTACTGGAAGGAATTTTTTATTTTGACTATGGCAGACCAACACGGCTACCTATCTGCAAGTGAACTGAATCTCTCAAAAAAGGAGATCTTATAGCCTGCAACCCAAAGATTGCATGATCCTCTTTGGAAGTAAGTACAGTGGTACCTCGGGCTACATACGCTTAAGGTTACAGACTCCACTAACCCAGAAATAATACCTTGGGTTAAGAACTTTGCTTCAGAATGAGAACAGAAATTGTGCTCCGGCGACACGGCAGCAGCGGGAGGCCCCCTTAGCTAAAGTGGTGCTTCAGGTTAAGAACAGTTTCAGGTTAAGAACGGACCTCTGGAACGAATTACCGTATTTTTTGCACCATAACACTCACTTTTTTCCTCCTAAAAAGTAAGGGGAAATGTCTGTGCGTGTTATGGAGGGAATACCTATGGGTGGCATGCCTACAGATTTTCCTCCTCTAAAAACTACGTGTGTGTTATGGTCGGGTGCGTGTTATAGAGCGAAAAATACGGTAAGTACTTAACCCGAGGTGCCACTGTAAAGTTATTTTCTTTTAAAGTCATTTGAAACCTTTCTTCATTTTTGTCTTACTGCCAGCTGACAGATTTGTCCATTTTAAATTCTGGAAACTCTGTGAGCAAAAATAAACAAACCACTTACTGTGATTTATTCTAGCCTAAGTATTTTTGCGGGGAACTTTTGTTTTGAAAGTGGATGAGGGCATATGTGAAATCTAACCAAGTTTTAAGGTGTTCTGCGCAATCGCTGTTGTGCTTAACTCTGCTGTGAGAGAGTAAGAATATCTCTTCCCAACCTCTCACCCCAGCAATGGTGGGGGCCCACATTAAATTATTAAATTTGTATGCTGTCCTTCATCCAAAGATCTCGGGGAAGAAAGTAGATAGCCCTTGATTTCTTAGCGTAAATGAAAACTGCATTAGTTATTCTTGCACAGAAGCACAAACAAAAGATAACTGTGTCACCATTAAGTATATATAAAAATTTAGAGTCTGTTTCCTTTATTTTTTTAAACCCATCAAAAGCAGCTTTTTTGCATTTACCATAATCAGATAAATCTAAACTGTTGCTTACTTAAGTAAAGGTAAAAGGACCCCTGACCATTAGGTCCAGTCGTGGCCGACTCTGAGGTTGCGGTGCTCATCTCGCTTTACTGGCCAAGGGAGCCGGCGTACAGCTTCCGGGTCATGTGGCCAGCAGGACTAAGCCGCTTCTGGCGAACCAGAGCAGCGCACGGAAACGCCCTTTACCTTCCCACCGGAGCGGTACCTATTTATCTACTTTCACTTTGACGTGCTTTCAAACTGTTACGTTGGCAGGAGCAGGGACCGAGCAACGGGAGCTCACTCCATCGCGGGGATTTGAACCGCCAACCTTCTGATCGGCAAGTCCTAGGCTCTGTGGTTTAACCCACAGCGCCACCCGCATCCTTTGTTGCTTACTTAGCTTGTACATAAATGCAGTACTCTAACAAGTGAAAGAGAAATGAGGGTTTTCACTCACCTCCTCGGCAGGGGGCGTGTTGGGCTGGTACTTTTTCAGCCAAACAGCTTTATACTGGTCTAATTTCTGGCCCTTATACTTGACCGACGCCCAGCCACACCCAGACTTCTTGGCTGGGTTGACGAGCTTTTTGCAGTAGGTCGCCCAGGCGCTTGGGGAGTTGAACACTTGACCCGTCTCCTGCCAAACAATCTTGCCATCCGTCAAGAGGTCGCCCAAGAATTTCTTGCCCTGGGACAGGTGAGAGAGGAGACACAATGGGAATGTAAAAAAGTGGGAAACGATATATAATGAGACGAAAAAGATGTTGAAATATACATTTACAGTGGTACCTCGGGTTACATACGCTTCATGTTACATACACTTCAGGCTACAGACTCCACTAACCCAGAAATAGTGCTTCAGGTTAAGAACTTTGCTTCAGGATGAGAACAGAAATCGTGCTCCAGCAGCGCCGCAGCAGCAGCAGACCCCATTAGCTAAAGTGGTGCTTCAGGTTAAGAACAGTTTCAGGTTAAGTACGGACCTCCGGAACGAATTAAGTACTTAACCCGAGGTACCACTGTATTAAAAAAACCCAGAAGCATTTTAAATTAGAATTGTAGGAGATGATATTAATAGACAGGACTGTAAGTTGTTTTTATATGCAATGACGGCAGCAAGAATATTATTGGCACAAAAATGGAAGAAAGAAGAATTACTGACGAAAGAGGAATGGCGAATGAAATTAATGGACTATGCAGAATTAGACAACAGGAAGGATTTGAAAACTGCGGGATCAGAGATTCTTAGAAGACTGGAGTAAATATTTGAACTATTTGAAAAACAGATTATGCTAGTAGGACTGCAAGAAGATCTATGAGGAGGACTATTTGAAATATTGCAAGAAAGACTATGATGAGAATTATTGGTTAAGGATAATCAAAAGTAATAGAGAAATTAAGAAATGCAGAACAAATGATAAAGAGCGGGAAATCTTCAGAAGTGGTTGACGGAAGTCTAAAATATGGTATAAGATAAGAAGTTATGTTAAACGATTGTTGGAAAGGATATGTTAAAAAAAACAATAAAAATGGAGAGAGAGAGAGAGAGAGAGAGAGAGAGAGAGAGAGAGAGGGAGGGAGAAGAGACAAAACGAAGGCATGGGTGGGTGTGCAGGAGACAAATAGATGATTCCAGTCTTTTTCTAAGTTCATTTATGTCGTAACCAGTGCTTTTTCCCCCAGCCAGAGCTCAGTTCCAGCTCAGGTGGGCGCCATTTGTGGGAACGTTCAGGGAGGCAGGAGAGGATATATTGTTTATTAATATCCTTCCTAACTTGCGTTAGCAAGTTCCTTTACTTACCAGAGTTTCACATTCCCCTTTCAAACGCACAGCGGATAGCTGGTTGCAGGCTTGTGTAAGCGTCTCATTGTCAGCTTCCTGGTAAGTTCCCTTATACCCCTCTTAAAAGAATAAACACACCACAATCTTGTGTGACGTATATATAAGCATAGCTGTCAACGTTTCCCTTTTTTAAAGGGAAATTCCCTTATTCCGAATAGGATTCCTTCCAAGAAAAGGGAAACGTTGACAGCTATGTGTATAAGTAGTTTACTCACATTCAGTTCACAGATGGATCTCTGAAGGCAGACTTAGTTACAAAGTATATACGTGGATCTATCCCATATGGAAATAGTCCCAGTGTCCTCTGTTGGCTGGAAGCTAATCTCTAGCTCAAAGCTGATCCACAGATGGAGAAAGTCAAAAAGAGAGAGAACTGCGTGCCCTGTCCCTTTTGTTACAGGTAAGGTCATGCCCACCTCTAGGTAAAGGTAAAGGGACCCCTGACCATTAGGTCCAGTCGTGGCCGACTCTGGGGTTGTGGTGCTCATCTCGCTTTATTGGCTGAGGGAGCCGGCGTACAGCTTCTGGGTCATGTGGCCAGCAGGACTAAGCCGCTTCTGGCGAACCAGAGCAGCGCACGGAAATGCCATTTACCTTCCCACCGCAGCGGTACCTATTTATCTACTTGCACTTTGACGTGCTTTCAGACTGCTAGGTTGGCAGGAGCAGGGACCGAGCAACGGGAGCTCACCCTGTGGCAGGGATACGAACCGAAGACCTTCTGATCGGCAAGTCCTAGGCTCTGTGGTTTAACCCACAGCGCCACCCGCATCCCATATGCCCACCTCTAGTCATATGCAAAAGGAAGTATGTTCCAGCCAGGAGGAAACAGGAACATTCCCCCTGCATGGCCACTCTAGGAAAACATGTTGTGCTTGACTGCTACTTAACATATCACATCCCACACCATTGAGGGCCAGCACTCCCCTTGTCCGCTTCTTGGAAGGAGAAGCGACGGAACGACGAGAGCGTCTTACCGTTCTGCCCGGATGCTGAGTTCCAACGCCGAGGGCCTTCTAGTGGTTCCCTCATTGCGAGAAGCAAAGCTACAGGGAACCAGGCAGAGGGCCTTTCCGGTAGTGGCGCCCGCCCTGTGGAACACCCTCCCACCAGATGTCAAAGAGATAAACAACTACCTGACATTCAGAAGACATCTGAAGGCAGCCCTGTTCAGGGAAGTTTTTAATGTGTGACATTTGAGTGTATTTTTGGTCTTTGTTGGAAGCCGCCAAGAGTGGCTGGGGAAAGCCAGCCAGATGGGCGAGGTACAAATAATAAATTATTATTATTATTATTATTATTATTATTATTATTACCAGGTAGTAAATGGAGAGGACGCCCTCTCCGGGCTCAATCAGCCCATCCTTGAGAAGCACGCGCAGAGTGATTCCGCGACGGGTCAGAATGCAGCAGCTACGCCTGCCAGGAACCAGTAATTTCCCCACGTTCTCGTGGTCTTCCAAGCTCGCCTCCAGCTCCTCCTCGTCCTCTTCCAGGCAATCGTCTCCTCCGAGGGATTCTGCATCTAGGGTTTGGGACATAGCTGTCAACTTACAGATTTGAAAATAAGGGACCAGCAGCCTCGAAAATAAGGGATCAGCAGCCAAAATAAGGGATTTTCCAGGCACAGGTATGTTCAACTTCTGAGCCCCTTCAAGCCAAAGGCAGAAAGCCCAGCCAGCAGCCAAACGAAGCCTCAAGCGGTGGTTCCCACAGCGCAGCAACCCGGCAAATGGGATGCAGCAAGGGAAACCACCGTCACCTCTCCACTGGGAAGCGCTGAGCAAAGGCGAGTCCCCAGGCAAGGCGGCCGATTTGATTGGCACAAGGCATGCAAGCTCCACCCCCCCCAGTCGTTCTTAGACTCCTTATTGGGTGAGCAATGCAGCCAAGCAACACAGCTGGAGCCTCCCTCCTCCCTGGCTGGCAGGGAGGGAGGGAGAGGAGCTGCTTCCTTTGAAACCTGGAAAATTTAAGGGACGTCATCAATAAGGGACAGCAGCGGGACACAGCGCTGGGATAAGGGACTTTCCCGCCAAATCAGGGACGGTTGACAGATATGGTTTGGGAAGAGTAAGCGCAGAAGGAATGATCAGGGAGCCAGGCGGGATCAGTCTGGGAAATTTAGGTTCGATCCCTGGTAAATCCAGGCAGGGTTGGGAATATTCCCCTACCCACCCTCAAGATCTAGTAGACTCCAAACTGGGAAGGGTAGCTGATCCCGCTGAAGACAGAATCAGAATTTGAAATGACCTCAACAGATTGCAGAGAACCGGGCCCAAGCTAGCAAAAGGAATTCTAATAGGGACAATTGTCTGGTTCTGTACTTAGGCAGGAAGAACCAGATGCACATATATAGGATGGGGGACACCCGAGTTACTAGAAGCATGTGTGAATAGGATCTAAGGGGTCTTGGTGGACCACAAGCTTAACGTGAGTCCACAGTGTGATGCAGCAGCAAAAAAAGGCTAAGACTATTCTAGGCTGCGGGACGCGGGTGACGCTGTGGGTTAAACCACAGAGCCTAGGACTTGCCAATCAGAAGGTCGGCGGTTCGAATCCCCGCAATGATGGGGTGAGCTCCCGTTGCTTGGTCCCTCCTCCTGCCAACCTAGCACTTCGAAAGCACGAAGTGCAAGTAGATAAATAGGTACCACTCCGGCGGGAAGGTAAACGGCGGGAAGGTAAAAGTCTAGTGTCCAGACCAGGGATAGGCAAACTCGGCCCTCCAGATGTTCTGGGACTACAACTCCCGTCATCCCTGGCTAACAGGACCAGTGGTCAGGGATGATGGGAATTGTAGTCTCAAAACATCTGGAGGGCCGAGTTTGCCTATGCCTGGTCCAGACCAAGGTTGGCTGGCCGTCTGTCATGGATGCTTTAGCTGAGATTCCTGTATTTCAGGGACCCTGGAGGTCCCTTCCAACTCTGCAATACGATGATCCACCTTACTGAGCTAGACAGATGGGCTGCCTCAGGAGAAAGCAGCTCCTTGTACCTCCCAATTGTTTAGAAGTTACTTTCTGTACGGAGAGATTTGTGAATCAGAGAGCTGGGAAATCTGATGCAAAATTCAGCATCTAGGATTCGGTGCCTTCTGTAAAAATTAAAAAGGAAGGTCCTAGTCCTTATGAAGGTGAAGATCGGGGGGACAGTTCTTGGTGGACACGACTTTGGTGTTACCACTTGTGATCATCTCCTGACCCCTTGTATAGAGAAGGGGCGTATGTTTGATTTGGCTAAGATTAGATGAGTCCGGGGTTGCAGTGAACCAGTGAAGGCGGTGAAGGTCCTGTGTGAGTGTCTGGAGGCGGTTGGAGGATGGATGGCGGCTAACAGATTGAGGTTGAATCCTGACAAGACAGAAGTACTGTTTTGGGGGGACAGGAGGCAGGTGGGTGTGGGGTCCTGAATGGGGTAACTGTGCCCCTGAAGGACCAGGTGCGCAGCCTGGGAGTCACTTTGGACTCACAGCTGTCCATGGAGACGCAGGTCAGCTCTGTGTCCAGGGCGGCTGTTTATCAGCTCCATCTGGTACGCAGGATGAGACCCTACCTGTCCGCAGACTGGCCAGAGTGGTGCATGCTCTGGTTATCTCCCTCTTGGACTACTGCCATGCGCTCTACGTGGGGCTACCTTTGAAGGTGACCCGGAAACTACAACTAATTCAGAAGGCGGCAGCTAGACTGGAGACTGGGAGCGGCCTCCGAGACCATATAACACCAGTCTTGAAAGACCTACATTGGCTCCCAGTACGTTTCCGAGCACAATTCAGATTGTTGGTGCTGACCTTGAAAGCCCTAAACGGCCTTGGCCCAGTATCCCTGAAGGAGTGTCTCCACCTCCATCGTTCTACCCGGACACTGAGGTCCAGCACTGAGGGCCTTCTGGCGGTTCCCTCACTGTGAGAAGCTAAGTTACAGGGAAGCAGGCAGAGGGCCTTCTCGGTGGTGGCACCCACCCTGTGGAACACCCTCCCACCAGATGTCAAAGAGATAAACAACTACCAGACTTTTAGAAGACATCTGAAGGCAGCCCTGTTTAGGGAAGCTTTTAATGTTTGATGTATTACAGTATTTTAATATTTTTTTGGAAGCCGCCCAGAGTGGCTGGGGAAACCCAGCCAGATGGGCGGGGTATAAATAATAAATTATTATTATATTATCATTATACAGTGGCACCTTGGTTCCCAAATGTCTTGGTTCTCAAACACAAAGGACCCAGGAGTAACTGTTCCGGTTTTCGAACGTTTTTTGGAAGCCGAACATCCGATGCAGCTGTCGGCTATTGTTTCCGGGGCGCCTGCACCAATCAGAAGCTGCGCCTTTGATTTTGAACATTTTGGAAGTCAAACGGACTTCCAGAACAGATTAAGTTTGACGCTTTTGTTTTTGTTATTTATTTTGTGTTTTTGTTTTCGAGGCTTTTTCTGTTTGTTTTTGTGACTGTGTGGAACCCAGTTCAGCTGCTGATGGATTGTGCGACTGCCGAAATGGATAAAAGCCCCCCCCATCCAAACAATGACTATCATCAGTGAACGTAAGAAAAATATATATAAATTATTATCATCTACAATACTGTCTTATTTATTTTATAGTGCAGTACATTGATTATTGCTTTCATTTTATGGATCAACAGTATCTTTAGATAGTAAAATTCATGCTAAATTGCTGCTTTGGGGGTTGTTTTTAAAAGTCTGGAACGGATTAATCCCTTCTGCATTGCTTTCTATGGGAAAGCGTGCCTTGGTTTTGGAACGCTTTGGTTTTGGAACGGACTTCTGGAACGGATTAAGTTTGAGAACCAATGTACCACTGTATTTGAAACTTTGTTTCATCTGGCAACCGGCCCCCCTCCTCATGGCAAATCTTCTTCCTCCTCCCGTCCCTCCAGAGTGAGGGATACTTTCTTGCGCCCCAAGTGAGAATATAAGCGAAAACCGAGGGAGTCCAACGAGTTTGGAGAGAGCGAATGAGAGAAGGGGAAGGAAAGATGTTCTGGAGCTTACAGCCTGCATAGACCCAAAATGTGAAGCAGAAGGGACTACAGTGGTACCCCGGGTTACATACGCTTCAGGTTACATACACTTCAGGTTACAGACTCTGCTAACCCAGAAATAGTACCTCGGGTTAAGAACTTTGCTTCAGGATGAGAACAAAAACCGTGCTGCGGTGGCGCAGCGGCAGCAGGAGGCCCCATTAGCTAAAGTGGTGCTTCAGGTTAAGAACAGTTTCAGGTTAAGAACGGACCTCCGGAACGAATTAAGTACTTAACCCGAGGTACCACTGTATTGGTTTATTTTCTTTCTTTTTTCCTCACTCTCCTCCTATAAATTAAACTTTCTTAATAAACTATTAATATAAAAAACCCCGGCATGAATAAACGAATAGATGTTTAGGATAGGTGTGGCCTGCCTTTCACTGGATATATTATTGAATAGTTGTTGTTGCTTACTTGTCTCTGTTGTTGTTTTATCTTTCTGCAAACCGCCTTGAGGTTTGGGGGTTTTTTTGTCTTACAATTGTGGCGTCTAAATTTTGTGAAAATATATTAGGAAGGATGGATGGTTATAGGTTGTTGTTTTTTAACAATTATGCGGCATATAAATTTTGCGAAATTAATAATAAATAAAATCATAAATTTTTATTTATACCCCGCCCTTCCCGGTTCAGAAAACTGGGCTCAGGGCGGCTAACAACAACTTTAAAACACTTAATGGATGCAACAAAGAACAGCATAAAATACAGTATAAAACGTGAATGACAATAAATTCAGAATTCAAAAATTAATATAATCGTACGGAGGGATGGAAGAATGGATGGATGGACAGAGAGTGACCGACAGATGATGCATATAAATCTTGACTCTGCAACAGAACCGCTGTTAGTCACGCCCATTGTTTCCAATGGGTCTACTCGGAGCAGGGCTAACACCTGCCTACAACCCATCGGGGCAGGGAGATAAATGAGCAGGAGCTGCAACATCAGCACCATTCTCCATCCTTTAAGCTTGGGCTTTGCAGCCGTCTGTGCGCGCTCAGAGGACCAGCCCTCTCCATCCCGGCAGGAGTCCGCCTGGGAGCCGCGCGCCCCGGGCGCACGGCTGCAAAAGCAGGTTCCGGGGCCGAGAGCCTATCCTTTGAGCTGGGCTGGTTGCGGGGAGAAAGAGGGTCTGGATCCGAGCCGGGCCGGGAGTGCGCCTCCCTCCCTCCCTCCCTCCCTCCTTGCTTCCTGCCTACGGGCCCCGATCCCCGCCTCCCTCCCGGGTACCTGCTGCAGCCATGGCTCCGCTTCCCCCTCGCCGCTTCCTCTGCGCGTCACAGCGCGGAGGCTCCCGGCTGTCTCCGCCTCTCCCCGGGAGAAAAGGAGAACGGGAGAGAAAGGAAGACAAAGGAGAGGGGGGAGGAGGGAGGGAGGGAGAGCAGAAGAAGGGAATGAGAAAGGGAAGACAAAGGAGAGGAAGCGCAGGAGCGCAGGACCTTCCCGGGAGGGTCTTCAAATGATAGCATCCTAGAATTGCAAAGGACGCCCGAGGGTCTGCAGCGCAGGAATTATAGAAGGCTAGGATTGTGAAGCTGGAAGGGAGTCTGTAACCTGAAGCGTATGTAACCTGAAGCGTATGTAACCTGAGGTACCACTGTATAGCATCACATCATTGTAGAGTTGGAAATCATCATCATCATCAGTGCTTCTTTTCTTTAAAAATGTTTAGGGGTACTCTCATTTTGACACAAGAAAATCAACATTTTAGCGATGATACAGTGGTACCTTGGGTTACAAAAGCTTCAGGTTACAGACTCCGCTAACCCAGAAATAGTACCTCGGGTTAAGAACTTTGCTTCAGGATGAGAACAGAAATTGTGCTCCGGCGGCACAGCAGCAGCAAGAGGCCCCATTAGCTAAAGTGGTGCTTCAGGTTAAGAACAGTTTCAGGTTAAGAACGGACCTCCGGAACGAATTAAGTACTTAACCCGAGGTACCACTGTACATTCTTTATTACTGTATTGAGTTTCACTATTTATACAGTTAATCCATACATTTTCGAAGACATAATAAGCGACACACCATGATTTGTTGTCATTTAGTCATGTCCGCCTCTTCGTGACCCCCTAGACCAGAGCACGCCAGGCACTCCTGTCTTCCACTGCCTCCCGCAGTTTGGTCAAACTCATGTTAGCAGCTCTGAGAACACTGTCCCACCATCTCGTCCTCTGTCGTCCCCTTCTCCTTGTGCCCTCCATCTTTCCCAGCATCAGGGTCTTCTCCAGGGAGTCTTCTCTTCTCATGAGGTGGCCAAAGTCTTGGAGCCTCAGCTTCAGGATCTGTCCTTCCAGTGAGCACTCAGGGCTGATTTCCTTCAGAATGGAGAGGTTTGATCTTCTTGCAGTCCATGGGACTGAATTCTCCAGCACCAGAATTCAAAAGCATTGATTCTTTAGCGATCAGCCTTCTTTATGGTCCAGCTCTCACTTCCATACATCACTAGTGTTTTCTTTAGTCTCTCCTGAATATTCAGGCAAAAGGCTTTAGGGGGCACAATATCTAATGAAATCAAGAAGATTTGTGAAATGGCTTTCCCCAAGAGGCCACAAATCCTTCCTGCTCTCTCAACAGTCCGGTGGCCTTACTTCTGCATTCCTATGCAGCAGGTCTACCAGGAAGTGCAGCTAACCGCTCTCCGACTCTAGAGGAAATCCACCTTAAGCCTCTTTGGCTAGGCGCCAAATTCCATCTACTAACTGTGCCAGATTTGTACAGGAGCTTGTGAGTTTAATGCCCTTATACTTTATAACCGGAGTCACTAAACTCTTGTGCCAAGTTCCTCATTCTGCTGGGTCGCAGGCCATAAATTCAAAGTGCACAGCTTAGTCCAAAGAATCGCCGGAAACTGTAGTTTGCTCCCAGCATCCTTGATAAATGACAGCCCACAGGATTCTTGGTGGGTGGGCGCAGGGCCGGATTCAGGTTCGATGAGGCCCTAAGCTCCTGAAGGTAATGGGGCCCTTTATATGTCCAGCTGTCCTTTGTCCACAACAATTTGTCGCTGTTTTTTGTGTTGAATATACAGCGGTGCCTCGCAAGACGAAAAGAATCCGTTCTGTGAATCTCTTCGTCTAGCGGTTTTTTCATCTTGTGAAGCAAGCCCATTGACGAATTAGCGGATTAGCGCTATTAGCGGCTTTTAGCGGCTTATCTGCTGATCGGATCAGCTGATAAGCGGCTTAGCGGCTTAGAAAAAGGGGGGGGGAGGAAAAAAAAACCAGCAGGAACTCGCAAGACATTGTCGTCTTGCGAAGCAAGCCCATAGGAAATTCGTTTTGCGAAGCACCTCCAAAACGGAAAACTCTTTCGTCCAGCGAGTTTTCCGTCTTGCGAGGCATTCGTCTTGCGGGGCACCACTGTATGCCAGATAGGGACGTGGGTGGCGCTGTGGGTTAAACCACAGAGCCTAGGACTTGCCGATCAGAAAGTCGGCGTTTCGAATCCCCGTGATGGGGTGAGCTCCCGTTGCTTGGTCCCTGCTCCTGCCAACCTAGCAGTTTGAAAGCACCTTCTCTGGTGGGAAGGTAAATGGTGTTTCCGTGCGCTGCTCTGGTTCGCCAGAAGCAGCTTGGTCATGCTGGCCACATGACCCGGAAGCTGTCTGTGGACAAACGCCGGCTCCCTCGGCCAATAAAGCGAGTTGAGCGCCGCAACCCCAGAGTCGGTCACGACTGGACCTAATGGTCAGGGGTCCCTTTACCTATATGCTAGATGGTCATTTATGGACCTAATAGGTATCTAAAGCCATTTGCACATAACAAAATAAGTATTTTATCAAAGGAACTGTTGAACTGAAATACAATTAAGGATTCCTGTGTTGCCAGAGTTGGGGTCCAGCTAGATGATCCCTGGGGGTCCCATCTACAATTCTCTGATTCTGTGAAAAATGCCTAAGGCTGACTCCTACAAAATAAAACAAAAAAGCCAAGCTTTTGGGGAATCATAGAATCATAGAGTTGGAAGAGACCACAAGGGCCATCGAGTCCAACCCCCTGCCAAGCAGGAAACACCATCAGAGCACTCCTGACATATGGTTGTCAAGCCTCTGCTTAAAGACCTCCAAAAAAGGAGACTCCACCACACTTCTTGGCAGCAAATTCCACTGTCAAACAGCTCTTACTGTCAGGAAGTTCTTCCTAATGTTTAATGGGGAGGATTGAGCATGCTGAATCTTGAGTGTTAGAAAAGAAAAATAGAAAACTCACTCATTCACTCTCTTTGTGTAATGGCAGAAGACTTGACTGGCAGACACTCTGAACAGCAACACTCCTGTTAGAAGACAACGATACGCCACAACATTTTGTCGCAGCACATCCCACTAGTTGTTCTGCTGAAGACAGGAGATGTGACGGAATTTGTCTAAATCATGGGTAGGCAAACTAAGGCCTGGGGGCCAGATCCGGCCCAATTGCCTTCTCAATCCAGCCCGCAGATGGTCTGGGAATCAGTGTGTTTTTACATGAGTAGAATGTGTGCTTTTATTTCAAATACATCTCTGGGTTATTTGTTGTTGTTGTTGTTGTTTAGTCGTTTAGTCGGTTTGATCTTCTCGCAGTCCATGGGACTCTCAAGAGTCTCCTCCAGCACCATAATCCAAAAGCATCAAGGAATTCGTTCATTTTTTTATCCAAAATATAGTCCGCCCCCCCCCAAAAGGTCTGAGGGACAGTGGATCGGCCCTCTGCTGAATAAGTTTGCTGACCCCGGGTCTCAATGATGAGGTCATTGCAAAAGGCTTTTGATACTCTGAAAGGCGACATCAGAGTCAGGTATAAAGAGAGAGGGAGGAAAATACCTTCCTCTTCTAACCACCTGTACCTCATTCAGACTCTTCCCATCATCTTCAAATAAATATTTGTTCAGGTATAAAGGCCGAGTCGCCTCATGCGGGAAGGAAGAAACTGCAAGCAAAAAATATATAAGGTCTTTTGTAACAGTCTAACATGCCGAGACAAGTCGTTTGGAGGGCTGTGGGGTTGCCAACTGCTCAGGAAATGCCAGCTTTGGTGCGTGCCTCTGCCTTTGGCAGAGATTTGATGCGCAAACATCGGCAAGTGGAGGTTATTTTTCCTGGCGCAGAGTCAAGTGTGATTACCTGCCAGGTCCAATTCCTCTTTCAAGGACAAAGGAGGCTGGTTTCAAAGTTCGGATGGTGGAGCACGAGTGCGGATTCTGCCGAGGGGCCAAAACAGAGGCACCGCCACCAATATTGCTGAGGAAAATGGGTTCGAAACAGGCAGTGGTGTCCTTTCCCACTCAGGACCTGAGACCCACCCTGACGTTTCCTGAGCCCATCCTGAAAATGTGTGCACGGGACACACACTCTGTACATGCTCAGATGCCCGCTTCTTGCTGGGCCAACCCCCTGCCTCTTCTAGTCCCATTTGCATTTACAAAATGAGAGGCGCTGCTGGAAGCCAAATTGTCCTCAGATGGACTTGGGCCGTGAGAGCACTCTGCACGCACTCAGAGAGCCTCCTTCGCCGGAGGAACAGTTTAAGGATCTGGGCATGTTTAGCCTGGAAAAGAAGAGACTGGGAGGAGATATGAGAGCCATCTTGAAAATTCTCAAGGGTTTTCCTACAGAAGAGGGAGCGACCTTGTTTTCTCCAGCACCAGAGGGTAGGATTCGAACCCGAACCAATGGATTCAAGTGATAAGGAAGATTTGTAAGAGCCGTTTGGCACTGGAACGGTCGGGAGGCGGTGGGCTCTCCTTCCTTGGAGGTTTTTGAGCAGAGGCTGGACGGCTTTCGGTCATGGATTCGTGTATTGTAGGGGGTTGGACTAGATGACCCTTGGTGTCCCTTCCCTAATCATGATTCTGTGATCCTCTCCTTTTCATACACTTGCATGCTTGAAGACTGTATGCTAGTTCATGTACACAACAACAGCCACATGGACATTAAAGGTAAAGGGGCCCCTGACCATTAGGTCCAGTTGTGACCGACTCTGAGGTTGCGGCGCTCATCTCACTTTATTGGCTGAGGGAGCCGGCGTACAGCTTCTGGGTCATGTGGCCAGCATGACTAAGCCGCTTCTGGCGAACCAGAGCAGCGAACGGAAAAGCCGTTTACCTTCCCGCCGGAGTGGTACCTATTTATCTACTTGCACTTTGACGTGTTTTCGAACTGCTAGGTTGGCAGGAGCAGGGACCGAGCAACGGGAGCTCACCCCGTCGCGGGGATTCGAACCGCCGACCTTCTGATCAGCAAGTCCTAGGATCTGTGGTTTAACCCACAGCACCACCTGCCAGCCCAGAAATGAAGGAAGAGACTATCCCCTGCTTGAAGATCCCGGGCCCCAGGGAAATTTGACTGGCCTCGACTAGAGCCAGGGCCTTTTCGGCCGTGGCCCCGGCCTGGTGGAACGCTCTCCCACAAGAGACCAGGGCCCTGCGGGATTTGACATCTTTCTGCAGGGCCTGCAAGACTGAGCTGTTCCGCCAGGCCTTTGGGCAGGATGCAGTTTGACTCCTTTGTATAAAACAAGCCCAAATTAGGCTCCCAAGGTCCTTGTATGGAAACAGTTGACCCTGGCAATTATTAAGCACTCTCAGTTTCACCCTGATAACTGCCATCTGCCCGGATTTTAACTTGTCTGAATTAATTTTAAGATGCATTTTAACGAATTGATGTCTGTTTTTATGCTTATTGTGTTGTTTTTATGATGTTAGCCGCTCTGAGCCTGGTCTCGGCCGGGGAGGGCGGAATACAAATAAAATTTTATTATTGTTAAAGAAGAATGGCAAACCAAGCTGACAGACTGCCAAAATGGCAAAATTAACCAGGAAGCTGAGGAACCAAGAAGACAAGAACTTTAAAAAAGAATCGGAAAAGTTTACAATATATACCATACACAAGATCATTGTAAGCAGGTTGAAACATTGGCAGGATTTTAAACAAACTTGTCATGTAACAGAATGTATAGATAACCTAGAAAGATAAATCCACTGGTTTTGAATCCATTGGTTTGGGTTTGAATGCTACTCTTGGCAGTGGCACCTGCCCTGAGGAACTCCCTCGCTGCGAGAAGCCAAGTTACAGGGAACCAGGAAGAGGGCCTTCTTGGTAGTGGCACCCGCCCTGTGGAACTCCCCCCCACCAGATGTCAAAGAGAAAAACAACTACCAGACTTTTAGAAGACATCTGAAGGCAGCCCTGTTCAGGGAAGCTTTTAATGTTTGATGCATTACTGTATTTTAATATTTTGTTGGAAGCCACCCAGGGTGGCTGGAGAAGCCCAGCCAGATGGGCGGGGTATAAGTAATATTATTATAATTATTATTTTAAAAATATTGGAGAAGTATTGATATGCAATTGAAAATAGGACCCATGGAAGGGATGGGTAGAATTCAGAGTAATCTCGGTAATTGGATTTGTAATTGGGTTTTGTTGTATGCTTATATTTTGGAAAATGAAGGTGACCCGGAAACTACAACTAATACAGAATGCGGCAGCTAGACTGGTGACTGAGAGTGGCCGGCGAGACCACATAACACCCGTCTTGAAAGACCTACATTGGCTCCCAGTACGTTTCCGAGCACAATTCAAAGTATTGGTGTTGACCTTTCAATCCCTAAACTGCCTTGGCCCAGTATACCTGAAGGAGCGTCTCCACCCCCATCATTCTGCCCGGACATTGAAATCCCGCGCCAAGGGCCTTCTGGTGGTTCCCTCATTGCGAGAAGCAAAGCTACAGGGAACCAGGCAGAGGGCCTTCTTGGTGGTGGCGCCCGCCCTGTGAAACGCCTGCCCATCAGATGTCAAAGAGATAAACAACTACCTGACATTGAGAAGACATCTTAAGGCAGCCCTGTTCAGGGAAGTTTTTAAATGTGTGACATCTTAGTGTATTTTTGGTCTTTGTGGAAGCCGCCCAGAGTGGCTGGGGAAACCCAGCCAGATGGGTGGGGTACAAATAATAAATTATTATTATTATAAAATCAAGTAGGAATTTATTTCTGAAGAAGAAGAAGAAGACTGTATGCTAGCTAAGTGTGGGGAGTGAGATCGCTGAAAAATTCCAGTGTGTAGCCGAGCCAAATTTGCAGTTTCTCCTTTCAGAATCGATTCACCTGCCAATCTAGCTGTCCAATCGCACCGGCGGAGGGAAGGGCCTAGGGGAAATTTCAGGGGAAAGGGAGGGGGGAAAAAAGAGAAAGAAGTAAACAGTCTCGTTTAATTTATTGCATTTTGCTTCCTGGTGTCGGACTCTGAACTCCGGGCAAAAGACTCTGCGAGGCTGGACGGTGGAGGGACTTTTCAGGGGCGCGCAGGGACCGCGATGGCAGCGCCACACAGCTGGGCCACCAAACCGAAGGCCACCGTGCCGCCCCATTATTATTCGGGGTTCCTGGAGAAGAGGAATGCCTGGGAAAAGGTAGGAGAGACTTCAGGGTCTCTTAGGAGAAGGATCAGAAAGCTGAACTGCAAGTTTTGTCGCTGTGAGCAAGGAAGGAAGGTGACGGGGCTTTGGCCCAGGACCCCCACACAGCAGGATTTTTTTGGGGGGGCCAGGCAGGATGATGAACCCCAAACCCCAAAATTTCAGATCCCCTCCAAAGTTTTGCAGTTGTTTTGCAGCGAAAACACTGCCCCAACAAATGAGGGATTGATGCAATAGACATGGGGTTTGCAGTTGACACCTCAAAACCCAACAGTGCCCAGATCCCAATTTTGGGGGGGTCTGTAGTTACTATCATTTCAAGATACATTGAGTGAGATAGATAAGCAACCCAAGACTTATTAAGTTCAGACAATTGTGTGCTTTTGGTTCGCCTCAATTTGGGGAACTTACCGTTTTTGCTGCTGTGTCTCCGAAACGATCTGGGGAAAGGTTGTGGGAAAAGGAAACTCAAACGAGATTGGGGCTCCAGAGAACATTTCGCTGCGACAGCTTTTGCTATTCTCCTTTCTTTCTCGAAAAAGTTTAAGGAAGGGAGGGATTGAGGTTGTGTTCTGTGTGGGGTGGAAGAAATAGAAGGACTTTTGTCCCCCGTCCACCTGCTCAGTACTCTTCTCCTGATGCCAGAAATTGGGGAAGGAGACAGCCGACGGAGCAGGTTGGCAGTAGAGGCAACAGAAACAGGCCTGGGGAACTCTCTGCCACAAGGTGTGACGGAAGGCTTGGAAGATGGCTCTGAAAAGAGGCGGGAGGAATTTGGGGAGGACAAGATGGTCTAGTAGCCCCTCTGTTCATGACTGGTATACTTATGGAGGGCAAAGTATTACGGGGCAATACTTTGAAGCCTGCCACAGTTTCTGAGAACCAACCAAGACTTGACTGAGGAAATACATATTTGCATTTAAAGTAAGTAAGTGTGTGTGTGTGTGTGTGTGTGTGTGTGTGTGTGAATGCAGATTGCATTAGTTGTTTGATTCTGATGGGGCTGCAGCTGGCCTGTAATGGAATCATTGAATAATAATAATAATAATAAAATTTATTTATACCCTGCCCTCCCCAGCCAGAGCCGGGCTCAGGGTAGCTAACACCAATAAAATCACAGTAAAAAACATGATAAAGGTAAAGGGACCCCTGACCATTAGGTTCAGTCGTGGCCGACTCTGGGGTTGCGGCGCTCATCTCGCTTGGTCATGTGGCCAGCAGGACTAAGCCACTTCTGGCGAACCAGAGCAGCGCACGGAAAAGCCGTTTACCTTCCCGCCGGAGTGGTACCTATTTATCTACTTGCACTTTGACGTGCTTTTGAACTGCTAGGTTGGCAGGAGCAGGGACCGAGCAACGGGAGCTCACCCCGTCGTGGGGATTCGAACCACCAACCTTCTGATTGCCAAGTCCTAGGCTCTGTGGTTTAACCTACACAGCGCCACCTGCGTCCCTAAAAAAACCCAAAACATGATAGGGAAAAAAGAAAAGAAAACCCAATTTAAAATACAGGTTAAAATGCAATTTAAAATGCAGCCTCATTTTAAAAGCAGTCGATAAATCAAGACCATAAGGGGAGGGCAACATGAGGGTCAGACTGAGTCCAAACCAAAGGCCAGGCGGAACAGCTCTGTCTTGCAGGCCCTGCGGAAAGATGTCAAGTCCCGCATAGAGCTGGTTGGGACCCGAGGGTCATCTAGTCCAACCCCTTGCAGCTCAGGAATCTTTCGCCCAATGTGTGACTCGAACCCATGGCACTGAGTTTAGGAGGCTCTGCCAACTGAGCTATACCTCATGCCCTGTGTGTGTGTGTGTGTGTGTGTGATTAACTCTTTCTTCCCCTGCTGCTGTCCTGATGAGAAATCTTAGTATCAAAGGAGTAGCAGCGGTTCTCAAGCTGTGGGTCCCCAGATGTTGTTGGACTAGAACTCCCATCATCCCATGAGCTCTGGCCTTGCTAGCTAGGGGTGATGGGAGTTGTAGTCCAACAACATCTGGGGACTCACAGGTTGAGAAAGGCTGTGTCGGGGGATCTCCCTGCAGAAAGAAATGCCAATTTTCTTCAAAACCACAGCAGAGGAAGAAATTGCTTGCTTGTTTGTTTGTGATATATGTAAAAAAAACCCTGTTCCTTTGCCCTTAGGGGTATCCAAGAGCCCATATAGAGTCCCTTTGTATGTTCTCTGTC
This sequence comes from Podarcis liolepis, assembly GCF_965112155.1. Taxonomy (NCBI): domain Eukaryota; kingdom Metazoa; phylum Chordata; class Lepidosauria; order Squamata; family Lacertidae; genus Podarcis; species Podarcis liolepis. The sequence continues at coordinate 5,805,620 of NC_139572.1, read as the reverse complement.
GGTAGGAGAAAATAACAGAGGCCAACCAGAGAATATAGAGAAGCAAAGCAGCTAGTAAGCCTGATTTTATTAAAACTGTGGCAACAAGAAAGTTTCTTTACAACTGCTCTGATTTTTCTCTTCCCCCTCCCCCAGGAGTACAAAAAATATTGGGCAGGTCTCCGAGAACTGAGTCTCTATTTCTACAACAGCAGCAGAGATGCCCAGGTAATGGCGAGAAATTATATGCACATATATATCTTGGCTTTTTTGGGATGGGGATGGGAGAAACTGCCCTAAACTCTACCATTTAATAAATGGTAGGATTTTGATTATTTGGGATATGGAGGGAATATATCAACTGCAGAGGAATTCCTATGCAAAACGACCTGGCCAAGCTTGGACCATTAAGGAAAAAATGCAGTGCAAATGGCCAAATTTCAGAGGCAATTCAGCAACAAAACGTTTTGAAAATTTACTCCATCCGCGTTCGGGGAGATGACTAGCTTGTGTCTCTAAATTTCAAGGGGTCTACTCTTGAGCAGGGATGTCGGGTGGCTCTGTGGCTTAAACCACTGAGCCTAGGACTTGCCGATCAGAAGGTTGGAGGTTCGAATCCCCGTGACGGAGTGAGCTCCTGTTGCTCGGTCCCTGCTCCTGCCAACCTAGCAGTTCGAAAGCACATCAAAGTGCAAGTAGATAAATAGGTACCGCTCCGGCGGGAAGATAAATGGCGTTTCTGTGCACTGCTCTGGTTCGCCAGAAGCGGCTTAGTCATGCTGGCCACATGACCCGGAAGCTGTACGCCAGCTCCCTCGGCCAGTAAAGCGAGATGAGCGCCGCAACCCCAGAGTCGGCCACGACTGGACCTAATGGTCAGGGGTCCCTTTACCTTTATATATATTTTTAAAAAAGAAGGTGGACAGCTGCAAAGTGAGCAAGAAGGAGGCGCAACAGAAGTTAGCTCTGAGCGGAGAGACGGAGCACTTTTTTAAAAAAATCATGAGGACTAAAAACTTGGGCTTTGACTCTACTTGCACTTCCTCCCCGCAGTATGTTGAGAAAATTGACCTGACTGATTTCTTGTCCCTTGCCGACGACAACCCCCCACGAATTGCGGCTGCCTGGCCCACGGATGGGGTGGGACTGAACCTAAAAACTCGAAGCCAGGAAGTGAAACTGAAGGTAAGAGATCCTTTCTGCAAAGTCCAAAAATGTCTCCTTGTTTGCAGAGACGAGAGATGAGACTTGCTCCATTGATCGTCAAAAACTCCAAGCGGTTTATGCACAAGGTAAAGGGACCCCTGACCATTAGGTCCAATCGTGGCCGACTCTGGGGTTGCGGCGCTCATCTCGCTTTATTGGCCGAGGGAGCCGGCGTACAGCTTCTGGGTCATGTCGCCAGCATGACTAAGCCGCTTCTGGCGAACCAGAGCAGAGCACGGAAACACCGTTTACCTTCCCCCCAGAGTGGTACCTATTTATCTACTTGCACTTTGACATGCTTTCGAACTGCTAGGTTGGCAGGAGCAGGGACTGAGCAACGGGAGCTCACCCCGTCATGGGGATTCGAACTGCCGACCTTCTGATGGGCAAGTCCTAGGCTCTGTGGTTTAACCCACCCGCGTCAAATATCTGTGCTGGTACTGTTTGTACAAGAAAGGATGGCTGTGATGTAGATCTTTGCAACCTAAAGATATACAAACACCTGCGCTGTTCCCTGTTACATATTAGCTGGACAGAGTTAGGTCTTTGTAACCTAAAGATCTACAGATAACGGTATTGTACCCCAAGCGTACTGGAAACAAAAGCAGAGCAGATATCTATGATCCAAGAACAAACGGTATTAGCTAAACTGACCCTGTTGTAAAAATCTTTAATATATATATATATATAAAATTCTACAGGACACACAGTGAACATGGGCACCGGTTTTTGTACTAGCACAGATATTTGACGCGGGTGGGTTAAACCACAGAGCCTAGGACTTGCCCATCAGAAGGTCGGCGGTTCGAATCCCTGCGATGACAGGGTGAGCTCCCGTTGCTCGGTCCCTGCTCCTGCCCACCTAGCAGTTCGAAAGCACGTCAAAGTGCAAGTAGATAAATAGGTACCACTCTGGCGGGAAGGTAAACGGCGTTTCCGTGCACTGCTCTGGTTCGCTAGAAGCAGCTTAGTCATGCTGGCCACATGACCCGGAAGCTGTACACCGGCTCCCTTGGCCAATAAAGCGAGATGAGCGCCACAACCCCAGAGTCAGTCACGACTGGACCTAATGGTCAGGGGTCCCTTTACCTTTTAAGTTGAATATGTTGGAGGGAGAAGTTTGGAAGAGCGATTCAGCACCGCAATGGCTATCAGAGTCTCACTTTCCCAGACAAGAGCCAGAAATGAAACACAGCCCGTTCCTTCGAAATCTGCAATTAATCCGGATTTTGTGATGCAGTTGTCCGGCCAGACAACATTTACAAAAGGATGCACGTATTAGCTGAAGACGTACATGAAAATAGTGAAAGCAGCACACACAAAAACACTATATACGAGGAGAAAATGCTCACAGAAATGTGCGTATTACTCCAAACTGTGTACAAATCATGCGTCTATCAGGAGAAATTCTTTCTAAGATGCTGAAGGGTTTTCCAGAGTATTTACCTAAATAGAAACCTTGCCGATGGCCGTGGAGACGTTGGCAATTGAATTTAAGAATGGGGAAACGAGAAACCAAGAACTCCGAAATGGATAGATCCTTCCGTCTCTTAATCGTCAAATATGATGGGCACCATGTTGTCTAAGCCTGGTATACAATATTAAATTGGTTAACATGATGAAGTTAAGTTTTTAAAACTGGGATTGTTCTTTTCAGATGGAAAGTCTTGAGTCGCGAGAGCTATGGAAAGGTTTTATTCTCACGGTTGTGGAGGTGAGTTTAATCCTTTCTCTTCTTCTCCTTCTCTGTCTTCTTCTTCTTCTTGTGTTTTAGCAATTTTTAGTCATTTTTTTTAAAAGGAAGCAAAGATCTATGAGGAGCAATAGTTTAAGCACCCGACCACCACCATGTGGGAAGAGAAACTGACGCCGGGGCAATTCAGAGAGGCTATTTAAGGGATAAATCAGGAAGTTTTGGCTCGCAAAAGTTTATATCCCGTGTTAGTCTTACTCAGAATAATGACATGAATGCGCCCGACTGACTTAGGGCTATGCATTTTAGTGAGCCTACTCTGAGTAGAATACAACCCAAAGTCTCTAGCTTGGGACAACGGGAAGTACCATATTTTTTGCTCTATAAGACTCACTCTTTCCCTCCTAAAAAGTAAGGGGAAATGTGTGTGCGTCTTATGGAGTGAATGCAGGCTGCGCAGCTATCCCAGAAGCCAGAAGAGCAAGAGGGATTGCTGCTTTTGCTGCGCAGCGATCCCTCTTGCTGTTCTGGCTTCTGAGATTCAGAATTTTTTCCCCTTGTTTTCCTCATCCAAAAACTAGGTGCGTCTCGTGGTCTGGTGCATCTTATAGAGCGAAAAATACGGTAATCAAATAGAGGCTTAGCCCTGCAAAAGGGGGGGTTTTCAATTGTAAAATAAGGCCAGTGTGAAATTTTTGGATTTAACATGTAGGGTTTTGAACATGTAAATAACATCAGAAGATTAACTCATTAGCTGTGGAGTGATTTAACCCTTCTCCCTAGCTGCAGTCCTAGATGAAATGACTATTTATTACGTCGGAAGTTCAACAGCAGAGATCATTAACTAAATGGTTCATTCTGCTTGTGTTTCAGTCAAACAGCCAAGAGAGGGGCGGGTTGGGGGTGTTGCCGAGCAACCAAGCAGAGTGACATCACGTTTGCTGAGGTAGCATGCACTCTGATTGGCTGAGTAGTTCAGAGAGAATTTTTCCTCTGAACGTTTGGTTGAATGTCTCCCTACTGTAAATCTCTCTGCTACAAGGCTGGTTTACTTCTCAAATTATACACACTGATTTTGTTCAGTACAGTGGTACCTCGGGTTAAGTACTTAATTCGTTCTGGAGGTCCGTTCTTAACCTGAAACTGTTCTTAACCTGAAGCACCACTTTAGCTAATGGGGCCTCCTGCTGCTGTTCTTATCCTGAAGCAAAGTTCTTAACCAGAAGCACTATTTCTGGGTTAGCGGAGTCTGTAACCTGAAGCGTCTGTAACCTGAAGCGTATGTAACCCGAGGTACCACTGTAAAGTGCTGTCAGGATTTCTTTTATCTCCAGGCTCCATCTGCATTGCTGAAGTGACTTAAGCAACACGTCTAACCCCAAACTCTGTTCTCCCGTAGATGAAAGTCCCGACCACCCTGAGTTTGCTCCCTGGTCACTTCTGCATGTTGTCTGAAGCACTCGAGAAGGAAAAGGAACGTCGATCCAAGGCTGACATGAGAGTCGAGAAGCCACTTCCAGAGTGAGTGGACTGCAAACCCCTGGAGGCAAAGATGTGTTTATATTTGCCAGGGGAAATAATATGCACTCAGTGTCACCATGACTTTTAAACTTGGTAGGGCTACAATTTTCCACCCTGCAGTTTTCCTTTTACAGTGGACTCTCGGGTTACGTTACCTTCGGGTAATGTAACTTTCGGGTTGCAAACGCGGCAAAACCAGAAGTGTATGCGCGTTGCGCACATGCTCAGAAGTGCTCAATTGTGCCGCAAGCGTGCGCAGAAGGGTGCCTCCGGTTACCAAGATTTCGGGATACGACTGGGCCTCTGGAACGGATCCTCTTCGTAACCGGAGGTACCACTGTACAGCACTTATTGAGGAAAGTGTGCCTCGACGCGTGTTGGAAGTGCAACAGCAGGGATCATTCAGTTTGCAACTTAGGGGTTAATTCTGCTAGTGCTACAGTCTGTTGGCCAAGAGGGGGACCAGTGGAGCTGTTGCTTAGCAACCAGGGACAATGGCATGATGCCTGCTGAGGATGCACTTGCTCTGATTTGGATCCCACCAAGCAGGGCAAACGTTTTTTAAGTCCCGCCAACACTCCTTGCAATGGAGTAGAAGATTATTCACACACAATACAGGGCTGTTTAAGACGGGAAAGCCGTCTGGGGCAAGGCTGTAGTTTTTGCAAAAGATCTTCTTTATTTATTTCCGCCCCAGCTGTTTCTTTAAGGTCTCCAGGACGGAGGCCGAAGTCCTTCTGGAGAAGAACGAAAACTGTGGGAATATGTTGCTGCGGCCAGGAGGGGATGGCAAGAGCGTCTCTGTGACCACCCGGTTGAAAGCGAACGGGTGAGTTTGGCAAGGCAAATCCATTGCAGAAAATTCTGCAATCTCCTTTCCCTCCTTTAGCCCACCGTCGCCTCCCTTGTCATCCGAAGGTCCAGCCGTCTCCCTTGCTGGCCTCCTGCCTCTAATGCATTAAAAGGTTTTGTTTTCATTGTTGTTCACTTTAATATATATATATATTACATTATTATTTATTTGTTTTAACAACTTGCATATCACATCATCGCAGTCATCTCCAAGTGGAGATCCAGTGCAAACCAGACTAAAAAATGAATTAAAACTAAAAAACCAGAACTCAATTAGATAGCCTGCCAACAATAGCCTGGAGAAGAGGAGGTTAAGGGGTGATATGATAGCCATCTTCCAATATATAAAAGGATGTCACATAGAGGAGGGAGAAAGGTTGTTTTCTGCTGCTCCAGAGAAGCGGACACGGAGCAATGGATCCAAACTACAAGAAAGAAGATTCCACCTAAACATTAGGAAGAACTTTCTGACAGTAAGAGCTGTTCGACAGTGGAATTTGCTGCCAAGGAGTGTGGTGGAGTCTCCTCCTTTGGAGGTCTTTAAGCAGAGGCTTGACAACCATATGTCAGGAGTGCTCTGATGGTGTTTCCTGCTTGGCAGGGGGTTGGACTCGATGGCCCTTGTGGTCTCTTCCAACTCTATGATTCTATGATTCTATGATTAATACAAAGTCTTCAGTAAGCGCTGGAAGTTCATCTGAAAGGGAAGCCCTCAATATTGGGTCCACAATATTATAATGATGACGACAATTTTATTACAGTGGTACCTCAGTTTTCAAACGTAATCCGTCCCTGAAGATCATCCGACTTCCAAAACGTTTGAAAACAGAGGCGCAAATGGCGGTCTCCAGTTTCAATGGCGAAAATAATAATAAAAGAACTCAGTGGAAGTCATTTGGCTTCCGAAAAGCATTCGAAAACAGAACGCAATTACTCCCGGGTTTTTGGTGTTTGAAAACCGAAACATTCAGCTTCTGAGGTGCTCGAAAACTGAGATACCTCTGTATTTATATGCCTTCCATCTGAGTGGGCTGTGTGTCTGAGTCATGGGGGACCACTAGGAATAATTGTGATATACTCAATTCCCCTCCCCAGTTCCCTTATTGTCTGCTTTTTCGCTCCCCCCCTGCATGAGGCATGGGAGAATTGAGCTGGCAGAATTAATAGGGGCTGCAAGAACTGAGAGAAGCATTAGCTGGCTGCACGGTTTTTCGCATATTGTGATTTTTGTATAGCACACACACACACACACCATGATTTGTGTTACATTGCTAGGTCAAAAATTACGAAACAGAAATCATATGGACTTCAAACCAGTTTTGGATGATACATCGATATATTGCCTTTCCCTAATTTTCCTTCATATGAACTGATGGTGATTTTGTTGGGGAAAACATCAAAAACGCAAGTTTAAAATTGAACACAGCCAAACACGCAACAAAGAAAAGCGTTGAAATATAGGCTGCAAAACTTTAAAATGTGCCCTTTCCAGCGAACTCCATAAATATTCTCTTTAAGAGCTTCTTCTAAAGTTTTCCACTTCCTCTAGAATAGAAGCAGGCCACAAGTTTGTAAGTTATAAAAAGGTTTACTTACTAATGGTCCAAAGGTCAGAGTCATGTGCTTTTCCATGCAGCAGTTAGAAAAAGATGCACAGGCAGAAAAAAAGTTATTGGTTACAAAATGGTGAAAGCTAAACTAGTGTATAGGGGAAAACTAGTTTCAGGCTACATTCTTGTCTGAAAGAGAAGAGGCTTGTTAAAGCCATGCGGTTGGAGGGAGCAATTCAGAGAATGAAAGCTTGGTTACCTCTTTCCTCCCAAGGTAAGGGGAAATGACATAGGCTCTATGGCATTAACCCTTCATGCATTTATTAGACTGAAGCATGCTGCTATATAAGGCGGGTTTAGCCTACAAATTTTACATAATCTCTTTTTATTTCCTTTACCCCCCCATTCTTTTGCTTTTGTTTTCTTCCTTGTTAAATTTGCAAATAAAAAAAAACTTTTTTTTAAAAAAACAAACAAACACCTCAATTCTTACAAAAAGACGTTGCTCAATTTCCCTCTTTCCCCCCCGTATGCGGTGCAGGATCGTGTCTATAAAGCACTATAAAATCAACCTGACCGATGGAGAATACATCATTGATGTCGAAGAGCCGGTGAGTTGTGCTGGGGCCGTCATTCAACTAGGTGGCAGGGCAAATCAAGTGTAGTGTAGTAAATGTTTTGTAAGGACAAGGTTCCAGATTACCGTATTTTTTGCTCTATAAGACTCACTTTTCCCCTCCTAAAAAGTAAGGGGAAATGTGTCTGCGTCTTATGGAGCAAGTGCAGGCTGCGCAGCTATCCCAGAAGCCAGAACAGCAAGAGGGATTGCTGCTTTCACTGCGCAGCGATCCCTCTTGCTGTTCTGGCTTCTGAGATTCAGAATATTTTTTTTCTTGTTTCCCTCCTCCAAAAACTAGGCGCGTCTTGTGGTCTGGTGCGTCTTATAGAGTGAAAAATACGGTAAATCCTACATATCGTGAGTTGAAAGGACCGGTTAGCAGATGGCGGGCCAAGACCTTTCTTTGCCTGAGACCCCAGAGAGCAAATTCTCTGTAAAGAATACAGACACAAGAGTCTTTCCTTAAAAGTAACAAGAAGTTTACTCACATTTCAGTTCACGATTTGATCCCTGAAAGGCAGGCTTGACTTAGTAGTTGCATAACAATCTTTGAGAGCCAGCAGACTGCAAGATTAGGGACACAGGATCAGGCCCAAATGTCTGTGTGGACAAGGGGGCACTAGGTATCAAGGCGAGCAAGTAAGAACAGGCAGGCTCATGCAGTGGAAGAATTTGTCAGTTTTATTTCTCTCTGTTTCTCATTTTCCCCACCTTAAAGTTCAGCTCCCCATATTTCTGGAGCAATTTGCATATTTGCTTATAAAAAAGAATAATCTGGAAAACGAGCGAGGTCCCAGCTAAAGAAGAATGGCGGCTTAAACTGATGGACCTAACGTACAGAATAAGAGAACAAGAAAAACATACGTTTAGGGACAGATAGGTAGCCGTGTTGGTCTGCCATAGTCAAAATAAAAAAAATTCCTTCCAGTAGCACCTTAAAGACCAACTAAGTTAAGAATGCACCCCTTGCCTTTTCCTGGAAGACCTATTGCAGTCGTTAAGAGTCGTCAACAGGCTCATCTCAGCTATCTGCCAATCTCCCATTCCCACCACCCTTCTGAGTAATACCCCTCCCCACCTTCTCACTATATAGAAGGATCTGGCAACTTCTGTTTCAGTGTATCTGAAGAAGTGTGCATGCACACGAAAGCTCATACCAAGAACTAACTTAGTTGGTCTTTAAGGTGCTACTGGAAGGAATTTTTTTATTTTGAATACGTTTAGGGAAGATTGGAAAATGTTTGTTGAATATATGTGGGGAAATTGTGCACACCTGAAAATGTTGGCAGCATTAAGATAAATTAAACAGCGTAAATAAGTTTTGATGGATGTAATGGTGGAATACTGAACGGTTTAGTTTTTGTAAAATATGCAGGGATTTCTGATATGCAAAATGAACCGGAGAGGAAGGGAAGTCGCTGATATTTTAAGGATGTTTAAATGAATATTCTAAATTGTAAAACAGAAAATTTTATTAAAAATCATAGGAAAAAAATAAATAAGAATGAATCCTCCAAACAAATAAAAAACCATACATACTTCACAAAAATTCTTCAGACTATTAGTTTGAACCCCTGAATACATTTTTGTACACCATTTGGACTAACGTACACATATAGATGGGATGCGGGTGGCGCTGTGGGTTAAACCACAGAGCCTAGGACTTGCCGATCAGAAGGTCGGCGGTTCGAATCCCCGTGACGGGGTGAGCTCCTGTTGCTCGGTCCCTGCTCCTGCCCACCTAGGAGTTCGAAAGCACATCAAAGTGCAAGTAGATAAATAGGTAGCACTCTGGCGGGAAGGTAAACGGCGTTTCCGTGCGCTGCTCTGGCTCGCCAGAAGCGGCTTAGTCCTGCTGGCCACATGACCCAGAAGCTGTACGCTGGCTCCCTCGGCCAGTAAAGCGAGATGAGCGTCGCAACCCCAGAGTGGGTCACGACTGGACCTAATGGTCAGGGGTCCCTTTACCTTTACTTTACACATATAGATATGCAAGCATATCCATATATCTGTGGAAATAACTTGCATGATCTTAGGGGAAATATATATATTTATGAAAAGGTTTGCTTAGGGGAAACTGCGTGCAGAAACGTTGCATATTAGATAAATGTGCTGGTGAGTTTATCTTGAGGACTTAAAAAAAAAAGCAATTGACAGACTGAAGTGGAAAGGCAGATAGCTGAACTTAAGACAGAAAAAATGAGAAACCGAGAGGAATGAAAACGGACAGATTCACACACACCACTTATTGGTGTTCTTGGGGTTACTGCAATGCTGAAAGTGGAGAATTTCCAACTCTTCGCCAAGTAAATGTTAGTGAATGGTTTCCGCCTCTTTCTCTTTCCTCAGTATCGCTGCTCTTCGCTTGCCAAGGTGGTGGAATTTTTTGTAAACAACAGCAAGCGCATCCTGGTGCCGCTGTCTCTCGACGAGAGCTACGCCATGACTCTAGGTAGGTTCGTGGCTCAAGCCCTCCTCTACGTTGTCGGAACGCATTAGAAATTTCTCCATAGGAATCAGAGGAAATTGCTGACCTGTTATGTGAACACTCGCCAAAGGAGAGATACCTGAGAAGGCATCGTGCTTCTCGCTGCCGGGTATTTAACTTAATCTATGCTGCCATTGGTGGCGCTGTGGGTTAAACCACAGAGCCTAGGACTTGCCAATCAGAAGGTCAGTGGTTCGAATCCCCGCAACGGGGTGAGCTCCTGTTGCTCGGTCCCTGCTCCTGCCAACCTAGCAGTTTGAAAGCACGTCAAAGTGCAAGTAGATAAATAAGTACCGCACCAGGGGGAAGGTAAATGGCATTTCCGTGTGCTGCTCTGGTTCGCCAGAAGCGGCTTAGTCATGCTGGCCACATGACCCGGAAGCTGCACGCTGGCTCCCTTGGCCAATAAAGTGAGATGAGCGCCACAACCCCAGAGTCGGTCACGACTGGACCTAATGGTCAGGGGTCCCTTTATTTTTTTATGTTGCCGTTGGTTTTACATAGTTCAACGTAACTTGCAAACTTAAACAGTCAAATGTGTAATTATTTCTGCGCTTCCATGCAAAGGAAATGCAATTTAAACAGGGCCAAAAAATAAACGTCACCAACTGCATATCACTAGTGCCCTGAAAAACTTCTTCTCCTTCTCCGATCCCTCATAGCTGAGTGAGATTGTCTTCCATAAACATGGTTTTAACCCTGAGTCCGTAAGTGACTGTGGAGGCCAATTCTGGATCCACAGCATCCTTCCACAGTGGGGACAATGGTTTCCGGGCGGGAGTTGATCCTGGTGTGGATTTGCCAAGCGTGCCTTCCTCTTAGCACGTTTCTCCCTTTCGTCCTGAGTTCGAGTGTCTTCAAAGCCCATGACACCTTTGGTAAAGGCTGTTCTCCAACTGGAGCTCTCGCAGGCCAGTGTTTCCCAGTGGTCAGTGTTTATACCACATTTTTAAAGATTTGCCTTGAGAGAGTCTTTGAACCTCTTTTGTTGACCACTAGCATTATGCTTTCCATTTTTAAGTTCGGAATAGAGTAGTTGCTTTGGAAGACGATCATCAGACATCCGAACAGCATGACCAGTCCAATGAAGTTGATGTTGAAGAATCATCGCTTCAACACTGGTGATCTTTGCTTCTTCCAGGACACTGGCATTAGTTTGCCTGTCTTCCCAAGGGATGTGTAAATTTTTTCTATGGCAACAACAGTGTGCTGGTCCCGGGGGGGGGGGGGGAGGTACTATTACCGTAGCCAAAGTTCAGTCCAGAGTCACTAGCAGGGTAGACAATCACTAGATGAGACGCGAGGACTGAAACAGGGAGCCGGGCGGGGGAACAGGAACGCTGGTAGAGCAGAAGCAGGAAGCCAGGTGGGGAACAGGCACACTGGGAGTGCAGATCTAGGTCTGGGTAAAAGCAGGTACTCCACAACGACGTTGCTCCCGCAACCTGGGACCGGGCTGGCTGACCTTTATCTCCTTCTAAGGCCAGGGGTGGTCCCGGCCCCCAGGAGCCCCGCCTCTCCTGGCCTTAAGGCGAGCACTCCTCCTGGGAGAAACCAGTTCCCTTCGCCTCTCTGCCCTGAGCCTCTGCAGTTCAGGAGAGGCCGAAGGGTTACTGGGCCCCGGGGGAGACTCACCTGTAGGCACTGAGTCCTCAACCACCTCTGGAGCCAGAATGGATTCACCTGGTGCCTGCTCCTGAGGATCTGGCACAGGTGCAGGCTCCTCAGAATCTAAGCCTTGCCCCAGTTCAGCCGGCCCTGGAGGCGGGGACTCCTGTGCAGGCTGGGATTCCTCCGGTTCACTCTCAGACTCGGAATCCCAGGCCATCACAAACAGCAGCAGAGGAGAACAACTGGTCTTTCGCTGGGTTTGTTACCGTTGCAGACATGGGACAAATATACAGACTTAGTGAATGCTTCTATTTTTGTTTCTGTGTTTGGCAAGATCCGTAACTGCAGCTTCTTCTCGTTTCGCAGAGATCATGGAGACGGATAAAGAAAGTGGAGAGACTGCCCTGGTGGCCCCACACTTCCCCGGTATCCTGCCACGACCCCCAAGAGGTGTGACAATTCGCTTGCACTAATCCTGAGGCTAAACTCATGCTAACCTCCCTGTTCCTCTTCCCTGGGGGCCAGGAATTTGGGATGCCACACCCAACCTTCCTATGGTCTTTATAGGGACGCCGGTGGCGCTGTGGTCTAAACCACTGAGCCTCTTGGGCTTGCTGATCAGAAGGTCAGGGGTTCAAATCCCTGCTACGGAGTGAGCTCCTGTTGCTCCGGCCCAGCTGCTGCCAACCTAGCAGTTCAAAAGAACGCCAGTGCAAGTAGATAAATAGGTACCACTCTGGCGGGAAGGTAAACGGCGTTTCCGTGCACTCTGGTTTCCGTCACGATGTCCCGTTGTGCCAGAAGCAGTTTAGTTCGGCTGGCCACATGACCTGGAAAGCTGACTGCGGGCAAACGCCGGCTCCCTCGGCCTTAAAGTGAGATGAGCACCGCAACCCCATAGTTGCCTTTGACTGGACTTAACCGTCCAGGGGTCCTTTACCTTTACCTTTACTGATGGTCTTTAGCATCTGATCCTATGTTTGGAGGCCAAGGAAAGTGGAAGAAAGCTGTGTCTCTGGGTAGCCCGCTCCTCCAGGAATTTGTAAAATTCTTTTTTTTAAAGGAGGAGTCCACCACTGCCCCCCCCAGTGGAGGTTCCTGTCATGGGAGTGTGCTGGTCAGTAAGGTAATGGTAAAGGGACCCCTGACCATTAGGTCCACTCATGACCAACTCTGGGGTTGTGGCACTCATCTCGCTTTATTGGCTGAGGGATCCGGCGTACAGCTTCTGGGTCATGTGGCCAGCAGGACTAAGCCGCTTCTGGCGAACCAGAGCAGCGCACGGAAACGCCGTTTACCTTCCCGCCGGAGTGGTACCTATTTATCCACTTGCACTTTGACAAGCTTTCGAACTGCTAGGTTGGCAGGAGCAGGGACCGAGCAACGGGAGCTCACCCCGTCACGGGGATTCAAACCGCCGACCTTCTGATCGGCAAGTCCTAGGCTCTGTGGTTTAACCCACACCGTCACCTGCATCCCTTCTCCATCCTAGCATGTCCAAATTGCGTCCGTCTGTCCACACAGCAGGTGCACCCAGAGAAGGAAAGAATTCCCAGTCTCCGAAAAGCTTGCTTCCCCCTCCGCCATTCCAACCCCCAATTCCCGCACGGACGTCCAAGCCTGAGCATGTCTATGAGGCCGAAGATGTCCCAGACCAGACGTACGTGAACGACGAAGGTAATTCTTTGTCGACGGGTCTTTAGATAGCATCTGAACAGGCTTTGTGGTTATGTCATGGGCCTCCGTGTTGCTTTCACAACAAGCCTGCAAGGGAGGCCAGGATGAAAGGGAGAGTCGTGAACTGAAATATGTACAGCCGGTGGGAAATGAAGAAGGGGAAAAAATAATAATGCTAAAATGTTTTAAGTATTGAAATGGAATTAGGAAATGAGCAGAGAGGGAGGGAGGGAAGAGAGGCATCATGGAAGCAGGGCGGTAAGTCAACCCTTAAATTGTTATAAATTTGAAGTTAATTGGCTAAAATTTCTGAAATGCAATAAAAATTGCACCCCCCCAAAATGCAAGAGTCACTGACCCAGACTCAACCAGCGAGGTTTGTGACTGCATAAAGTCTTGAATGTCAAAGTCCTGTGCTCTAACCACTACGTTGCGCTGCCTTGTAGCTGGTTCGTTGCAATATGCAGGACCCTAAAACAGTGGTGCAGAACCTGGCAGCCTGGACTCTTAACTCCCATCAGCCCCAGCCGATGGTCAGGTGGTTTATTGTGGTGTAGTGGTTAGAGTGTTGGACTAGGACTTGGGAGACACGAGTTCGAATCCCTCTGCTTGGCCATAGAATCGTGAAATTCTAGAGCTGAGTCATCTAGTATAAGCCCTGCAATGCAGAAATCTAAACTAAAGCATTCTTGGCAGTTCACTGAGCCAGTCTCTCAGCTTAACCTACCTCACAAGGTCGTCGTGAGGATAAACGATGGAAGGGAGTCACCACCTCCAGCTCTCTGAAAGAAAGGATGGATTAAAAACGTAATAAGAAGGCAAATCAAGAAAATGGAATATTCCTGCCTCCCGCTTGCAGGCTTCCTATTGGCTACTGTGAGAGGCAGGAAGCAGAACTAAATGGACTCCCTTTGACATAATCCAGGGCAGGCTATTCTTACCTTCTTAAGCCACTTCTTTTGGATTTTATCTCTCTTTCCCTTTTCCCCAGATGTTGCTGAGATGAGACAGACCAAGCCATTCAAAGGTAAGCGAACATTCTTTGTGGCACTTTTAGGAATAAAGGTGTCCAGGGCAGCTGTCTACCAGCTACATCTGGTACGCAGGATGAGACCCTCCCTGCCCGCGTACTGTCTCGCCAGAGTGGTGCATGTCCTGGTTATCTCCCGCTTGGACTACTGCAATGCGCTCTACGTGGGGCTACCTTTGAAGGTGACTCAAACTACAACTAATCCAGAACGCGGCAGCTAGACTGGTGACTGGGAGCGGCCGCAGAGACCACATAACACTGGTCTTGAAAGACCTACACTGGCTCCCAGTACGTTTCCGAGCACAATTCAAAGTGTTGGTGCTGACCTTGAAAGCCCTAAACGGCCCAGTACTCCTGAAGGAGCGTCTCCACCCCCATCGTTCTGCCCAGACACTGAGGTTCAGCTCTGAGGGCCTTCTGGCGGTTCCCTCCCTGCGAGAAGTGAGGTTGCAGGTAACCAGGTAGAGGGCCTTCTCGGTGGTGGCACCCGCCCTGTGGAACGCCCTCCCATCAGATGTCAAGGAAATAAACAACTGTCTGACTTTTAGAAGACATCTGAAAGCAGCCCTGTTTAGGGAAGTTTATAATGTTTGGTGTTTTATTGTGTTTTTAATATTCTGTGGGGAGCCGCCCAGAATGGCTGGGGCATGCACCGTATTTTTCGCTCTATAAGACACACTTTTCCCCTCCTAAAAAGTAAGGGGAAATGTGTGTGCGTCTTATGGAGCGAATGCAGGTTGCGCAGCTTTCGCTGAAGCCAGGAGAGCAACAGGGATCAGCGCGCACCGATCCCTCTTGATCTCTTGGCTTCGCTTCGCTGGAGAGCCTCTGTGCAGCTTTCCCTCTCTGCACAGCGCCCCTTCAGCGAAGCGGGAGGAGAAACGGAGCCACTTCCATTTCTCCTCCTGCTTTGCTGGTGAGGTGCTGAGCAGAGAGGGACAGAACATTTTTTTCTTGTTCTCCTCTAAAACTAGGTGCGTCTTATGGTCTGGTGCGTCTTATAGAGCGAAAAATACGGTGTGTATGTATAAAAAAATTGTGCCCTCTGCTTGGGTTGTAGACAGAAGGAGCCTGTCAGCATCTAGTGCTAAGATTGTTCCCCCCCCCTTTGTTATTTCCCACCTCACAGAGTTTAAAGCTGTCCCTGTATTCCCGACTCCCGGCAAATCTCCCTGTGGACCCAGCCCAAGGAAAACTGGACAGGCCCTCTCCTCTCGCCTAGCAATGTCATTACCTAGAAGTTTTTCCACCGGTGAGTCTTGTGCATTTATCCCTCTGCTTAGTGCAAAGTTTTTAGCGGGGGCAATTAGAATAAGATCCATTATTTGTCGTTAAGAGTCGTCAACAGGCTCATCTCAGCTATCTGCCAATCTCCCATTCCCACCACCCTTCTGAGTAATACCCCTCCCCACCTTCTCACTATATAGAAGGGTCTGGCAACTTCTGTTTCAGTGTATCTGAAGAAGTGTGCATGCACACGAAAGCTCATACCAAGAACTAACTTAGTTGGTCTTTAAGGTGCTACTGGAAGGAATTTTTTAATTTGACTATGGCAGCCCAACACGGCTACCTATCTGTAACGGGATACATTATTTGATTATTGCTATAAACCCCCCCCCCCCCCAAAAAATGTATTTTCTATAGTTAAGTTTTAACCTCTGTCTTCAGTACATTTTATAGTCGTACTTCAGAAGTTGAACGGAATCCATTCTGGAAGTCCGTTCGACTTCCAAAATGTTCGGAAACCAAGGCACGGCTTCTGATTTGCTGCAGGAAGCTGCAGGTATCTGAAGAAGTGTGCATGCACACGAAAGCTCATACCAAGAACTAACTTAGTTGGTCTTTAAGGTGCTACTGGAAGGAATTTTTTTATTTTGACCCCCAGAAACATTATACATACATCACAGAAGGGGTGTAACCTAAGACCACCCCTCAGTTACATCACACCTACATCACAGAAAAAGCGGTCTAAAACAGAAATTTTAATATTGTTTTTCTCCTGTTGTTGTTTATCTCCTGTCTGGCAGGTTACTTGATTGGATTTCCTGGGTAGCCTGGCCAGTCTTTTATAATGATAAATACTTAGTTCCTGGGCCAGGTCACAGGATCACACCCTATTCAAACACAGACATACCCTTAAGACAGGATTTGTGAAGGAAAAGACAATGGGGAGGCTTTTCCATTTTGACCTTGCAGAGAAAAGATTTACCGTATTTTTCGCCCCATAGGACGCACTTTTCCTCCTCCAAAAATGAAGGGGAAATGTGCCTGCGTCCTATGGGGCGAATGCAGGCTTTCGCTGAAGCCTGGAGAGCGAGAGGGGTCAGTGCGCACCGACCCCTCTCGCTCTCCAGGCTTCAGGAAGCTCTGCGCAACCCTCGGGAGACCGGCTCCGAGGGTTGCGCAGAGCTGCCTGCAGTCCCGGGATCAGCGCAGCTTTGCGCCGCCATCCGGAGTGGGGCGCTAAGTCCCGCCCCGCTCCGGATGGCGGCGCAGAGCTGCCTGCCATCCCGGGATCAGCGCAGCTCTGCGCGGCCACCAGGAGCAGGGGGCGAAGCTCCGCCCTGCTCCCGGTGGCCGTGCAGAGCTGCCTGCAGTCCTGGGATCAGCGCACTTCTCCCCATCGCCAGTCCCACAAGCTCGGGGGACAGCGGGGAGGCAGAGCGTGCCTTCCCACTGTTCCCCGACCTGGTTCTTCCAGCCCCGCACCTGGGGGGGGGGGAAATAAATTTTTTCCCCTTTATTTCCCCCCCAAAAAACTAGGTGCGTCCTATGGGCCGGAGCGTCCTATGGGGCGCAAAATACAGTAGTCAGTTTAGGAATCAAAATGGTTCCAGGTTGGCCTTCCTGTGCTGATCTATGTATGTGCTTGGTTGGTACACTTATGAACATTACCATATATCTAAGATCATAAAATTCCTATCTCACACACACAATGCTTATGTTTTCCTGGTTAGGGATGACTGAGGAACTGGAACGCAAACTTCAGGAACGGAGGGCGACGCTTCAGGACGACTGAGCTGTCTTCACCTCTCGCCAACGGGCCAAGCAAAGGACGGGGCGGCCGGTGATCCACTCTGGAAGGCTGCCGGCCAGAGATTTCATGGTTTTTCTGCACAAGTCTTCCTCTGCTCCGTGTCCCAGCGTGATCTCGCAGCCGTCCGTCCTTCCCAGAACTGTCCTCCTGCTTCAATAGAGGCGGCTGTTTTACCCATCGCCGGGAACCAAGTTGAAAATATCCACCTCCCTGCCACCCAGCGCTGTTTGAAAAAGGGCGAAGGGTACTCTTAAGAGGCTAAAAACTTGCACAATGTCCATTTTCCAGCTCTCCCTGAGCTGTTGCAATGCTCCTGTCAGAATTGCAAAGAGAGGGCCGGCTTTCTGAAAGGGCGGTTGCAAAGGATAGAATAGGCCAGTTTGTTGGCGGCTGTGAAGGGGAGCATGTTATAGCAGGAGCAAGGAACCATTTCTTTGCCACATTCAATTTTGCGCAACTGTGCAGGGAGTCACCTGCCGCAGGTAGGCAGAGGTAAACAAGAATGCAGCAACGAATGGATGGAAATTTTACCTTTGTGCGGTCATCTTTCCCCCTGACGCACATTCCACTCCACTGGAGGTCCTCTAAATAATATAAATGGGCGATCTCTTGCAGCATAAGGTGCCTTGTTGTTGTTTAGTCATTTAGTCGTGTCCGCCTCTTCATGACCCCATGGACCAGAGCACACCAGGCACTCCTGTCTTCCACTGCCTCCCGCAGTTTGGTCAAACTCATGCTGGTAGCTTCGCGAACACTGTCCCACCATCTCGTCCTCTGGCGTCCCCTTCTCCTTGTGCCCTCCATCTTTCCCAGCATCAGGGTCTTTTCCAGGGAGTCGTCTCTTCTCATGAGGTGGCCCAAGTCTTGGAGCCTCAGCTTCAGGATCTGTCCTTCCAGTGAGCACTCAGGGCTGATTTCCTTCAGAATGGAGAGGTTTGATCTTCTTGCAGTCCATGGGACTCTCAAGAGTCTCCTCCAGCACCAGAATTCAAAAGCATCCATTCTTCGGTGACCAGTCTTCTTTATGGTCCAGCTCTCACTTCCATACATCACTACAGTGGTACCTCAGGTTACAGACACCAAAGGTTACAGACACTTCAGGTTGCAGACACTTCAGGTTGCAGACTCCGCTAACCCAGAAATAGTGCTTCAGGTTAAGAACTTTGCTTCAGGATGAGAACAGAAATCACACGGTGGCAGCGGGAGGCCCCATTAGCTAAAGTGGCGCTTCAGGTTAAGAACAGTTTCAGGTTAAGAACGGACGTCCAGAACGAATTAAGTTCTTAACCCGAGGCACCACTGCACTGGGAAAACCATAGCTTTAATTATACGGACCTTTGTGGGCAAGGTACTTACTCAGAGGTAAACCCTCACCGTGCAAAAGGAAGCGGGGCTGACTTCTGTGCAGATGTGCTCGGGAAGGCAGCCTCCGTTTCTCTCCAACGGAAAATGGAAAGACTCTGGCCTGGGGGCGGGGGCTACGTGGTGGTTCACGCTGGGAAGTTGTCGCTTGATGTCGCCACCGCTTTAGCAGGGAGGAGCAGGATTTCTCGTCTTCCGTGCGAAAGGTCCAAATGTTGCCATCAAAACAACGTTTGTTTTCAACCCACTTGTGAAGACTACCAGAGGTCACAAAGAAAGGGATGTATGACAACAACAAGAAGATGAGGAAAATAATAAAGAGA
The DNA here is from genome assembly GCF_965112155.1 of Podarcis liolepis. NCBI lineage: Eukaryota > Metazoa > Chordata > Lepidosauria > Squamata > Lacertidae > Podarcis > Podarcis liolepis. The sequence continues at coordinate 5,786,672 of NC_139572.1, read as the reverse complement.
AGATTGAACAGAACTGTGAACATTAAAGCAGCAGCAAGAGAGATGTTTGGATCCCTTTCTGAGCTTCAAGCATGGGTACCCCCAACAAAAATTTAAAAATTTGGCTGTGGAATTTGGAATTAATGTGATTTGATTGGTTTGTCAATAAAAATTATATTAAAAAAACAAAAAAGAATGTTGCCATCAAATGGCTTAAATAATTTCATTTTTGGAAACTGGACTGGTATCACAAAGCCGACACCAAATAAAGATATCTGATATCCCTTTTTAAAAAAAAAAAAAAAAAATTTTGTCTCTTTGATATGTTTCTATACAAATGTGTTCAGTTTGGTTGCTTGTTGCGTCTAATGTCTCACTTTCCCCGTAGGGAGCTCATACGTAGTTATCCTCGCAGCAATACCAGTGAGGTAGGCAAGACCAAGAGGCAGTCGCTGGCTGCAAGGCTGCCCATCAAGCTTCATGGCTGAGCAGGAACTCGAACCCAGACCTCCCAGATCCTAGTCCAGGGATCAGCAAACTTTTCCAGCAGGGGGCCGGTCCACTGTCCCTCAGACCTTGTGGGGGGCTGGACTAGATAGATAATTTATTACGGTCGGAGACCAGCTTATAAAACACACTTAGGGGTACAATCCCAGAAGGAAAACAAACATTTAAAACAATGTGCAACAATAAATTTATAATTTATAAATGCAATAAGCATGTAATGGCTATGAGTTACTCGTGCATAAACTGGTGCCTCTCTAGGCTAATTTGCCTTGTTAAACCTTTCTGACTGCACAGCCCCTTCTCATCGTGGCTGCCTCAGTCACTGGCAGAATCCGTCAGTGGGCGTTTCTTGAACCTCTTCCAACATAAAAGTTGTTTGACACCCAGTCTCCTCCTCCTCTCACTGCGCGGGAGTCTTCTGCGCAGGGAAGGCGTGGGTAGCGGAGGGCCTGGGCTCTCCTCACTGATGTCCAGTGAAGAGTCCTGGAGCCCTCTCTCCACTTCCCCCGTCTGCCCCCCTTCATCCCTGGTGTTGCGCTGATTGGCTTCCCCCTCTACCGAGCTGTTTCTCCCCCTGCTGCTGGGTCCTTCGCCAGCATCATCTGGGAGCCTCCCCTTCGCCTCTCGCTCTGATGTCAGTTCCCTGACAAAGCGTATAGACACTTAAAACTTTAAGATAAGCTACTGCAGAGAGATGACTCGGAGTCACCCACGGAACCGAGTTTGGGGATTTTCTTAACGAACTAGTTTGGGTCGGGGGATGGTCTGCGTCTACACAGAATCTGGCGACCATCTGGGTTGTCTTCTGATCTTTGCCTAACAGGAAAAGGTCACATTTTTGCTTTTCTGGGAGGTCAGCGAGCCTCACCAGCAGGGGATCAATGGTCTCACTCCGTGCCTCTTCCTAAAAGGGACATCTAAAGAACATGTTCCCTGGGCTTCCTATCTCCCCCAATGAAGAGGCGCAAAGTCTCTGAGCATATGGGACTTTTAAAAAAGGATCCTTCCAGGACCGGCGAGGGCAGAGCTGAGCTTCTGAAGGGGGGCTGGACTATATTTGGGGGGGGGGGCTTTAGACGGCCTGAAGAGGCTTCGCTTTACCTGGCCCAGTTGTCGTCCCAATAGCCGCAGTTGGGCTTCCCCAAACTTTTAGAAGACATCTGAAGGCAGCCCTGTTTAGGGAAGTGTTTAATGTTTGATGTACTACAGTATTTTAATATTTTTTGGAAGCGGCGATTCAAAACAAAAAGACAATGTTGTAGAGAAGTCACTTGAATTCGCTCTAAGAACCCCACAAATCCTCAGACGCAGCTGGGTTGTGCAGAAATCTGAAATTTATTGTTAAGGCTGGAAGCTGGTTGCGTGGTATGAAAGAGTCGCTTTCTAAAAAATCAAACCAACCACTCTACAAGCTTGTAGATTAAGGAGGTACTCTGTTCTGCAATGGTTCCCCCCATTATGCCACCATATGACTGCTGTCCAGGTAGGGCAACAAAAGGGGGGGGGGGACAAAAATAAACCAGAACGTTTGTGGTGTAAAAGAGGTCATGGGATTGCAGCAGGGAGTTGCAGGATCATAGCTGTCAAGTGTCCCTTATTTGAAGGGACAGTCCCTTATTCCAGCGCCATGTCCCACTGCTGTCCCTTATTGATAGATGTCCCTTAAATGATGTCCCTTAAATTTCAAAGGAAGCAGCTCCTCTCCCTCCCTCCCTGCCGGCCAGGGAGGAGGGAGGCTCCAACTGTGTTGCTCGGCTGTGTTGCTCACCCAATAAGAAGTCTAAGAACGACGGGTGGTGGTGGTGGAGTTTGCATGCCTTGTGTGTGGCTAGATAATGCAAGCTGAGGGGGTTTTTGAATGCTGGACGCCATTTTGTTGCACGTGCTGCTGCAAACTTTGCAGTGCAAAGCCAGGCCGGGGAGCCATCTTAAGTTGAGGCTGCATAGGCCTTGTGGTGCATGTGATTCAGATTCTATTCAGTTGAACCTCTGGTTACAAAGTTGGTTGGACAGTGTTCTCGAAGCTACCAGCATGAGTTTGACCAGAATGCAGGAGGACAGGAAGACTGGAGTGCCTGGAACAGGTGAGGCTGCAGGTCCCTTAATTTTGGCTGCTGGTCCCTTACTTTCAAATCTGTAAGTTGACAGCTATGTGCAGGATATGCACCAATTGCTGACCAAACTTTGGCAGGAAGAAACAGTGCTGAAATCAGGAGCACATCTGACCTTCCCAATAGCATCTTGAGCACAAACCATAATAAAAACATGATCAAAACCTAGAGGGAGCTTTCGAGCAGGCAGTCAAGGACGTTGTCATTTTAAAGGGTCTCAGGGCCACTGACCATGTGGCATTCTAGACAAGGCATTCTAGACTAAAGGCATTCTATACACGGCAGCCAGACTGGTGACTAGGAGCGGCCGCCAAGACCTACATTGAAAGACCTACATTGGCTCCCAGTACGTTTCCGAGCACAATTCAAAGTGTTGGTGCTGACCTTTAAAGCCCTAAATGGCCTCGGTCCATATACCTGAAGGAGCGTCTCCACCCCCATCGTTCTGCCCGGACACTGAGGTCCAGCTCCGAGGGCCTTCTGGCGGTTCCCTTGCTGTGAGAAGCTAAGTTACAGGGAACCAGGCAGAGGGCCTTCTCGGTGGTGGCGCCCGCCCCGTGGAACGCCTTCCCACCAGATGTCAAAGAGAACAACAACTACCAGACTTTTAGAAGACATCTGAAGGCAGCCCTGTTTGGGGAAGCTTTTAATGTTTGATGTATTACAGTACTTTAATATTTTTTTGGAAGCTGCCCAGAGTGGCTGGGGAAGCCCAGCCAGATGGGTGGGGAATAAATAATAAATTATTATTATTATTATTATTATTATTATTATTATTATTATTATTATTATTATTATTCTGCCTCCATTTCAGTGATCTTTGACAGTGACGTACCACCCCTACCATTCCTGTTCACGAAACATTTATTTGATTCTTTTTAGTTTGTGACTCTATGCACATATTATATGTCTTCTGCGTATGAATTTTGAAACGGTATACTGTTATAAAAACTTTGTCAGTATATTATTAGCCGACATGTTGCTTGTTGTTGTTGTTCAGTCTGCTCTAAAATGAGCTGTTGTTCCTTAAAAGAGAGGGAGGGCAGCTGCAAGGCTCCAGATTCAAATTGGACTGTGAAATACTCCTTGCAGAGAACTTGGCTGCTCAGTCTTGACAGTACTGAGCCAGAGGGACAAATAATACAACTTGGTACAAATTGGTTCGTGCTGGAGGAGGACGAACACCGGCTTTCCATTGCACAAGGTTCAGGGTTCAGTTCCCGACAGCTCCCCTTTAAAAAAAGACTTCTGCCAATCAAAGGAGACCTTACTATGTGATACGAGCATAGGGTCTGATGTGGCCCAATATTAAAGGTAAAGGGACGCCTGACCATTAGGTCCAGTCGTGGCCGACTCTGGGGTTGCGGCGCTCATCACACTTTATTAGGCGAGTACAGCTTCCAGGTCATGTGTCCAGCAGGACTAAGCCGCTTCTGGCGAACCAGAGCAGCGCACGGAAATGCCGTTTACGTTCCCGCCGGAGTGGTACCTATTTATCTACTTGCACTGGCATGCTTTCGAACTGCTAGGTTGGCAGGAGCAGGTACTGAGCAACGGGAGCTCACCCCGTCACAGGGATTTGAACCGCCTGATTGGCAAGTCCTAGGCTCTGTGGTTTAGCCCACAGCATTAGTTGTAGTTTCCGGTTCACCTTCAAAAGTAGCCCCACGTAGAGCGCATTGCAATAGTCCAAGCGGGAAATAACTAGAGCATGCACCACTCTGGCGAGACAGTCCGCGGGCAGGTAGGGTCTCAGCCTGCGTACCAGATGGAGCTGGTAGACAGCTGCCCTGCCCTGTGTGCACCAGCCCTTGCCAAAGACATTAAAAAGCTAATAGGCAGCGGTGCGGGCCCGCCGACGCCATTCACGGCCTGCACTATCCTTTGCCCCCCCCCCCGCAAACAAATTACCGTATTTTTTGCACCATAACACTCACTTTTTTCCTCCTAGAAAGTAAGGGGAAATGTCTGTGCGTGTTATGGAGCGAATGCCCGTGGCTGGCGGCGGGGGGGGGGGGGGATCTGCCGCAGTCGTGAGCAGAGGATCCATGGTTCCCCTTCCTTCCTTCCTCCGTGGTTACAAAGCATGGATCCACATGGATCCTCAGGATTTTTGCATTGGGCTACTCCAAACTCACTGTCAGATCACATGTCCGTGGCCACAGCATGAACCACAAAAATCATATATCCACTATTTCGTTTAGAATATTTTTTTCCCTTGTTTTCCTCCTCTAAAAACTACGTGCGTGTTATGGTCTGGTGCGTGTTATGGAGCGAAAAATACGGGATGCAACGTCAGGACTCCGTGTTACTTCGTTTCATTTGCATAACGTCAGAATTTGGACCGAGTCGCCGCAGAATGTCTTTTAAAAAAACAAAACCAGAACAAAACACGGCATGTGCTGTACACGCGGTAGCCTTGCGGGCTAGTCTTTTCTTTCTCTCCCCCCCCCCAGCCTTTTCCATACGTTTCTGACCATGCAAAACCCTCTTCCCCACATCTCGTCGAAGGCAAAAGTGGAGATTTGGTGTGGTGGTGGTGGGGAGCCCTCCTCCCCTTAATTGACAACGTTTTTACAATCTTAGGCAGATAAAACGATATAATACATTCATGGCGTGAGCGTGTTTTAAGCAAACGTCCAGCCCCCCGAACCCCATTGCTTTGGCATGGGTCAAGAGCGCCTGGGAGGGTGGTGCAAACCGTTATTGAAAACACAAAAAAAACCCCAAACCCACAACATTTGTAGTTAAGAGTCTGCTTCCTTATTCAGCTGGGAGTTGCTCAAGGCCTCTCTTGCGGCCAGAGGGTCCCAATCCTGCAAAACGAGGGAAGTAGCACATTTCTAAGACAGGCTGGCATTGGAGCTACTCGTGGCGCTGTTTCTCTTCTGAAGGCATTTGATGGCGCTGGGGACTTGCAAACCCGAGTAGACGTGGAAGCTGCCACACCAGACCTAACATAAAAGAGGGAAAATAGCCAGGGCATTAGGAAAAGGGAATCTGCATTAAGTATAGTGAACGTTAAAGGTAAAGGTAAAGGGACCCCTGACCGTTAGGTCCAGTCGTGGCTGACTCTGGGGTTGCGGCGCTCATCTCGCTTTATTGGCCAAGGGAGCCGGCGTACAGCTTCCGGGTCATGTGGCCAGCATGACTAAGCCGCTTCTGGCGAACCAGAGCAGCGCACGGAAACACCGTTTACCTTCCCGCCGGAGTGGTACCTATTTATCTACTTGCACTTTTGACGTGCTTTCGAACTGCTAGGTTGGCAGGAGATAGTGAACGTTAGGAATGCTTAAATGCATTCATTCCAGAATGTTTCCCAGTAACTCTCATGCGAACAGTTAATTTTGGTCTCATGCATGGGTAGGGAAACTAAGGCCCGGGGGCCGGATCCGGCCCAATCGCCTTCTAAATCTGGCCTGCGGATGGTCTGGGAAGCAGCGTGTTTTTACAGGAGTAGAATGTGTCCTTTTATTTACAATGCATCCCTGGGTTATTTGTGGGGCATAGGAATTCGTTCATTATTATTTGTTTCAAAATATAGTCTGCCCCCCCCACAAGGTCTGAGGGACAGTGAACCGACCCACGGCTGAAAAAGTTTGCTGACCCCTGGACTCTCATGGGAGGTATCTCATGACATTGTCCGTTTTGTTTCTGTGTGTTTGCATGATTTGGATTGTGTTATAAGAATTCTAAGGTCTCAAATACAGTGGTACCTCAGGTTAAGTACTTAATTCGTTCCGGAGGTCCGTTCTTAACCTGAAACCACTTTAGCACCACTTTAGCTAATGGGGCCTCCTGCTGCTGCCACGCCGCCGGAGCACGATTTCTGTTCTCATCCTGAAGCAAAGTTCTTAACCTGAAGCACTATTTCTGGGTTAGCGGAGTCTGTAACCTGAAGCGTCTGTAACCTGAAGCCATATGTACCCCGAGGTACCACTGTAATATAGTTCTTCTTAATTGTATTTCAGTTCAACAATTCCTTTGATAAAATACATATTTTGTGACGTGCAAATGGCTTTAGATCCCTATGAGGTCCATAAATGACCATGTAGTATATATTCAACACAAAAAAACAGCGGCAATTTGTTGTTGACAAAGGACAGCTGGACATATAAAGGACCCCGTTACCTTCCGTAGCTTAGGGCCTCATCAAACCTGAATCCGGCCCTGATGTGAACGCCATTAATTTGCATATATATTTCTTTCCCTATATGTTGTGCGTACAAAAGCTTTTGAATATTTTAACAAGTGTTCGGAACATTGTTCTAATTTCGAGGAAAGAGTCAGCACTGCACATGATTTGGCTTCCTAGCTGCAGTTTAGCTACTCCGCCAACAACTGTTGTTTTTCTCCAGCGGATAAAGGCACAAACTCCAAAACTCTTACCATGAACGCCGGAAGGACGGGCTGGGAAAATTTGGCCCGGAAAGTGTGCAGGAGCTGTTTGGTTTTGGCATTGTAGAACGAGAGGAAACCTGCAAATTGGGCAACAGAGGAAGGATCCATTTGAGGCAAGAGGAAAAGGCAATAACCGGTCAAAGGGCACAGATGACAAGCACCCAGCTGAACCAGATCGAAGAATTACCGTATTTGGATTTGATATCCCGCTTTATCACTACCCGAAGGAGTCTCAAAGCGGCTCACATTCTCCTTTCCCTTCCTCTCCCACAACAAACACTCTGTGAGGTGAGTGGGGCTGAGAGACTTCGGAGAAGTGTGACTGGCCCAAGGTCACCCAGCAGCTGCATGTGGAGGAGCGGAGACGCGAACCCGGTTCACCAGATTATGAGACTACCGCTCTTAACCACTACACCACACTGGCTTTCCCGTCTATTAGACGCCCCCATATACAAGACTCACCCCTATTTTAGGGGACTGAATTTTAAGAAAATGAGGGGAGATGGCCCAAAGATATTGAGCCTCCCCCCCCCCATGCGTGCTTTCGAAGTGCTAGGTTGGCAGGAGCAGGGACTGAGCAACGGCAGCTCACCCCGTCATGGGGATTTGAACTGCTGACCTTCCGATCGGCAAGCCCAAAAGGCTCAGTGGTTTGGACCACAGCGCCACCTGTGCCCATTGCCCAGGACTGCCATGAGGAGCAGAATGCAATGTCAGCCCCACTCAGTGGCACATTGCTGGCGAAACCGCCGCCTAGCCCCCTGAGTCCCTCCGCCAACAATGCTTGCTGGAGGAAGTCAGGAAGCAGGCGTCTCCACTGTACAGTGGTGCCTCGCAAGACGAAAAGAATCCGTTCTGTGATTCTCTTCGTCTAGCGGTTTTTTCGTCTTGCGAAGCAAGCCCATTGATGGATTAGCGGATTAGCGCTATTAGCGCTATTAGCGCTATTAGCGGCTTTTAGCGGCTTTTAGCGGCTTATCGGATCAGCTGATAAGCGGCTTAGCGGCTTGGGGAAAAGGGGGGGAAGGGGGGAAAAAGCAGCAGGAACTCGCAAGACATTTTCATCTTGCGAAGCAAGCCCATAGGAGATTCGTTTTGCGAAGCACCTCCAAAACGGAAAACTCTTTCGTCTAGCGAGTTTTCCGTCTTGCGAGGCATTCGTCTTGCGGGGCACCACTGTATTTAGGGTCAGCAGATGGAAGGTGATAAGGTTTTTGCCAGGACACCCCAGATCTCCCAGGATGTCCCGCTTTGGCTCCTGAAATATACTCAGAGTCGCAAAGTGATTTCATGCTCTTTATTCAGCTCATAGTAGTGAGGAGGAATGAATGAAGGTCCCCTCACAGTATCTGCTTTATATACATTATTTACACAATGGGCTGCACATGATTGGCTAATTCTGGAATTCTACTGTAAGCCAATCAGGTTGTGGATTCACTTATATCTGGAGCAGGATTGGGTGGTTCCTGCCAACCAATCATACTGCTGCATTGTTCTAGGACCAATCAGATTGTTGCATTCTGAATCCTATTGTTCTAGGACCAATCAGACTGCTGCAGTTTGGATCCTATTCAACTCAGTACATAACAGCTCCCGCGAGAACACAGCCTCGAAAGATGCCCGTTTCTCAGGGGCTGTGCTGTGGGATGTGATACGTAAGTAGCAGTCAAGTACAACATTCTTTGTTTTCCTAGAGTGGACATGCAGGGGGATGCTTGGTCCAGCCAGTCGGAACTTCCTGTTACCTTCTGGGCTGGGACATGCTTCCTTTGCATGTGACTAGAGGTGGGCGTGACCTTACCTGTTCAGGTAACAAAAGCACAAGGCACGCAACACTCTCTCTCTTTGACATCCTCCGTCATTGGAGCAGCATTTTAGCTAGAAATGCTCTGGTTTTTTAAATATATATATAATTTTTTATTAGTTTTTTTTTATCATTGCCCTGGAGGAAACAGGAAGCTCCGACTGGCTGGACCAAACATCCCCTTGCATGTCCACTCTAGGAAAACAAAAAATGTTGTACTTGACTGCTACTTACCGTATTTTTCGCTCTATAGGACGCACTGGACCATAGGAGGGGGAAAACAGGGGAAAAAATTCTCCCCCTTTCTGCTCAGCACCCCTTCAGTGAAGTGGCAGGAGAAACGGAGCCCCTTCCATTTCTCTTCCCGCTTCGCTGAAGGGGCGCTGCGCAGAGAGGGAAAACTGTGCAGCACTTCTCCAGTGAAGCTAAGCATGGAGAGCAAGAGGAATCGGTGTGCACTGACCCCTCTCGCTCTCCAGGCTTCAGGCGGCTATCCGCAAGCCTTCGGAGCGCGGCGGGAACTCCTGCTGCGCTCTGAAGGCTTGTGGATAGCTGCCTGAAGCCCCCGGAGTGCAGAAGAAGTTCCCGCTGTGCTCTAGGGGCTTCAGCAAAAGCAACGCGAAGCCTCCAGAGCGCTGGGGGAGCTCTCCCTCTGCGCTTCGGAGGTTTTGAGTTGCTATCGCTGAAGCCAAGGATCCTGCATTCGCTCCATAGGACGCACACACATTTCCCCTTAATATTTGGAGGGGGGAAAGTGTGTCCTATAGAGCAAAAAATACGGTATGTATCACATCCCAAATTGCTTTGCTGCATCGCTTAGCTCAGAGGGGGACAGATATGGAATGGGAGCCTGAAAGGAATTATTATTTCCCGGAAGCAGCTCACGAGATCTCACCTTCGTGAAAATTGCAGTATATGCCGATGGTGTCCGGGACCGGTACGTCTAAGATTTTCGATTTGTTGTTGTGTTTGGCAGTGAAGCTGACTTGAAGCCAGTTGTTGAGGTGGAGGCACCAAGATGAAGGCGTCTTGCCCAGCTGGTCAAACTTGCCTAGAGTCCGGTAAGCCACCCCGACTGCAAAGGCTTTGCTGTCCCGGTCGTATCGCACTTCCCAGTAGTGGTCACCCCCATCAATTAGCGTGTCACCTGCAACACAGAGGAAGGGGGCTGCCGTCAGATTGAGGCTGGGGTTCGAGGCTTGGAATCTCATCAGCTACCTTCCCCAAATACCGTATTTTCCCATGTGTAAGACGCCCCCTACTTTTGGGGGGGGGGCTCCCATTTTATCAAACGGGGAGAGATGGCCCAGAGCTGTTGAGCTTTTTTATTTTGGAGGGGAATGCGGAAAATCACTCACCCAGCTCACAAACGCTGCCAGTCGCACGAGTCGCAGAAGAAAACAAGCGCCGGCAGCCACAAATCACCTACCCAATCGCCACTGAAAAGCTCCTACTCGCAGCTGCAACCTATTGCCCACCCCGTGTATGCACTGTCTGTGTATAAGAAGCCCTCTGGGAGATGATATATAATGAGATGGAAAAAATGTATAAAGTCAGTAATAAATCTTGGAAATGTAAAGAAAAAGAGGGAACATTTTATCACATGTGGTGGCAATGTAAAAAGGTGAAAAGCTTCTGGGAGATGATATATAATGAGATGAAAAAAATGTATAAAGTCAGTAATAAATCTTGGAAATGTAAAGAAAAAGAGGGAACATTTTATCACATGTGGTGGCAATGTAAAAAGGTGAAATGCTTCTGGGAGATGATATATAATGAGTTAAAAAAATGTTGAAATATATATTTATAAAGAAACCAGAAGCATTTTTACTGGGCATTGTTGGGAGTGATATAAATAGAAAGGAATGTAAGCTCTTTTTATATGCAATTACAGCAGCAAGAATATTACTGGCCCAAAAATGGAAGCAAGAAGAATTACCGACGATTGAAGAATGGAGAATGAAGTTAATGGACTATGCAGAACTAGATAAACTAACAGGAAGGATTCAAAACCGGCGGGACCAGAAATTCACGGAAGACTGGAGTAAATTTACAGACTATTTGAAAAGTATTTGTGAAGATCAAACGACGTTTGTAGGTTTGCAAGAAGTTTTGTGAGGAGTATTATTGGAAGTATTGCAAAAATGGAGAAGGGGGAGGATGATTTGTTAAGAGATGTAAAGGCAATATAAAGTTAAGAAATGTACAAAAAGGGAGGTGTGAGGAGGTCGTGGAAATAAGGGAATGAAAGATAAGATATTGAAATTGTTTTGTGTGTTAAATGGTTTGTGCCTTATTGTGTTATGCTTTTTTTTGTTTTGTCTATTTTGTTGTGTTCAAACGGTTGAAAATTAATAAATATTACTTTTAAAAAAATTAAAAAATATAAAGTTAAGAAATGCATAAGAAGTGGTCAAAATGGTGGATCATCAGAGGTGCTAATGGAAGTCTAAAAAGATTGTATAAGTGGTAAGTTTTGTGGTACATTTTATAATTTATATGTTAAAATCAATTTTTTATATATATATATATATATATATATATATATATATATATATATATGACGCCCTTCCCCCAATTTTAAACTTTATTTTAGAGTAAAAAAACCTTTATTTTAGAGTAAAATAAAATACACGGGAAAGTACGGTATAGTCCCATCCTCACCATATATCTAAAGCACGTTGAAAGCATGTGGCAATCCTGGGACGTGCTGTCAGTGGCGTAGCGTGGGTTGTCAGCACCCGGGGCAAGGCAAGTAATTTGCGCCCCCTAACCCGTGGATTTGCGCCCCCTAACCCTAACCCCCAGATGTTGCGCCCGGTGCGGCCGGCCCCCCCTGCACCCCCCACGCTACGCCACTGCGTGCTGTTTACCCTTCCCCAAAGTAGCACGAGTACTTTAAATGTATTCTGTGGACAGAGGTGCCAACTTGAATAAAAGGTTTATAGCTTGAGGGTCCTCCTGGATCCTTTGCCATCGCTCGAGGCTCAGCTGGCCTCAGTGGCCTGGCGTGTCTTCCATCAGCTTCGGCTGCTGTCCCAGCTACGCCCCTATCTAGACAGGGATAGCCTAACTACTATCATCTATGCTCTGATAACCTCAAGGTTAGATTACTGCAATGCGTTCTACGTAGGGCTGCCTCTGAAGACTGTTCAGAAACTTCAGCCGGTGCAGAATTCAGCGGTCAGAATCCAGGCAAGACGGTTTGAGCATATTACACTGATCCTGGTCCAACTGCAGTGGCTACCAATGAGTTTCCGGGTCCAATTCAAAGTGCTGGTTTTGACCTATAAAGCCTGAAATGGCTCAGGACTGCAATACCTCAAGGACCGCCTCTTTCCAGATGAACCTACCCAGATCATCTTCCGATGCTCTCCTTCAGGTGCCTCCTCCTCAAGAGGTGCGGAGGGTGGCAACATGAGAACGGGGCCTTCTCTGCAGTGGCTCCCCGTCTGTGGAATGCTCTCCCCAGGGATGTTCGCCTGGCGCCTTCATTACACGCCTTTAGGCACCAGGCCTTTGGCTGACCTGATTGACATCCTTTACCCTTTAAAAATGTGGTTCTTTTTTGGGAGGGGGATGTTATTGGCTTATTGTTTCTATTTTGACTTTATATATCTTTTCTGTGAACCGCCCTGAGACCTCCCCGGTGATGAACAAACAGCAAAAAAATAAAGCGATGAAAACACAAAAAGCAGCTGGAGTTCTGGGCAGGGAAGCTTCTTACCCAACACGGTATAGGATTCGGCCGTGAAGCGGTCCCTTCCACTGCGGCCCGTGGGCATCCTTTTGGGAGACTGAACACACCTGAAGAGAGGAAGGAGAGAGTGAGGGGGAAAGAGGTAGCGGAGAACTCTACTCTGAGACAGGCACCCAATATTTTGGACCTGGATTTGTTGCAGGGGAGAGGGGCAGCAAAGATTTCAATCTCTGGCCTATTAAGGCTTCTTCGGAGCACAGAAAGCTGCCTTGACACTAAACCAGTCTATAGGTCCGTCTAGGTAAAGGTAAAAAGGTAAAGGACCCCTGGATGGTTAAGTCCAGTCAAAGGCGACTCTGGGGTTGTGGTGCTCATCTTGTTTTCAGGCCGAGGGAGCCAGCATTTGTCCGCAGACAGATTTCCGGGTCATGTGACTAACAGGACTAAACCGCTTCTGGCGCAACGGGACACCGTGACGGAAACCGGAGCGCACGGAAACGCTGTTTACCTTCCCACCAGAGTGGTACCTATTTATCTATTTGCACTGGCATGCTTTTGAACTGCTAGGTTGGCAGGAGCTGGGACAGAGCAACGGGAACTCACTCAGTTGCGGGGATTCGAACTGCCGACCTTCCAATCGGCAGGCCCAAGAGGCTCAGTGGTTTAGACCACAGCGCCATCCACGTCCCTATAAAAACCATAGAAAGGTTGGGTGCATAGCTGTCAACTTTTTTTTAAAGAGAAATTCCCTTATTCTGAATAGGATTCCTAAACTGCTTCTGGTGCAATGGGACACCGTGACAGAAACCAGAAAACGGAAACGTTGTTTACGTTCCCACCAGAGTGGTACCTGTTTATCTACTTGCACTGGCATGCTTTCGAACTATTAGGTTGGCAGGAGCTGGGACAGAGCAACGGGGGTTCACCCAGCTGTGCGGATTCGAACCGCCAATCTTCCAAACGGCAAGGCTAAGAGGCTCGGTGGTTTAGACCACAGCGCCACCTGCGTCCCTGCTTCCCATGGGCCCCTGTGAAAACAGGATGCTGGACATAATAGGCCACTGGCTCTCTGTATGTCCGTAGGCTGTCATGGGAGCTGGAATCTAACAATATCTGGGGTGTACCATGTTCGCTACCCCTAGGATAGAGGCAAGAGGTCTTACCTGGCTGGGGAGTTAACTGGCGACGCGGTACGGCCCTTCCCGTCTTTTTCGCGAGCTTTGATGTCTTGCACCTTCCCACCCATGGCGTCCCATTCCACGCTGGGGTCTTCCACCTTGAGATTCTGGTGGCTGGTCGTGGCATCAAGGCGGTACACGAAAGCTGAGGGCAGAGAAAAGCGGGTTCTAGCGACTCATTGGAGAGTCATCGAATCATAGAGTTGGGTCACCCAGTCCAACCCGTGAAATGCAGAAATCTCAACTAAAGCATCCATGATGGTCCAAGCATAATTCATTTTGCCTCTGTTTCAACAGTGCTTAGATGATTATGATGATCTGCTGTTCTGTTAATGTTGAAGTACGTTTCCGAGCACAATTCAAAGTGTTGGTGCTGACCTTTAAAGCCCTAAATGGCCTCGGTCCACTATACCTGAAGGAGTGTCTCTACCCCCATCATTCAGCCCGGACACTGAGGTCCAGCTCCGAGGGCCTTCTGGTGGTTCCCTCCCTGCGAGAAGTGAGGTTACAGGGAACCAGGCAGAGGGCCTTCTTGGTGGTGGCACCTGCCCTGTGGAACGCCCTCCCATCAGATGTCAAGGAAATAAGCAACTATCTTACTTTTAAAAGACAACTGAAGGCAGCTCTGTTTAGGGAAGTTTTTAATGTTTGATGTTTTATCGTTTTTTTAATATTCTGTTGGGTGTCACCCAGAGTGGCTGGGGAAACCCAGCCAGATGGGTGGGTTATAAGTAATAAACAACAACAACAACAATTATTTTATAGATTATAAATGCTGTATTGGTTTGTCACTGAAATAACTTGGCCCTCTACTTAAGGAAAAAGGTCCTACCAGCTCCCAAGACAGACTTACCATTAAGAAACATCTCCTAATATTTATCCTTTGTTTGGGCGAAGGGCTAAGGTTGTTCTCAGGCCCAGGACCAGCCACAAGTCCCACAAGTTTGTGGCCGGAAGTGGTGGGTCTGTGGTGGGTTCCTACTTTGGCCGACAAACCCTGACCATTTTGACGCTGCCATCTTAACAGCGTTCCCTCTCGCTGGTCAAGTCTGGAAGTCTTTGCAAGGGCAGGCCTTCCCAGCAAACGCTCACCTCTCGTTTCCAAAGTGACCGGCTCAGAAAACTCTCCCGCCACAGCTTTGTTGCAGGCTTTGACGCGGAAATTCATGTACTTCATGTCAAATTTCAGCCCTGCAGAGGGAAACGGACAAAGGGTCAACTTCCTCGGCCGACAATTGTGTATAGGTGCTTCCCAAACCCTGCGTTATAAGAATTCTAAGGTCTCAATTATAAAATAAGGTAAAGGGACCCATGACCATTAGGTCCAGTCGTGGCCGACTCTGGGGTTGCGGCGCTCATCTCGCTTTATTGGCCGAGGGAGCCGGCGTACAGCTTCTGGGTCATGTGGCCAGCAGGACTAAGCCGCTTCTGGCGAAACCAGAGCAGCACACAGAAACACCGTTTACCTTCCCACTGGAGTGGTACCTATTTATCTACTTGCACGTTGATGTGCTTTCGAACTGCTAGGTTGGCAGGAGCAGGGACTGAGCAACAGGAGCTCACCCCCTCGCGGGATTTGAACCTCCGACCTTCCGATCGGCAAGTCCTAGGCTCTGTTGTTTAACCCACAGTACCACCCGCGTCCCTTATTTATTTATTTATTATTCCCACCCTAAATCAGGGGGCACCCTAGTCATCTGATCAGGAGAGCTTGCGGGGATTCGAACTGCCGACCTCCTGATCGGCAAGTCCTAGGCTCTGTGGTTTAACCCACAGCGTCACCCGCATCCCCAAATATAAAATAAATGTGCATAAATGTGCAAGGCAAACACATACACAAGTATATAAACCACGTGTCTGAAATAGTACAGGAGGGCAATCCTGAAGCCATTTTGACTCTCCCAAATTGACCTCAAATCTTTCTCTGCAAGGAGGCAGGAAATGGGAAAAGTTTTCCAATTGTCTTTAGACTGTAGGGGCTTACACCTCCCTTTTCAAATACAGCCTGGCAAGTATCTGTTAAGCTGAACACACATAATAAATATGCCTAAGAGATGCAGGAACTAAGTATTTACCATCTCAAAGGAATGGCCAGGCTACCCAGAAAATGCAATCCAGTAAGGCATTATTATCAGGTAACTGGCAGACAGGAGAGAAACAACACTCTCAGATTTCTGCCAGAGACCACCTCCTTCTGTGACGTATGTGTGATGTAGTGGGGGGTGGTTTTGGGCTACTGGGCGGGCAATTTCAAAGGTCTTTATATGGGCTTGGGCACCATTGTTCTGGGTTCCTCCTCCCTCCTGCATGCAGTGGATTGGGGACCCTGTTGCAACAGTCTATTGCCTTTGATAAAGATCAGGCTTACTAGCCGCTTTGCTTCTCAATATACTCTGGTTGGCCTCTGTTATTTTTTCCTACCTATAGTGAACCCACTTAAGGACTCTATATGGGCTCTGGAATACCCCATAAGAGAGAGGGAGAAGTTTTTTCTTATAACACCTGCAACCATCAGGTGCGCAGGCTGAGACCCTCCCTGCCTGCGCACTGTCTCGCCAGAGTGGTCCATGCTCTGGTTATCTCCCGCTTGGACTACTGCCATGCGCTCTACGTGGGGCTACCTTTGAAGGTGACCCGGAAACTACAACTTATCCAGAATGCGGCAGCTAGACTGGTGACTGGGAGTGGCCACCGAGACCATAGAACACCGGTCCTGAAAGACCTACATTGGCTCCCAGTATGTTTCCAAGTACAATTCAAAGTGTTGGTGCTGATCTTTAAAGCCCTAAACGGCCTCGGTCCACTATACCTGAAGGAGCGTCTCCATCCCCATCGTCCAGCCCGGACACTGAGGTCCAGCTCTGAGGGCCTTCTGGCGGTTCCCTCCCTGCGAGAAGAGAGGTTACAGGGAACCAGGCAGAGGGCCTTCTTGGTAGTGGTGCCCGCCCTGTGGAGCGCCCTCCCATCCAAGGTCAAGGAAATAAACAACTACCTGACTTTTAGAAGACATCTGAAGGCAACCCTGTTTAGGGAAGTTTTTAATGTTTGATGTTTTATCGTGTTTTTAATATTCTATTGGGAGCCGTCCAGAGTGGCTGGGGAAACCCAGCCAGATAGGCAGGGTATAAATAATAAATTATTATTATAACCAGCATGGGCTGTCTCACCAGAGAGCGTATATTCAGTCTGCTTAATTCCTTCGATGACCATCCATGGCTGGTCTTCTTTGACCCGGGGGGGACCTTCGAAGTTCGTCCTACGGTACTCTAGCACGTAGTGGTCAATCTTGCTGTCCTCTTCAGGCATCCTCCAAACCAGAGTCACACAGTTATCAGCCACCAAAGATTCGGCCGTGTCTATCTCCGGGGCACTGGGGACTAGATTTGCAAGTGGACAGTCAGAGAGGATAGGTGCACAGAATTATAGATCAGGATATATTGGCATAGCTGTCAAGCGTCCTTTATTTGGCGGGACAGTCCCTTATCCCAGCGCCATGTCCCGCTGCTGTCCCTTATTGATGATGTCTCTTAAATAAGCTACTGAAGGTAACGGGGCCCTTTCTATGTCCAGCTGTGCTTTGTCAACAACAAATTGTTGCTGTTTTTGTGTGTGTTGAATATAAGCTATATGGTCATTTATGGACCTCATAGGTATCTAAAGCCATTTGCATGCAACAAAATATGTATTTTATAAAAGTAATTGTTGATCCCTTATTTTCGAGGTTGCTGGTCTCTTATTTTCAAATCTGTAAGTTGACAGCTAGCCTGCTCCCTCAGATATCACTGGTTTGCTCATTTCTATGTACAGTGGTACACAAAAAACAGCGACAATTTGTTGTGGACAAAGGA
Organism: Podarcis liolepis; assembly: GCF_965112155.1. NCBI lineage: Eukaryota > Metazoa > Chordata > Lepidosauria > Squamata > Lacertidae > Podarcis > Podarcis liolepis. The sequence goes on along the minus strand of NC_139572.1, from coordinate 5,769,144 downwards.
CAGCTGGACATAGAAAGGGCCCCATTACCTTCAGTAGCTTAGGGTCTCATCAAACCTAAATCCGGCCCTGATCAGGAACCTCACTCAGTCTCACTGAAATTAATGCATGTAGCTAATTTAATTCATTTATTTTATTTCGCAAGATGCTGAGTGTAGGATGAGCTCCAGACAACAACCGAGGGAGGAGGGTAGCAGGCTAGGCTCCACCGCCTTAAAATAATAATTACAAAAATCTTAGGGAGAATTTGTGCACGAATCTGCTTCTTTCGCCCTCCCTCCCTCCAGCTCTGTCCCCTTTGTATCTACGGCAGGGACTGTGTTGTCGTCTTAGAACTTTGCACAGCACCAGGAAAAAGTTTGGGTGAAATGACAACGCGACAACGCTGCGAGGTAGGTAAGGCTGATAGACGGTCAGCCAGCAAGTGGGAATTCGAACCCAGCACCCCCGCAGTGCTTGCCTGACATGCTAACCATCCAGGAACCCCTTTTATGAAGAGGCACGTAGTAAGATCATTGATCCCCTGCTGGTGAGGCTTGCCGACCTCCCGCAAAAGCAAAAATTTGACCTTTTGCTGTTAGGCAAAGATCAGAAGATGACCTGGACGGTCGCCAGATTCTGTGTACAAATCTGTAGGCGCAGATCATCGCCCAACTCAAAATAGTCCGGCATGAAAATCCCCAAACTCGGTTCCATGGGTGACTCTGAGTCAACTCCCTGGGATAGTTTATTGTTGTACATTGTTTCTAAATTTATTGTTGTACATTGTTTTAATTGTCTGTTTTAACCATATTTGCACAACAGTTTCTAATGTTGTGAGTGTCCTCTATTTCAGAGTCTTCTACTCTGCAGCCTCTTACAGTTGTTTTAACTGCGAGTCTTTTAGTTCTTCTGCTCCTACAGTTGCTTTAACTGCTTGTTTTTAGTTCTTATCTGTTTTAATTATCAGTTTTTACCTGTAATGGTTCTAGGGGTTGCTCGTGCGTAAGCCGGTGTCAACACCTGGCTGGGTTACTTGAGTGAACCTTTTCTGTCCGGACAGCCACTCACCTGTGGCTGTCTCAGTCGCTGGCAGAATCCGTCAGTGGGCGTTTCTTAAACTTCTTCCAGCAAAGAAGCTCTTTGGCGCCTAGTCTCCTCCTACTCTCTCTGCGCGGAAGCCTTCTGCGCAAGGAGGGCGTAGGCGGCGGCGGACCCTTACTCTCCCCGCTGGTCCCCGGCAAGGAGTCATGGGACCGCCTCGTCGATTCCCCCATCTGCCCCCCTTCTCCACTGGTGCTACGCTGATTCTCTTCCCCAGAAGATGGGCTGCCTCTCCCAATCCCGGGACGCTCTCTGGAATCCCTCTGGATTTTGCTCTCTCCCTCCGGCACTGATGGCAGTTCCCTGACATCCCCCATCCATTATCCGTGTTTAATCTTGTATTTTATTCAGATGTTTTATCCTGTGTTTGTTTCTTTGTCCTTATTTGCTCTAACAATTATCGGTTAAAAACAAAACAAAACCTGCTATTTTATTTATATCTTTTTTTCGTTTGTTTGTTTGTTTTATCCTGGTCTGTGACCGTAATAAAGTTCAACCCCGAATACCTGGCAGAAATTTCAGAGATTGCAATATCCGACGCTCCTGGCCAAAATCGACCATCAGGTGGCTCATGTTGTCGCTGACTTTGGCCTTGAGGGAGAGCCGAAAAGCAGGCGCCATGGTCACGCTGCGGAGGATTGGGTCCGAAGGGAGGGGGAAGGAGAGGAATTGGTTAGAGAGCGCCCCCCGAAATAAACGACAACCCTCATCCCAACTATAGTGGTACCTCGGGTTACATACGCTTCAGGTTACAAGACTCCGCTAACCCAGAAATAGTGCTTCAGGTTAAGAACTTTGCTTCAGGATGAGAACAGAAATCGTGCTCTGGCAGCGCAGCAGCAGCAGGAGGCCCCATTAGCTAAAGTGGTGCTTCAGGTTAAGAACAATTTCAGGTTAAATACGGACCTCCGGAACGAATTAAGTTCCTAACCTGAGGTACCACTGTACATCCACACAAATGGAGGGGGGGGCGAAGCAAAGAGGCCTTGGAGCAAAGATTGTGAAACATGCAAGAACCCAGTGTCTAGACTTTGAGAGGGGTCAGCCACTGAGAATACCAAGGTTTTTCATAATAATAATAATAATATTTTTTTATTTATACCCCACCCTTCCTGGTTCAAAAACTGGGCTCAGGGCAGCTAACAACAAATTTAAAGCACTTATTTAAAACACCAGATGTCAAAGAGAAAAACAACTACCAGGTTTTTAGAAGACATCTGAAGGCAGCCCTGTTTAGGGAAGCTTTTAATGTTTAATAGGTTATTGTATTTTAATATTCCGTTGGAAGCCGCCTAGAGTGGCTGGAGAAATCCAGCCAGATGGGCGGGGTATAAATAATAAATTATTATTATTATTATTATTATTATTATTATTATTATTATTATTATTATTTGATGCAACAAAAAACAGCATAAAATACAGTATAGAACGTGAATAACAACAAATCAGTTTAGGGGTGGGTGGGAAGAGAATGCCACAGAACATGCGCAAAGCGTCTTTCCTTGACTACATGCAAAGTTGAGTTTCAGTCTTTCTGTACAGGAAGGGGCGGGTTGCTTCTGAGCACGTACAAAGTGCCCATGCAAGGACTTTCCTTGCAGGGGGAGGGAAGGCCAAGAATAATATGAAGATTAGACGTTTGAGCATCCCTCTCCAGGCTGCGTATGAACCGCTAAAGTCTCTCGCCCGCCATAACTGAAATTCAGGAAGAAGGCAGGGGTGAGTCGAAAATAAATTTATCCACAGCCAAGTTGGGCATCGGCTAAGACAGGAGGGGTGTGGGATGGGGGCCTGGGCACAGGGACCATGGCAGTATACCGTATTTTTTGCACCATAACGCTCACTTTTTTCCTCCTAGAAAGTAAGGGGAAATGTCTGTGCGTGTTATGGAGCGAATGCCTACGGATGGCGGGGGGGGGGGGATCTGCTGCAGTCGTGAGCAGAGGATCCATGGTTCCCCTTCCTTCCCTCCTCCGTGGCTCGCTTTGAAACAGCAAAGCGGGAGAGGAGCCACTGAGTGGGGAGGAGAGAGGGACAGAGAGCCTGCTTGCTTTAAAGGAGCAAAGTGGGAGAGGAGAGGAGAGGAGCCGCTTACACGAGTGTAAGCAGCTCCTGTCCGGTTGGCTCCTTTAAAGCAAGCAGGCTCTCTGTCCCTCTCTCCTCCCCACTTGCTAAATAGCAGCAAAGTTTTTCGCAAGCAGGCTCTCTGTCTCTCTCTCCTCCCCACTCCTCTTATAAGAGCCTTCTCCTCTTATACCCCTCTTCTGCATTATTAACAGCATCCTTCTCCACCCACCCCACGCGTGTCCCTTGTCCCTTGAGTGCTTTTCCTTCCCTCCCCACTTAAAACGTGGTTACAAAGCACGGATCCACATGGATCCTCAGGATTTTTGCACTGGGTCACCCCAAATTCACCATCAGATCACATAGCATGTCCATGGCTACAGCTTGCACCAAAAAAATCACGCACCCACTGTTGCCTGGGGCCGCAGTGGTGCAAAAACGTGGTTACAAAGCACGGATCCACATGGATCCTCAGGATTTTTGCATTGGGCTACCCCAAACTCACCGTCAGATCACATGTCTGTGGGCACAGCATGAACCACAAAAATCATACATCCACTGTTTCGTTTAGAATATTTTTTTTCTTGTTTTCCTCCTCTAAAAACTATGTGCGTGTTATGGTTGGGAGCGTGTTATAGAGTGAAAAATACGGTATTTTATGTCCTTTGGTCTAAACGTGGTCTTTGGCAGAGGAGAAAACTTGTGGAGCAAGAGGTTTTTTCCGGAATGCAACGTACCTGTCTTTGATCTGTTTAGCCGCCTTCAAAGAAGCGCGAGAAAGAGAGCGAAAGAGTAAAAGAGAGAGAGAGAAAGGGTGGAAGGAAGGGGGTCACCAGTTATAATTCAAGATGAGGAAAACAGCACCAACACATTGTCTGTACAGGGATGGAGAACCTGCAACTTTCCAGGTGTTGCCCCAGCCACCGACGGCCAGGGATAATGGGTTTTACAGTCAAGTAAGTTCTGGGCATATCCGCCCGGACGCGGGTGGCACTGTGGGTTAAACTACAGAGCCTAGGACTTGCCGATCAGAAGGTCGGCGGTTCGAATCCCCGCGATGGGGTGAGCTCCCGTTGCTCGGTCCCTGCTCCTGCCAACCTAGCAGTTCGAAAGCACGTCAAAGTGCAAGTAGATAAATAGGTACCGCTCCGGCGGGAAGGTAAACGGCGTTTCCGTGTGCTGCTCTGGTTCGCCAGAAGCGGCTTAGTCATGCTGGTCACATGACCCGGAAGCTGTGCGTCGGCTCCCTCGGCCAATAAAGCGAGATGAGCGTCGCAACCCCAGAGTCGGCCACGACTGGACCTAATGGTCAGGGGCCCCTTTACCTTTAGTTGAGGGCCCTCCCCAATGTTCTCCATCTCTGTACCAGACTAAGGAATGCCCACACAAACCAAGTTTAAAAACACATTGCTCCCAGCAAAGAGTCCCTGAAACTGCCGTCCGTCTGTCCACTCCGATCTCCCCCATTCAGCCTCAGAACTCATGATCCCGCGATTGAACGTAAAAGCCTATCAACCGTCTGTTCCTAAAATGCATGGTCTGAGACCTGCAGTTATTGGGCGGTGTTATGTACTGAGTTGAATAGTATCCAATATGCCGCAGTCTGATTGGTCCTAGAACAATAGGATCCAGAATGCAGCAGTCTGATTGGTCCTAGAACAATAGGATCCAGAATGCAGCAGTCTGATTGGATCTAGAACAATAGGATCCAGAATGCAGCAGTCTGATTGGTCCTAGAACAATGGGATCCGAAATGCAGCAGTCTGATTGGTCCTAGAACAATAGGATCCAAAATGCAGCAGTCTGATTGGTCCTAGAACAATAGGATCCAAAATGCAGCAGTCTGATTGGTCATAGAACAATAGGATCCAAAATGCAGCAGTCTGATTGGTCCTAGAACAATAGGATCCAAAATGCCGCAATCTGATTGGTCCTAGGACAATAGGATCCAGAATGCAGCAGTCTGATTGGTCCTAGAACAATAGGATCCAGAATGCAGCAGTCTGATTGGTCCTAGAACAATAGGATCCAGAATGCAGCAGTCTGATTGGTCCTAGAACAATAGGATCCAAAATGCAGCAGTCTGATTGGTCCTAGAACAATAGGATCCAGAATGCAGCAGTCTGATTGGTCCTAGAACAATGCAGCAGTATGATTGGTCCGCAGGAGCCACCCAATCCAGCTCCAGATGGAAGTGAATCCACAACCTGATTGGCCTACAGGAATTAGCCAATCACGTGCAGCCCATTGTGTAAATAATGTATGTAAAGCAGATATTGTGGGGGAACTTCCATTCCTCCTCGCCACTATGAGCTGAATAAAGAGCATGAAATCCACTCTCGACTCGAGTATATTTCAGGAGGGATACACATTTAATCAATAATAATAATCTCATAATGATGGCCTTATTGCTCATGCGCTTGCTCTTTGTCGGTGGTTTACAGGCTCCCCCACCTAAATTCCCACAGAAGCGAAGGCCGGTTTGGGCTCTGCATCAACAGGAATCCCGAAATATTTCCAAAGTCACACAGGCTTTGCAGAGCCTTGCATCTGTTTCGCCATCATTTAACCCCGTTTCTCAAAAATACTGTATTTTTCGCCCTATAAGACACACTTTTCCCCCTCCAAAAATAAAGGGGAAATCTGGGTGCGTCCTATGGGGCGAATGCAGGCTTTCGCTGAAGCCTGGAGAGCGAGGGGGGTCGGTGTGCACCAACCCCTCTCGCTCTCCAGGCTTCAGGAAGCTATCCGCTAGTTGTGGGAGACGCAGCTCTCCCAGGGCTAGCAGAGAGCTTGCCGGCACCCAGAAGCTTGGGACGCGCTGAGCTCCGCACGCCCCAAGCTTCAGGCTTAGCACAGCGCACCTGGGGGTAAATAATTCCCCCCCCCAAACTAGGTGCGTCCTATGGGCCGGTGTGTCCTATGGGGCGAAAAATATGGCATGTGGGCTGGGAGGCTACCCTCCAAGCTCTCTACACCTGACCCACCCCCCGAACCACTGAGCCCATTGCCCAGGGAGGCAAGTCGAGTGAGCAGCTCTTTGTACCTGGTTGAAGTCATGATTCTCAGCCCCCTGAAGTGTTTGGTTGGCAGTTTCCAGCAGTTCCTCAGAGCTCTCCAAGGCCTTTGTGCAAGCAGCCAGCTGGTTCTGGAGCAAGGAGTGGTTTGTGGAACAGGAGAAGGAGAGAGAGAGAGAGAGAGAGAGAGAGAGAGAGAGATGTTATAGCAAGCATGTCTGAGGCAGGGTTCTGCCCGGTTCCATGTAACTTGGCTTCTCGCAGCGAGGGAACCACCAGAAGGCCCTCGGCGCTGGATCTCAGTGTCCAGGCTGTGGAGACGCTCCTTCAGGTATACTGGACTGAGGCCATTTAGGGCTTTAAAGGTCAGCACCAACACTTTGAATTGTGCTTGGAAATGCCCTGGGAGCCAATGCAGTGTTATGTGGTCTCGGCGGCCGCTCCCAGTCCCCTGTCTAGCTGCCTCATTCTGGATTAGTTGTAGTTTCCGGGTCGCTTTCAAAGGTAGCCCCACATAGAGTGCATTGCAGTAGTCCAAGCGGGAGATAACCAGAGCATGCACCACTCTGGTGAGACAGTCCGCGGGCAGGGAGGGTCTCATCCTGCGTACTAGATAGAGCTGGTAGACAGCTGCCCTGGATACAGAATTGACCTGCGCCTCCATGGACAGCTGTGAGTCCAAAATAACTCCCAGGATTCGCACCTGGTCCTTCAGGGGCACAGTTACCCCATTCAGGACCAGGGAATCCCCCACACCCGCCCGCCTCCTGTCCCCCAGAAACAGTCCTTCTGTCTTGCCAGGATTCAACCTCAATCTGTTAGCCGCCATCCATCCTCCAACCGCCTCCAGACACTCACACAGAACCTTCACTGGTTCTGATTTTAAAGAGAGGTAGCGCTTTTGGGGGTGGAGGGAGGAATCCACAAATCTGATAGCTTGGACTCTGATATGAGGAATATAGAATTGTAGAGTTGGAAGAGACACTAAGAGTCATCTAGTCTGACCCCCATGCAATGCAGGGATTATGCACCACTCTGGCCAGACATGCAGGGAGCATGCACCACTCTGGCCAGACATTTCCCTGCAACTCAGGAGCCCCTTACCTGCAACTCGTAAGTCCTGCTGGCTCGATCCTGTTTGATCTTCATCAGCATCCCATCTTTCAGTTCGTCCAGCAGGGTGAACAGCGACTGGAACTCTGCCTCAAGGTCTTGCTGGACTCGGTCCGAATTGGCCTGGCAGGATGAAATCATGGCACGTATGAATTTCATACAAAAATGTATAATATAAATGTTGTAGATGACTGGCTTGTAAATTTGCTAGCTTTAATGAGATGACTGCAGAGGTGGAGATTTGCCAGATTTTTACGATGGGGAGGTGGAACGGGAAAACGTTTAGAATAAAAGCAGCAAAGGTTTTGAGTCAAGAAAGATCTCAGAAGCAGAGTTATTAACTCAAACAACAGGAAGCATTTTATTATTGAACTATCACTCAGTAGATAAATAGGTACCACTCCGGCTGGAAGGTAAACGGCGTTTCCGTGCGCTGCTCTGGTTCGCCAGAAGCGGCTTAGTCCTGCTGGCCACACAACCCAGAAGCTGTACGCCGGCTCCCTCGGCCAATAAAGCGAGATGAGCGCCGCAACCCCAGAGTCGGCCACGACTGGACCTAATGGTCAGGGGTCCCCTTTACCTAGTAGGCTGTTTATACAGTCATGCAATTTCTTTTGACGAGGGTCTGTGCCAGGACCTCTCACGGCAGAAATCAAACTCTGCTGACCCCTGAACCCTCAGCCAAGTTACCTCCACGTTCTGCAGCATCTGTTTGAGGACGTAGATGAAATTTTGGATTTCCTCATTTTTCACAGCCAGGGTGGTGATGATCTTCCTAAGGGCGTCCTTAGGGAAAAAAAACCACATTGAGTCAATGGTTTCTTTTATTTGCGCGTGTTGGTGCATTCCTTCCATGCCCTCTGACGACACTTTAACCACCCAGGTGTCCTTGCTATTGAGTATTCACGATAATAATAGAATTGTGGAGTCAGAAGAGACACCCAAGGGTCATCTAGTCCAACCCCCTTGTGATGCAGGACTCTTCTGCCTGGCGTGGGGCTCGAACCCACAGCCCTGAGATGAAGAGTCTCATGCTCTGCCCACTGAGCTACCTGGGGAGGTCAGATACGCTCCCACTTTCTCAATGAAACTTTTTAAAATTTGCTTTTCAAATTGTCATGAAACTGCTGTGACAAGTAAACAATAAAAAAAATCAATAATATAGCCAGTGAAAGGCAGGGCACACAAATCCTAAACACCTATCTGTCTATTATCTATCTATCTATCTATCTATCTATCTATCTATCTATCTATCTATCTATCTATATCTATCATCTATCTATATCTGTCTGTCTATTATCTATCTCTATCTATCATCTATCTATCTATATCTGTCTGTCTATTATCTATCTCTATCTATCATCTATCTATCTATATCTATCATCTATCTATATCTATCTATCTATCTATCTATCTATCTATCTATCTATCTATCTCTATCTATCATCTATCTATCTATATCTGTCTGTCTATTATCTATCTATATCTATCATCTATCTATCTATATCTATTATCTATCTATCTATCTATCTATCTATCTATCTATCTATCTATCTATCTATCATCTATCTATCTATCATCTATCATCTATCATCTATCATCTATCATCTATCATCTATCATCTATCTATCTATCTATCTATCTATCTATCTATCATCTATCTATCTATCATCTATCTATTTATCTCTATCTATCTATCTATCTATCTATCTATCTATCTATCTATCTGTCTGTCTGTCTGTCTGTCTGTCTGTCTGTCTATCTATCTATCTATCTATCTATCATCTGTCTATTATCTATCTATATTTATCTATATCTATCTATCATCTATCTCTATCTATCTATCTATCTATCATCTATCTATCTATCTATCATCTATCTATCTATCTATCTATCTATCTGTCTGTCTGTCTGTCTGTCGTCTATCTATATCTATCTATCTATCTATCTATCTATCTATCTATCTATCTATCTATCATCTCTCTCTCTCTCTCTCTCTCTCTCTCTCATCTATCTATCTATCATCTGTCTATTACCTATTTATCTGTCTGTCTGTCTGTCTGTCTATTATCTATCTATATCTGCCAACCTGTCTGTCTGTCTGTCTGTCTGTCTGTCTATCTATCTATCTATCTATCTATCTATCTATCTATCTATCATCTATCTATCTATGTCATAAAATTTACACACTACTTGATTGTAAAACAACAACAATAACCTCAAAGCGGTTTACAAAACAGGTAAGTCAATAAAACCAAGAAAAAATACAGCCCAATTTTAAAACATACAAAAGCTAAAATACTGGAAAAGATCACAGTTAGCTCAGCTTTCTAAAAATCTGGGTAGGCTTGCGCGAACAAGGATGCTTTTGGCAGGCGCTGGGAAAGGTAACGTGAAGATGCCTTGCTTGAGCTCAAGAGGCAGTAAATTATAATTAAATGTGGAGCGGCTATTGCGTGGCACCTGCTGATCAAAGCGGTTGAGTGGGCACATGAGTTTCGAATTTTGCAAAACGGAACATCGGTCAAAATTTTAAGTCTCCTGATAAAGCATTTTTAAAACACCGGACAGGCAAAACATTTCTCTTTGCGATTCGATTTATTGCATATCTTTAAGACAACCGTACTTTTAAAAATACATTCCTGCGTTGCCTGGGGTTGGACTAGAAGACCCTTGGGGTCCCTTCCAACCCTACAATTCTATGATTCTAAGTTTCCCCCTAGCCAAACCACTGGTCCATCTTAACTCACAGTAGCTCTCCAAAGTTTCAGCCATGGAACATCTCCCACCCTTCCTCGGAGATGCCCAAGATTTGAATCTGGATCACTGCTTGCCAAGCAAATGTCCCGCCACTCAGCTAGGGCACAGCTACAAAATTAAGGAAGATTGTAGTCCTCATTAGAAGCCTGAACACAAAGAAGCTGTCTTTTATGAGCCAGACACCCGGTTCCTTTAGCACAATAGCCACACCGCTTTGGCAGTGCTCTCTTCTACATTTTTTTAAAAAATCCTTGCACACAGAAAAACAGGATAGCAGGAAAAGGCCTAGCTTTCTACCTGTAGGGATTTTATTTTGCTTGACTTTGGAGGCACACCCCACCGTACCAGCGCCTGTGCTCGCAGCCTGAGAGGCAACGCAGACAGACACCCGCCGCCTCCCCGTCGCACCTTTTCTCCAAACGCAGAAAGCGCTCCTTAACCCCCTCTCTGCCTTTTCCATCTCAGTCTGCAAAGGCAACTCCCAAACTCCGCAGCTTTGCAACCTCCCCTAAGATGCAAAGTCGACGGGGAACGAGGATGACAAAGCAGAGATGAAGGGAGGAGACAGAAACTCCTTTGGCCCAAAGCGAGCATCTCTCCATCTCTCCATCGTCCTCAGCTTCCTGGTTGGTGCATCCTGTATCCTCCCTCTTTTTCCCCTCTGCATCCCTCGCATCAGCATCTTTTTACCTTTTGGTCCCCCATCTTCAGCTGCTTCCTCTGTCATGGACCAGGAAGGATGCTGAGAGGCAGGGGGAAGAATTGGTCCTTTCCCCCTCCCTCTTGTGGAATTAACAAAGCTGATTGGGGGGTTGTGGCCGGGTGGAGCGGAGGGGGGGGGCAGAGAAATGCTTCTGAACTTACTGCCCTTCCTCTCTGCGCAGATGGAAGAGCATGCTGGGAAATGTAGTCCAGTGAGAGAGAGAGAGACAGAGAATAGAGGAGGGGTGGAATTGGGTGGCGATGAAAGCAAGCTTGTAGACAAAGGATTCGCCTGCTTGACTGGATTCCTGGTGTATGTAGCAGGCTGCAATTCATCCAAAGCTGAAGAAAAGGTTTTCAGCACAGGGGAGGAAATGCGGGAGGAAGAATGGACAAAATTTAATGATTATTTGGTTAAAGCTGTTAAGTTCATCTAATTGGAAATAGCTTGCAGGTATTAGATTGGCTTAGGATGTTATATAAGTTAAGTGATGAATTAATACAGTGGTACTTCGGGTTACATACGCTTCAGGTTACAGACGCTTCAGGTTACAGACTCCGCTAACCCAGAAATAGTACCTCAGGTTAAGAACTTTGCTTCAGGATGAGAACAGAAATCATGCTCTGGCAGCAGCAGGAGGCCCCATTAGCTAAAGTGGTAACTCAGGTTAAGAACAGTTTCAGGTTAAGAACAGACCTCCAGAATGAATTAAGTTCTTAACCTGAGGTATTGGGTTGGGGAAAACTATGAGGCAGACTCCTTCTTCTCCACAATAACACAACACTTGCAAACTCTAGAGATTTCTTTCTTTCTTTCTTTCTTTCTTTCTTTCTTTCTTTCTTTCTTTCTTTCTTTCTTTCTTTCTTTCTTTCTTGTGTGTAAACTTGAGATGTCAAGGTAAGACGTTTCAGAAGTCAATGACTCATGCTTTAACTGCATGTACTTTGTGGAGAGATTTGTTATTTTAATTAAAGCATTTTAACATCCGCTCAGTCCTCGTAAAGTCTCCACTGATGCCCTTTGATGCCGAGTAACACTCTGGAGTGATATCATATTGCATGTGACTCTCCACATTGACTGACAGCTGCAGATGGGGAGGAGAAACGAAGTCTAACTTTGCACTTGAAGGCAAACCTACCTTATCCACATTTTCTGAAACAAGATAAGAACCGAAGCAGAGCCAGCCTCAGAAATTCACACGTAACTGAATTTTGCAATGGCGTTTCCCAGGGGGGAAAAATTGCTATCGTGATACTAGGATAAAGTGTGCCAATAGCGTTCAGTGGTACCTCGGGTTAAGTACTTAATTCGTTCTGGAGGTCCGTACTTAACCTGAAACTGTTCTTAACCTGAAGCACCACTTTAGCTAATGGGACCTCCTGCTGCCGCTGCGTCACAGGAGCACGATTTCTGTTCTTATCCTGAAGCAAAGTTCTTAGCCTGTAGCACTATTTCTGGGTTAGCGGAGTCTGTAACCTGAAGCGTATGTAACCCGAGGTACCACTGTACAAACATTAGAGGAAACCGCTTTGCAGAAATGGGTATGTTTGGCAAAAATACACAGAAGCGTACCATAGTTTTTGGTGTATAAGATGAGCTTTTTTTCCTTTTAAAAGGATGTTTAAAATTTGGGCTCGTCTTATACATGGTAGTTCAGAGTGGGGGCTGGCTCAACAACTCTGGGCAAACCTTCCCCCCATTTTCTTAAATCGGAATCCCCCAAAATAGGGGTCGTGTATATTTGGTGTGTTTTGGAGAGGGGGGAGAAGTAGGGAGAAACTGGTTCTCTTGGCTTTTTAATATACCTAATTTCTCTGAGTACGCACCCCCCTGCCGCTTGCCCTCTGTCGAGTGTCTTTCGTTCCACTCCTGCAAGGCTGCACATTATAGGGAGAGAGAAATCCGGCCTCTATTAATAGAAGGAAACTGGTCCCGCCGACCTCCTTTCCAACTTTGGTTAAAGGCCCGGGGAGTTGGCAGCGGCTCAGGGATTTCTCCGGGCCAAACTGCTGAAGGCGAAGGGTTGGTTCAAATCCCCCCCCCAGTCCGCCCTTTGCAGAATTTGCAGTGGGGATGTTCCAAAGGCTTGGAGACCTCGCATAACCTCTTCTCACCCCCAACTCCGGCGAGAGAAGACTAATCCCTCGAAGCGAGGAGGCCGCCGAGCGGTCTTCCCACCTGCTCACATCTCCTTTACACAACACGGTTTCACGTCGTCTCAAGATCACGTTACAAGCACCCTGGAAAATGTTCCCGTGGACCATTGATCCGTTCTGGGGTGTAACCATGAGTTCTGCACCAGGGTGGGTTTCGTGGTGGGGCCAAACGGAAAGAAGTTCCCATCGCTCTTTTTGTTTTTAAATTTATTTACAGTCATACATCTTGTTACGTTTGCTTCAGGTTGAGTGTTTTCAGGTTGCGTCCCGCGGCGACCCGGAAGTACTGGAAAGGGTTACTTCCGGGTTCCGCTGCTTGCGCATGCACAGACGCGCAAAATGATGTCGTGCGTATGCGCAGAAGTGGTGAATCGCGACCTGCGCATGCGCAGGCACGAGTTGCGTTCTGCTCATGTTGCGAATGGGCCTCTGGAACGGATCCCATTCACAACCAGAGGTACCACTGTATTTGATTTTTCAACAGAAAAAATTAACCGAGATATATCAAACATAAAGCATAAAAAACAAGATTCCAAGGAATCTTCTGGATTTTCCTCCTCCCCTTTGTGGGTCCTATTATTAATCCTTTCCTCTCGTATCCTTTATCATCATCCAAACCCTTTACCCCTTCCGTTATGTCCAGAATCAACCTTAAACTACAAGTGCTATTCCAATCCTACTAATGATTTTGAACTGTCTTATAAATTTTCCCCATTCCTTACTAAAATTTTGGTTATAGATAGGTAGCCGTGTTGGTCTGCCATAGTCAAAATAAAAAAAATCCTTCCAGTAGCACCTTAAAGACCAACTAAGTTAGTTCTTGGTATGAGCTTTCGTGTGCATGTGTGTATCTGAAGAAGTGTGCATGCACACGAAAGCTCATACCAAGAACTAACTTAGTTGATCTTTAAGGTGCTACTGGAAGGAATTTTTTTATTTAAAATTTTGGTCTTCCTGATTTCTGACTCCTCCGGTCATTTTAGCCATTTTGGCGTAGTCCATCAACTTCATCTGCCATTCTTCTCTGGTGGAAACTTTAGCTTCTTTCCATCTCTGGACCAATCACATCCGTGCAGCTGTGGTCACATACATGCTCCCTCGGGATTTCGGCACTAGAATTCCTAAAAGGAAGGCTTCAGGGTTTGATCCCACAATGCAGTAGGATATGCTTCATACAATCATCCTGGGAACATAAACAAAACCTATTTTTATAGGGGACGCCCCTCAGTCTGCCATTTAGAACCTCTGAGGGAATTACACCTAGTCCGGCTTTAGTAAATAAACACCGATAGGTACAGACAAATTCCTAAGGTATGAGGATATCTGAAAGTCATACCCGTATTGGGTTCCAGCTGCGACCAGGCTACAAGTTACATAAGATTGGGATCACAGGTCGCTATGTGAGATGTCCCAAAGCCTTTGACTCAGGGATTCGAGGGCAGTGTCGTAACCCAGATAATATAAGAGGGATGATGGCAAGCCAATCGAGGTGGCTTTTCTGGCCATAGTTTTCAGCCACGGGTTCAGCAACTTGGTTCCAGAACTCAATCCGTTTCCTGGAAGTCGATTCAACTTCCAAGAAGTTCGCAAACCAAGGCGTGGCTTCCGATTGGCTGGTTGGTCCTGGAATAATAATAATAATTGTTGTTGTTGTTTAGTCATTTAGTCGTGTCCGACTCTGTGTGACCCCCTGGACCAGAGCACGCCAGGCACTCCAGTCTTCTACTGCCTCCCGCAGTTTGGTCAAACTCATGCTGGTAGCTTCGAGAACACTATCCAACCATCTCATCCTCTGTCGTCCCCTTCTCCTTGTGCCCTCCATCTTTCCCAGCATCAGGGTCTTTTCCAGGGAGTCTTCTCTTCTCATGAGGTGGACAAAGTATTGGAGCCTCAGCTTCAGGATCTGTCCTTCCAGTGAGCACTCAGGGCTGATTTCCTTCAGAATGGAGAGGTTTGATCTTCTTGCAGTCCATGGGACTCTCAAGAGTCTCCTCCAGCACCATAATTCAAAAGCATCCATTCTTTGGCAATCAGCCTTCTTTATGGTCCAGCTCTCACTTCCATACATGACTACTTGGAAGACCATAGCTTTTACTATACGGACCTTTGTTGGCAAGGTGATGTCTCTGCTTTTTAAGATGCTGTCTAGGTTTGTCATTGCTTTTCTCCCGAGAAGCAGGCATCTTTTAATTTCGTGGCTACTGTCACCATCTGCAGTGATCATGGAGCCCAAGAAAGTAAAATCTCTCACTGCCTCCATTTCTTCCCCTTATAATAATAATAATTTATTTATACCCCGCCCATCTGGCTGAGTTTCCCCAGTCACTCTGGGAGGCTCCCAATCGAGTGTTAAAAACAATACGACAATTCAGTTGTAAACAATAGCCAACAGTCAAAATGGATGTTCGGCTTCCGAAAAACGTTTGCAAACTGGAACGCTTACTTCCGGGTTCTGTGGCGTTTGGGAACCGATCTGTTCCTCAACGCAGCTGTCCAGGAACGAAGGTACCACTATTACTCGAAACAAGTGGCATGGAGACATTTCATTCTGGATCTGCTAGGTGGAGCCCATATGGAGGATGAAGACAGGTGAGTGTCTCGCCCCCCACCCCATAAACATAAATCCTGGCTATGCCCATGGAAGGAAAGGCTCATATTCAGTACATTTCCGAGCACAATTCAAAGTGCTGGTGTTGACCTTTAAAGCCCTAAACGGCCTCGGTCCAGTATCCCTGAAGGAGCATCTCCACCCCCATCGTTCAGCCCGGACACTGAGGTCCAGCGCTGAGGGCCTTCTGGCAGTTCCCTCATTGCGAGAAGCCAAGTTACAGGGAACTAGGCAGAGGGCCTTCTCGGTAGTGGCACCCGCCCTGTGGAACGCCCTCCCATCAGATGTCAAAACGATAAACAACTACCTGACATTCAGAAGACATCTTAAGGCAGTTTTTAATGTATGATATTTTAGTGTTTTTTGGTTTCTACAGAAGCTGCCCAGAGTGGCTGGGGAAACCCAGTCAGATGAGCGGGGTACAAATAATAAATTATTATTATTATTATTATTATTATTATTATTATTATTATTATTATTATTATATTGTGTTCCCTTGATACCCGACGATGAACCAGAGCAGTAGTTCAGTTGGGTAATTTTAGAATCGTGCATAGTGGCCCTATAGATGGCAATTCTTATCGCTTGCTTTATTTCAGAATGTGGGCAAGCCGGTCCTGCTGCGTTTGGGTTTTTCTTCCTTGAGTGGAGGGACAGACGGGACACCTCACCTGCTCATCCTGCTGAGTCCCCCCCCCTCCGGACATCTGCTCTCAAGTTCTTCTGACCACCCCCTGGCAGCTGACAACTTCCCTTTAGCACATGGCTGAGATTTTCCGCGACATTTCCAAGCCCTCTTCCAAATGTGTGAGCATATAAAAGGTCAGTCAGAACCACGGGGGGGGGAGGTGTATCAGATTCCCTGGAGCTCATTCCTTGCTGAGGGCCGTGACTCAGCCCCCCGTGCCACCGCCTTAAGAACACGCGATTGTCTTGCTATTTGCTACTCATTCCACCAAGGGGGGAAACCCCCAGCACCAGTGTGTACCATCAATCAGGAGAGCATACACTCCAATATTTCTGAAAATAGGGACATCCTACATCTAAGGGATACGGGTGGAGCTGTGGGTTAAACCACAGAAGCCTAGGACTTGCCGATCAGAAGTTTGGCGGTTCGAATCCCCACGATGGGGTGAGCTCCCGTTGCTCGGTCCCTGCTCCTGCCAACCTAGCAGTTCGAAAGCACGTCAAAGTGCAAGTAGATAAATAGGTACCACTCTGGCGGGAAGGTAAACGGCGTTTCCATGCGCTGCTCTGGTTCGCCAGAAGCGGCTTAGTCCTGCTGGCCACATGACCCGGAAGCTGTACGCCGGCTCCCTCGGCCAATAAAGCAAGATGAGCGCCGCAACCCCAGAGACGGCCATGACTGGACCTAATGGTTAGGGGTCCCTTTACTTACTCTATAATAATATTTTTTATTATTTATACCTCCCCATCTGATTGGATTGCCCCAGCCACTCCAGGTGGCTTCCAATATATATAAAAATATAATAAAACTATACAAAGCTGCCTTCACATCTCTTCTAAAGGTTGTATAGTTACTTATCTTCTTGGCTCGGGGAGGTTGCATGAACGTCATACCCTCCAACGCTCCTCTAACGAAAACAGGGACATCCTACCATACCCTCCAACGTTTCTCCGATGACAATAGAGACGTCCCAAGGGAAAGTGGGATCAAATTAAAAACTGGGACGGCTTCTGTAAATCCAGGGCTGTCCCTGGAAAATAGGGACACTCGGAGGGTCCGGAAGGGAACACAAGAAGTGTGCGTGGAGGCACAGAAAATGAGAAGGCAATTTAAACACATCTCATGGGGGGCCCGCAACCACTGTAAGTAGATGAAAACGCTAGCAGGATCACAGTAACACTTGTAATGTAGCAAATATTATGGACAAAATGGAGAGATATAAAACATGGACTATGAAATAATATGCAGTTGAAAAGGATGGCAATAGAACACATGGAAGGGAAGGTGAGAAGTCCAGAGATTTGGAAAAATCTCTAAATATGGATATGTATTTTGTATTGTCTTGTTACAATTCTATATGTATGGAAGTGAGAGCTGGACCATAAAGAAGGCTGATCGCCGAAGAATTGATGCTTTTGAATTCTGGTGCTGGAGGAGACTCTTGAGAGTCCCATGGACTGCAAGAAGATCAAACCTCTCCGTTCTTAAGGAAATCAGCCCTGAATGCTCACTGGAAGGACAGATCGTGAAGCTGAGGCTCCAATACTTTGGCCACCTCATGAGAAGAGAAGACTCCCTGGAAAAGACCCTGATGGAGGGCACAAGGAGAAGGGGACGACAGAGGACAAGATGGCTGGACAGTGTTCTCGAAGCTACGAACATGAGTTTGACCAAAGTGCGGGAGGCAGTGGAAGACAGGAGAGCCTGGCGTGCTCTGGTCCAGGGGGTCACGAAGAGTCGGACATGACTAAACGACTAAACAACAAAATTCTATATATTATTTGTAAAGCCAAATAAAAATTATTTTTCAAAAAAAGGAACAAAGGTTGGTTGCTTTGCTCAGGTTTGTCTACACTGCGGCTCTCTAAGATTTTAGGCAATTGTTGTCCCTAGTCCTTCTAGAGATGACGAAGGTTGAATCTGCTAGCCTTCTGTGAATTTTTGTCCTGCCCTGATGACGTTCAGTAAAGCAAAACGAGAGACCAAACGTTCAAATGTTTCTTTATTGAGTATGCCGTGTGTTCTTGCACAAGCAGTTAAACTGAAGCTTATTACTGACACAAAGCTACAGACGTAAAACCAGTGGTATTTTACAGACTTCCATTATAAAAATGTGTTTTTAAAACATACACGTTTAAGCCAATGGAATATAAAATAATAAGTAAATAAAAAACAACAACTGCCCGTGGTTGAGTTGTAAATGAACTACCTTATTTTTTCAATTATATACATAAAGTTATTTTCCAAAGGGCAGTGCCAAGGAAGGCATGTTCACTTCACATGTTTCAGTAAATATCCAAAATAGTATTTACATCAGATTTGTACATAGATCTTTCAACTTCCCACAGATCCTGAAAAGCAAACATAAGGCAATTAATACCCAAAGTATTATGAGGAAGATACAAAGGGCAAGGTAGAAAATAACCTCCTCCCCTTTCATCCAGGAGCATATTCACCTATGAGTGATTCAAAAGCTTGTTCTGTATTTCTTTAAAGACTTCCATGTAAAGATCGTCTCTGGACTTCAGCCCATCCAGATAAACTGAAAAGAAGAACAGGCAGTTGTGAATTTCACATGCGGGGATGCCAGTAAATAAATCAACATGACAGTTTTGCATGGATGCGGGTGGCGCTGTGGGTTAAACCCCAGAGCCGAGGACTTGCCGATCAGAAGGTTGGCGGTTCGAATCCCCGTGACGGGGTGAGCTCCTGTTGCTCAGTCCCTGCTCCTGCCAACCTAGCAGTTTGAACGCACGTCAAAGTGCAAGTAGATAAATAGGTACCGCTCTGGCGGGAAGGCAAACGGCGTTTCCGTGCGCTGCTCTGGTTCACCAGAGGCGGCTTAGTCCTGCTGGCCACATGACCCAGAAGCTGTACGCCGGCTCCCTCGGCCAATAAAGCGAGATGAGCGCCACAACCCCAGAGTTGGCCACGACTGGACCTAATGGTCAGGGGTCCCTTTACCTTTACCTTAAGAGATCTAACCCGCTAGAGTCAGGCTCACAAAATGTATAATGCTGCAATCTTGCCAAGCAAGTGAGTATGATCCATTGAATCCAGTGAGTCTTACTTGCTTATTCATGTGGCCAAAATAAAGGGGAGCTGAACACACCACTGCCCTGCTGGCTCAGTGGACTTTTGGCAGCAAGCAGGCGGTAATTTGAGTGAGGAGGTAGACTCAATGCGGGAGAAGGATCCCCGCAGATCTGGAGCCAGCACAAGTGCTCATAAAAGGGCGGCTCAACGGTGCAGTATTGTGGGAAATGATATTTACTTATTCAAAGTACTATGTGGTTGGTTCTTAGGGCTAACACCCTCACAAGGTGACAAAGGAGACAGAGGTGATTTTATTATCTATAATCAAACTTTAAAAATAAATTAATTAAGGCCGAGGGCCTTCTGGCGGTTCCCTCGCTACGAGAAGCCAAGTTACAGGGAACCAGGCAGAGGGCCTTCTCGGTAGTGGCACCCGCCCTGTGGAACGCCCTCCCGCCAGATGTCAAAGAGAAAAATAGCTACCAAACTTTTAGATGACATCTGAAGGCAGCCCTGTTTAGAGAAGCTTTTAATGTTTAATAGGTTATTGTATTTTAGTGTTCTGTTGGAAGCCGCCCAGAGTGGCTGGGGAAACCCAGCCAGATGGGCGGGGTATAAATAATAAATTATTATTATTTATTATTATAATATTAGCAAGCATACAAACTAAGCAACCCTGAAATTATTGGCTCGGAGAATCTGATTGTTTAACTATTTTTAACAATATTACTGGTGCGTTCAAAATGCCTTTGGGAAGAAGGGGAGAATATAAATTGAAGAGACGATTGAGCATAAAGAAAACAATTTCATCAGCTAGCTCAGAAGTGGGAAACCTCTAGCCCTCCGGATGGGCTGTACACACTTCTGCCTAGAAAACAGTTCTTCACTGTAATGGGTATGGGGTTGCTCGTGCGTAAGTTACCGCCACTCCTGGCTTTGTTCCCTTGTAAACCTTTCTGTCTGGACAGCCCTTCATTTCGTGGCTGCCTCAGTCGCTAGCAGAATCCGTCAGTGGGCGTTTCTTGAACCTCTTCCAACATAAAAGTTGTTTGACACCCAGTCTCCTCCTCCTCTCACTGCGCGGGAGTCTTCTGCGCAGGGAAGGCGTGGGTAGCGGAGGACCTGGGCTCTCCCCGCTTGTGTCCGGCGAAGAGTCCTGGAGCCCTCTCGCCGAATCCCCCATCTGCCCCCCTTTATCCCTGGTGTTGCGCTGATTTCCTTCCCCATCTGCTGAGCTACCTCTCTCCCTGCTGGGTCCTTCTCCAGCATCATTCGGGAGCCTTCCCTCCGCCTCTAGCTCCAATGTCAGTTCCCTGACATTCACCTACCCTGCATTTTCTAGGCATGGATCCGAGTGGTTTTGCTTTTGCCCAGCCACTCCCCCCCCCCCAGAAAGCACTCTCTTCCATGCTAAATCAGAACAAAAAGCAATCCATGGGAAAACCGGCTGCCTTTTGTTCCAATTCAGCACTAAAGCACGGCTTTTCCCAGGGGAAAGTGGAGGTGTGGATAAGCCCCATGTTGGACTACAACTCCCATTAAGACTTGACCGTTGGCCATTTCTGGGGTTGGTGGGATGTTTAGGAACAACGGGAGGGCCAAACATTCCCCACCCAGGGCTTTCCAAACTGCAGCATATTTAGTGCGTCGGCCGCAGCGTGTAGGTATGTTGCGTGAACGCCCCCTGTGCTCCTCCCAAGGCTGGAAAGGGGTTTGACCTCTGGTTTGCTAGTAAAACTGAATCACCGTGTTTTTCGCTCTATAAGACGCACCAGACCACAAGACGCACCTAGTTTTTGGAGGAGGAAAACAAGGGAAAAAATATTCTGAATCTCAGAAGCCAGAACAGCAAGAGGGATCGCTGCGCAGCGAAAGCAGCAATCCCTCTTGCTGTTCTGGCTTCTGGGATAGCTGCACAGCCTGCATTCGCTCCATAAGACGCACACACATTTCCCCTTACTTTTTAGGAGGGAAAAAGTGAGTCTTATAGAGCAAAAAATACGGTACTTTGTCGCGAAACAATGCATGTCTTAAAAATGGTGCCACCAATGTGAGAGGATTGGAAAGCCCTGCTCTAAGCACACCACATTTTTTAAAAAATTATCACACGCGAACACTTGCACAACACTCCAAGTTGTCTCTTACCAACATCCACTTCGTTCGCCTCCATTTCCTTCCTGTGCTTAAGATACATGGGCCATACGTGGCCATCGAAGAGACCAGGTGGGTCTGGTACTGTGTATTTACGTGTACTGCAAAGAGAAAAGGAATTTGTTAATCTATACCAGGGGTAGGCAACCTAAGGCCCAGGGGCCAGATGCGGCCCAATCGCCTTCTCAATCCGGCCCGCGGACGGTCCGGGAATCAGTGTGTTTTTACATGAGTAGAATGTGTCATTTTATTTAAAATGCATCTCTGGATTATTTGTGGGGCATAGGAATTCGTTCATTCCCCCCAAAATATATAGTCCGGCCCCCCACATGGTCTGAGGGACGATGGACCGGCTCACAGATGGAGCCTTGAAGAGTCAGACACAACTAATGGACTAAACAACAACTGAATTCCCACATCGGGTTTGCACAGCAGTGTCGGTAAGCACTTCTGTGCCATCAGCAACTACTAGGGTTAGATGGTTTCTCTCAATTTCTCATCCCCCCCCCCCCAGTCTTCAGTTCTGCTTATCACAAGAATTTGGATTTTTTTTTTAAGCCCTTGTGAAAACTCACCAGCATTTTAGTGTTGATTTCTTCTAATCTACGTATTTTTGTATGCAGTTATGTCTAACCTGAGGGATGTGGGTGGCGCTGTGGGTTAAACCACAGAGCCTGGGGCTTGCCTATCAGAAGGCTGGCGGTTCGAATCCCCACAACGGGGTGAGCTCCCATTGCTCAGTCCCTGCTCCTGCAAACCTAGCAGTTTGAAAGCACGTCAGAGTGCAAGTAGATAAATAGGTACCACTCTGGCGGGAAGGTAAACGACGTTTCCGTGCACTGCTCTGGTTCCCCAGAAGCGGCTTCGTCATGCTGGCCACATGACCCAGAAGGTGTACACCGGCTCCCTCAGCCAATAAAGCGAGATGAGCGCCACAACCCCAGAGTCGTCCGCGACTGGACCTAACGGTCAGGGGTCCCTTTACCTTTACCTTTACGTCTAACCTATACAATTTTGCAAGATGATTTCCCTTAATGTAATGTGGGTTTTTGTGTGTATTATTTGCCCTTCCACATGCATTTTTGTATACAGTACAAAAATCTGGAGAACTGAACTGCAAATTCAGAGAAGTGTGACTTTTGAATCACAGAATCAGAGTTGGAAGGGGCCATGAGGGAATCTTTTAGCCTGACATGGACCTCATAAGTTTTCCAATTCTGCAACTTGCAATTATGTCATAGGAATGAGGTGAATACCACATGAAATTTCAGCGTCACAATATTAAAGTCGAAGAGCCATTCTTACCTCCTCCTCCACTTGCATTCACTGTATGGGACTGCTAGATAATAGCGTTTGTCGAACAAGTCAATCAGTGGCCTGCAGGTGAGAAAAATTAAGGTTCAAAATTACTTGAGAAATGGTCTTTCCTAAACCACATGGTTGCACAAAGTCATACTGTTGTTTGTGATGAATAATAATACTGTGGGTAGGGCGGGGGTTGTTGTTTTCATTGGTTATTATGTTGTGTATTTTTGCGTTTTCATATTGTAAACCACCCTGCGATCTTCGGATGGTGGTGTTGAAATTTAATAAATAATAAAATCATTAAAATCACCACCAACGATTTCTAGGGTCTCTCGCAACAGGGACCCAGAGTGGCTGGGAAAACCCAGCCAGATGGGCAGGGTATAAATAATAAATTATTATTATTATTATTATTATTATTATTATTATTATTATTATTGACTGGCAGAGACAATCAAGTGTTATACAGAGAACAGGTGATATGTTGGCAGATGAAGCTCTTATTCAAAGCCCAGCACCAGGGGTCAATAGGACAGGCGCAATAAAATGCATACTTTAAAGTGGACGCGGGTGGCGCTGTGGTGTAAACCACAGAGTCTAGGGTTTGCTGATCAGAACGTCGGTGGTTCGAATCCCCGCAACGGGGTGAGCTCCCGTTGCTCGGTCCCAGCTCCTGCCCACCTAGCAGTTCAAAAGCACGCCAGTGCAAGTAGATAAATAGGTACTGCTCCAGCGGGAAGGTAAACGGCATTTCCATGCGCTGCTTTGGTTTCGCCAGAAGCAGCTTAGTCATGCTGGCCACATGACCCAGAAAAACTGTCTGAGGACAAAAGCCGGCTCCCTTGGCCTGTAAAGCGAGATGAGCGCCGCAACCTCAGAGTCGTCCGCGACTGGACTTAACTGTCAGGGGTCATTTACCTTTACCTTTTTTTTACAACAAAAAAAGCAAAAAAAGCAAAGGTGGGGCTACCTTTGAAGGTAGCCCGGAAACTGCAATTAATCGAGAATGCGGCAGCTAGACTGGGGACTGGGAGTGGCCGCCGGGACCACATAACACCGGTCCTGAGAGATCTGCATTGGCTCCCAGTACGTTTCCGAGCCCAATTCAAAGTGTTGGTGCTGACCTTTAAAGCCCTAAACGGCCACGGTCCTGTATACCTGAAGGAGCGTCTCCACCCCCATCGTTCTGCCCGGACACTGAGATCCAGCGCCGAGGGCCTTCTGGCGGTTCCCTCATTGCGAGAAGTGAGGTTACAGGGAACCAGACAGAGGGCCTTCTCGGTAGTGGCGCCCACCCTGTGGAACACCCTCCCTTCAGATGTGAAGGAAATAGAGACTTCCGGAGGCGGCGCGCTCAGCAATGGCGGTCCTCTTCAGCTGCTGAAGAGGGGCTCCGCGGAAAAGGGTCGTGCGCTGCGGCACAGCGACGACCCATCCAGATAAACCACGGGTAGAGTGAGCTCGTGGCCGTGGGGTTCGGCGGGCACCAGAAGCGACCTCGGATACGCAGAAGAGACCCCGTAAGGGGTATCGGAACGTGGAGGGGGTAGCGGTGCTGTGAATCCATCGCTCTTTCCGCGGAAGCGAAGCCGCGCGGCTGCTGCTGACTAGCGCTGACCTTTCTTCCTTCAACAATTGGATCGAAACAACTTACTCGTGAGTAAGAAATTTAAAGCTTTAAATCAGAACTAAATTGGTGAAATTCGGCTGAAAGCGGGAGACGTTAAAAAGGAAGTCAGTCTTCCGGCTCTGCCTAAAGTATCAAGCAAAGACTTTTCTAAAACGGAAGCATTGAAAGGAGTTCAAAAGAAATTGGAATTTACTTGGCAAACTTGATTTAGACTGCTCTGACTTTAAAAGAAGTTATAACAGCTTCGTATCTGGACTAAAACTGTAGTATCTCCTCTTCCCTCTCTGTGGATTACAAAGTTTCGAAACCCGGCTCCCGACCTGCCTGGATATAAGTTGTATCGGACTGCGGTAACTGTATACAAATTACAAAACTAGATCGGGCTATTTTGTATCTGGAAAAGAAAAGGGAACTG
Organism: Podarcis liolepis; assembly: GCF_965112155.1. Classification (NCBI taxonomy): domain Eukaryota; kingdom Metazoa; phylum Chordata; class Lepidosauria; order Squamata; family Lacertidae; genus Podarcis; species Podarcis liolepis. The sequence continues at coordinate 5,744,417 of NC_139572.1, read as the reverse complement.
TTGCATGCACCTTTGCTAAGAACTATTTTTCTCTGCAGTTAAAATTGAATGCAAGATCCCCCTGTTTTGGATGCTATTTGATCCTTATTTTTTCTCTTTCTCCTCCTTTGTGGGAATTTAATGGCGGAATCTTTCTATTCCTCTCCTCCAAGTTTGCTTTTGGGAGCTCCCTCTACTGGATTATAGAACTAACAGTCTTAGAACTGCCGATTTCCCTTGCTCTTTGTTTTTTTTCTGGATGTTTATTCTCTCAGGACTGTTTCCCATGGGATTTACAGTTTGACCTTGAATCCGGGACAGCTGTGGAATGAGTGGCGCATCAAAAACAAGGGCTGGAAGGAAAGCAAAACATTCCGAACTTGTGCAAACAACTCTGCCTGGACAGTTACGCAGATCGTCTGTCCCAATTGTGACAGGTCTGCAAGAAGGACAATCTACACAACCATCTTTTGGGGAGATGGCTGCTGGAGGGATAGATCCTGTCTCTAAAGAAATATTGGATCAACTGGCAGCATTGAATAAGAAAGCTGACGAACAGGCAGCTAGACTTGATGAACAATCTGTTAAATTTGACCAGGTGACAGCTTCCATTAATAAATTGACAGACCAGGTTACTAAAAACACACAGGCAATAAGTGGTATTGAAAAAGTCACAACAGAAAACCGGAAATTAGTTGAAGAAGTTAATACTAAAGCAGAGGAAAATAAAAAGAGGATAGAGGAATTAAGAGGGGAGGTGAGGCCACTCAGTAGACAGGTAACGGAACAGCAAGCATACCTGTCCCTGGCAGAATTGAAAAATAGGGAAAATAATCTCAGATTGAGAAATATCCCAGAATCTGAGAAGGAGGACTTGATTGGCTTTTTGACAACAGAAATCTCCAAATTTTGGGGATTGACAGAAGAAAAGGACTTTAAAATAGTCACCGCTTTCAGACTAGGAAGAGTGGTTAAGAAGGATAAATCAAGAGATTGCTTGATCATTCTGAGATCTAAGCAAGAAAAAGACAACATACTCGGCCTACATTTCAAAAACCCATTGGTGATTCAGGGGAAGACGGCAGAAATCTTCAGAGATATACCAAAACAGCTTCTGGATTTAAGAATTACATATAAGGATTTAGCAAGCCTACTGAGAAACAACAAAATCCCTTATAGGTGGGAATTCCCTCAAGGACTATCTTTTACCCTGAAAGAGAGGAAGATAAGAATCAGAACAGCAGAGGAGCAAGAAAAGTTTCTAAACGACCACGGGGAGGATCTTCGGAAAGGAGTAGCAGGACCCTGGCCACCTCCTTCGTTTGGCTTCAATCCGGTTCCACCTCCAGGTGAAGAAGATAAAAAAGAGCCCCCTGCTGACAAATAAATTGACCCAGGATGTCTCTGCAGCTTCTTAGTTGGAATATTAATGGTGCAAATTCTCCTGAAAGGAGGAAGAAGATTTTTCATATATTAAGAAAAGAACAATTGGATGTCATCTGCCTTCAAGAAACACATGTGACCAGGCTCCACAGGAGAGTACTAATTAACAAGAGATTAGGCCAAGAGTTTATTTCATCAGACAAGGTGAAAAAAAGAGGAGTAGTGATCTATGCAAAGGAGAGCCTGTCACCAAAATTGGTTTTTAAAGATGAACAAGGAAGAATTTTGGCGATCGAAATACAATCACAAGGAGAAAAATTTCTGATAGTTGGAATATATGCACCAAATGATGGGAAGTCGGAATTTTTCAAGAGGCTGCATGAGACAATGCTGGACTATATTGACTATACAAATATCATTTTGATGGGAGACATGAACGGGGTAGTCTCTACCCATATGGATAAGTCACAGAACCAAAATTTGAACAAGGATGGCAGACTGCCAAAGACTTTTTTTGAACTCACAGACAACATGGACTTGATAGACATCTGGAGAACAAAGAACCCTCTAGGCATGGAGGGAACCTTCTTTTCTGAGGCCCACCTATCATGGACAAGAATAGACCAAATTTGGATATCAAGAGGACTGGCACCCAAGACAAAAAAAGCTGAGATCTGCCCTAAAACCTGCTCCGACCATAATGCTTTAAAAATGGACTTGAGACTTACACCAGCTGGATCCTTCAGATGGAGAATGAATGACCATCTGCTCAGAGATCAGGAGATTGTGAAGAAGGCCCAAAAAACGTTGAAGGACTATTTTGAAATAAACTTGAACACCTCAGTGGAAAAGAAAATAGTCTGGGACGCGAGCAAAGCTGTCATGAGAGGGTTTCTGATACAACAGAACACTATTAAGAAGAAACTCTGGAATGGTAAAAAGGACAAGATTTTGGATAAAATAAGAGATGGAGAAAAAAGACTGAGACTAAATCCAAAATCAAAAGAAGTCTTAAGAGAAATAAAATTTTACCAAGTACAATATACAAAATTGATAAATCAAGAAATTGAATGGAAAATTAAACAGATGAAGCAAAGATCATTTGAATCGGCAAATAAATGTGGGAAGCTGCTGGCATGGCAGCTGAAGAAGAGGCAAAAATTGAACTTTGTTACCAATCTGGAGGTTGAAGGAGAATGTATTCAGAAACCAGAAGAAATCAGAAAGTGTTTCCAGAGATATTTTAAAAAGCTATATACTCAAGGACCACAAGCAGAGATGGAAATAAATAACTTTTTAAAGAGCTATGGCCTGCAAAAGTTAACACAAGACACACGAACAGCCCTGAACTGTAGAATAACACAACAGGAAATTGAAAGAGCCATTCAGAACATGCAGATAGGCAAATCCCCAGGCCCAGACGGGCTTACCTCCAAATACTATAAGACATTGATGGATTATTTGATACAGCCATTAATGGAGGTCTGCAACCAGATTTTGGAAGGGAAGGGGGCACCAGAATCGTGGAAAGAAGCATTCATCACCCTGATACCAAAATTGGAATCTGAAAAGACCCAACTTAAAAATTATCGTCCCATCTCACTCCTAAACGTGGATTATAAAATTTTTGCTGACATTTTAGCAAATAGACTGAAAAAAGTTTTGAATGAAGTAATTCATAAGGACCAAGCAGGCTTTCTCCCTGGTAGGCATTTGTCTGACAACACCAGGAACATCATAGATGTTTTGGAGTTACTACAGACAAATATGAATACGAAAGCAGTTTTGATCTTTATAGATGCGGAGAAGGCCTTTGATAATATATCTTGGAAATTTATGAAGAAAAACCTGGAAGGGATGGGAGTGGGAGGGGCGTTCCAAAACGGTATTGAAGCAATCTATTCAGAACAGAAGGCCAAATTGATAGTAAACAGCGTGGTGACAGAGGAGTTTAAAATTGAAAAAGGGACACGACAGGGGTGTCCCTTATCACCCTTGTTATTTATCTCTGTCCTGGAGGTGTTGCTGAACTTGATTAGGAGGGATCAGCTGGTGGAAGGAATACAGGTCGGAGAAAAGCAATACAAACTTAAGGCTTTTGCAGACGATTTGGTTTTGACATTACAGGAGCCAGAAACCAGTACAAAAAGAGCTCTAGAATTAATTTCTGAGTTTGGTCGGGTGGCGGGATTTAAGTTGAACAAACAAAAAACTAAGGTTTTAGCAAAAAATCTGACATCGTCAGAAATAGATGGGTTTCAGAAGGAAACAGAATTAAATGTGGTTACAAAAGTGAAATACCTGGGGGTTAACTTGACTGGGAGAAATCTGAATTTATTTAAGGATAATTATGAAAAATGCTGGTCAGAAATTAAAAAGGATTTGGAAGTTTGGTCAAGATTGAAACTTACCTTGTCAGGAAGAATTGCTGCAGTTAAAATGAATGTTTTGCCAAGAATGCTGTTTTTGTTTCAAACCCTTCAGATTGTGGACAGGGTGGAATGTTTTGGAAAGTGGCAGAGAGACATTACGAAGTTTGTCTGGCAGGGCAAAAAGCCCCGAATAAAATTTAAGATTTTAACAGATGCAAAAGAAAGAGGGGGGTTTGCCCTGCCGGATTTAAGACTGTATTATGAAGCTGCGTCTCTCTGCTGGATGAAAGACTGGTTCCTGTTAGAAAACACTGATGTCCTAGATCTGGAAGGGTTTAGTAATGCTTTTGGGTGGCACGCATACCTTTGGTATGACAAGGCAAAGTCTCATAAACTGTTTAAAAACCATATTGTCAGGAAAGCTCTACTCATTGTCTGGACTAAATACAAGGACTTATTTGAAAGTAAGACCCCGAGGTGGTTATCACCGGTTGAGGCTAAGGCTATAAAACTACGTAACATGGAGAGTGGCTGGTTGAAATATTGCGAGATAATTGAAAGAGATGGTGAGAACTGGAGGTTGCAGAGTTTTGAAAAATTGAAAGGAAAGGTGCGAGACTGGTTTCACTATGCCCAAATCTTAGAGACTTTTAAAAAAGATAAAAGAATTGGTTTCCAGGTGGAAAAATCAAAATTAGAAACAGAATTACTTGAACCTAAGACGAAAGTGCTTTCAAGAATGTATAATCTGCTGCTTAAGTGGAATACCCAAGATGAGATTGTCAAATCAGCAATGATAAAATGGGCACAGGACATAGGGTACAACATTATGTCTGAAGACTGGGAAAGGTTGTGGACCACCAGTATGAAATTTACGGCATGTAGTGCCTTAAAGGAAAACATTATGAAAATGGTATACAGGTGGTACATGACCCCAGTCAAACTTGCAAAGATATATCATCTGTCTGACAATAAATGTTGGAAATGTAAGGAGGTTGAAGGAACTTTCTTTCACCTCTGGTGGACATGCCCGAGGGTGAAGGCTTTTTGGGAAATGATTTATAACGAATTGAAAAAGGTGTTGAAATACACCTTTCACAAGAAACCAGAGGCCTTCCTCCTGGGCATTGTGGGCCAGAGAGTGCCAAAGAAAGATAGAACTTTCTTTTTATATGCAACCACAGCAGCAAGAATCCTTATAGCTAAATACTGGAAGGCACAGGAGTTACCCACGCTGGAAGAATGGCATTCGCAGCTGATTGACTACATGGAACTGGCTGAAATGACGGGCAGAATTCGAGATCTGGGAGAAGAGGCAGTGGAAGAGGACTGGAAAAAATTTAAGGACTATTTACAAAAACATTATAAGTTATATGAATGTTGACAATTTGCTAAGTACTTTGGAAAAATATGCCTCAGTATTGAAATTGGTAAATGAGAGAATTTAAGTTTAAGACTTAGAAATGTATAAATTATGGATAATATAACTAAATGAAAACACAAAAACAACTGAAATAAGGTATTAATTTGCTGTTTATTTTATTGTAAAGAAAGCAGGGGATGGGGGATGTGGGGAAGTCTGGTTGATTATGAAAATTGATTTGGAAAAGTGAATCTTTTTTCTCTCTTTTTTTTTCTTCTTTCTTATTTCTTTTTATAATTCTTTTCCTTTTCTGTAAAAACTGCTTTTGTAGTGTTAATGATGTTGTATTTTTACCCTGGAAAAAAGCAAATAAAAAAACTATTATAAAAAAAAAAACAGATGTGAAGGAAATAAGCAGTTATCCTATCTTTAAAAGACATTTGAAGGTAGCCCTGTTTAGGGAAGTTTTTAGTATTTAATGCTGTACTGTTTTTAACATTTGATTGGGAGCCGCCCAGAGTGGCTGGGAGACTCAGCCAGATGGGCGGGGTATAAATGAATTATTATTATTATTATTATTATTATTATTATTATTATTATTATTACCTGTAGTTGTAAAGGAGGAAACCTTCAACAATCAGTATATGGGTATCATCAGAACTGGGCTGCTTTGATTCACAGGAAACACTCACGCCATGGGATCGCGCAAACTTCACGGGATTCTCAATCCATGCCTGAACAGTGCTCACCATCGCATCCATATCCAACGAAGCCAAAACTAGGTGGGAAATATATATATATATGCACACAGACACGCAGAAAAGTCAGTAAGGAAATAAAGACGAAAAACTCGAGTGTGAAAGTGTGTAAATTAAAGGTGTATTTATAGAATGGTGCAGATTTTACTGTTAAGTCTTTATTTAATAATATTATAGTGATAAAAATAAAATATATATACTTAGGAAAATATACATTACTGCATCCTACAGCGAACACCGCTCTTACCATCCCATTGTTTAAATCCGTCTTCCCCGACTTGTATTTGATCTTGTGGCTGAAATATAGTGACCAATAAAACATTGCTGCAAACGCAGGGTGATCAGTTTTATCTACGATCCGATCACAACCTGGACACTACTGCAAAATACACACATACACACACACAACGGAGGCAAAGGGCTGACTTAGCAAAAACAGCTGTGCAGCAGAACAAACGACAGTACCAACACAACCCCCAGCCCCGCCGATCCACCCTAGTCCCAAGCTAGTTGCTCTCCATTTTTTGCTATATTTTCTCCATTTGCTTCGCCTACATGAGGACATCTGGTAAGTAAGAAAGCCAATAGATAAGGGCTGATTATGGCTGGAGGTGCAGTGCCCCATTTTGCCCTGATTCAGGGGTGGAGAACCTCGGACCCTCCAGATGTTTAGCAACCCCAAACAACCACAGACAGCATGGCCAAGAGTCAAGGCTGGTGGGGGTTGTAGCCTAAGAACAGGCATCCCCAACCTTCGGCCCTCCAGATGTTTGGGACTACAATTCCCATCATCCCTGACCACTGGTCCTGTTAGCTAGGGATCATGGGAGTTGTAGGCCAAAACATCTGGAGGGTCGCAGATTGGGGGTGCCTGCTTAAGAACATCTAAGGAGGTCAAATGTTCCCCACTCCTGCCGTATTGCACCGGCCACACAGACATGTGCAGTGACTTGTGCACACAAGCATGTTTCCGTGTCCTATATGCACCAGGTAAGGAACACACATGTGATCTCCAGACCCGGCACAGATATGAAACTGCTTGTTCTCGCATATCTGAACTGGGATTCTGGGGGGGGGAACTTGGGGATAAATAATCAGGTGGTGCATGTGGTGTAGAGAGGAAATGGAGTGGGAAAGATGGGGGGAGACTTTCTAAACTCTGTAGCAAATTAATTTTGCCAGGTTAAGCTACATTTTTGAAATAAAGCAATACCCCCGAAGAAGTACACAGGTGAAAATTGTATTTTTTAACAGCTGAATAGTGTGTGTGTGTGTGTGTGTGTGTGTGTGTGTGTGTGTAACTGCAATTCAAGTTCTACAAAATTAAAGGAATGCTGAAAGGGAATTTCTAAGGAGCAGTAATAATTTTGGTTAAAGGAAATGACAACAAACATTATGTACTGAAGTTCTCACCCTGGGCCAGCAGGGGGATACTGTAGATAGTTATGCAAATGAAGGATCGAAAGTGACGTTCAGTGATTGGATAGTTTTAGGAAATTGTTACAGTTACGTTGTACTGGAGCTCTCTTATATAAGCAGGCTGACTGAACCCTTCAGCTCAGTTCTGTTCTGGCCTCTGAATAAACAAGAGCTGTTTGAAGAATCGCTGTGTCGTCTGATATGTTCACCCCCAACTTAACAACACAAATGATTTGGGCTTAATGTAACTTGCTTAGAGTAGGCATACACAAGAACATATATCCGTGTTCCTAGCTCAGTGCAGTCTCCAGGATTTCAGGCAGGGATATGCCACAAATCAAATCTGGGACCTTTTGCTGTACCAATGAGTTATGGCTTTCCCAAAAGGGAAAAAAATAAGGCTAAGGAGGGCATAAAGTACATTTCTCTGGTGGTGGAAGGGGGACCACCCCAAAAAGTATATTTCTTTTAATTAGCTACAATGGCTAATTTGGGGTGGGGTGTTAAACTAATTTTCTGCGGAGGGGAGAACTGTCCTCTGGGGTCACTTAAAGTTCCAATGCTGGCCTGCTCTTCAGAATCAAATATTTTGCGACGCAAGATGAAATCTTGCACAATATACAAGAGAACAGCTGCAACAGAAAATCATTTCTGCTGTTTTTTAAATCAAAGCATATGCCTGTTTGTCCGTATACATGTGTAGATACCCGGAGGGTACTCGGTTTATATAGCTGGCAGGTAAAAAACCGGAGGCAGTCCTTTTAGGTATAATCACAAACGATATTCCTGACAATCAGAGGAAAGTATTCCTTTATGCAACGGCAGCTGCCAGGATGCTTATAGCAAAAAATTGGAAACGGAGAAAAATTCCACCAATGAAAGAATGGCAAATTAAATTTTGTGAATATATAAATCTGGCAAGAATCACAGCATTCGTAAGGGGACAATCGGACCACAAATTATTAAAAGAATGTGGATGTGCTAAAGAGTATATGAAGAAACACTGTTCTGGAGTAAGCATATCGGTATGTAATGAACGATGTTTTGCATGGTTAAAGAAAAAGAAAAATGGTGTAAAAAAGTATAAAGATAGACGTAATCTACATTAGACACAACAATTTAGTAAGAGTAAAAATTTTGAGGTCTTAGAACAAAGGAAGGAAGTCAATATGTATGTAATATATGTACCGTATTTTTCGCTCTATAAGACGCACCAGAGCACAAGACGCACATAGTTTTTGGAGGAGGAAAACAAGAAAAAAAAATATTCTGAATCTCTGAAGCCAGAACAGCAAGAGGGATCGCTGCGCAGTGAAAGCAGCAATCCCTCTTGCTGTTCTGGCTTCTGGGATAGCTGCGCAGCCTGCATTCGCTCCATAAGACGCACACACATTTCCCCTTACTTTTTAGGAGGGGAAAAGTGAGTCTAATAGAGCAAAAAAAAAATGGTATGGAATGACTAGATTAGACTGAAGATATGGTTTTATTTGTAGATGTGTGCTTTTTCTTTTCTTTTTTGTGTTCTGTTTTTCTTTCTTGTTTGTATAGTATTATTTTGGATTCAATGTTTGTAATTTTTGTTATAATTGTGCATTGAAAATTTTATCTATATATATATCTGTGTGTGTGTATAGGTTTCGGCGTTTGGGCAAACCTGGGGTGCGTGTGTGGTCCCCTCAGTGAGAAGATCGGTTATCCCTGCATTGCAGGGGATTGGAGAAGATGGTGACTCTTGTAGGTGACCCTAAAATTCTGCGATTCTGTCGCTGGTATTTTCCCTGAACCCATCCCTACCCATCCCTGGCTCATCGCTATCAATCATATGGAATATCTGGGTGCATTCTACGGTTCACACCCCAGCCCAATTCACACATTATGGCAGGGAGGCCCAATCTGCCCGTTTGGCCCCACGTGGCCCGAGTGCGAATCCATGCCCCCAAGAACACAACTTTGCGACACGAGGAGTTTCTAGAAAGACAACTTCAGGCTATACAAGAATCGCGGGAACTGCAGTTTACTCCTTGCAGATCTACATTTCTACCCTTCAGGTTCCAGCATTCTCAACAATCTTCAGTGACTAAGATTATTTGGGGTGGGGGGACACACCTTATGTACTTTCAATGTATAGCAACAGTCCTAGACAGTTTAAAAAATGGAAAAAACCACTGTTGGTAGCATATCCCACGGACCAGCCCATCGCCAGGTAACACATTTGAACCACTACAATATATTCACAATAGAAAGATTAAAACGAATGGAATACAGTCGTTGGATCCCGGACGCCCTGGGACTCAGACGTTTTGGTTCCCAAACGCCGCAAACCCGGAAGTGATTGTCCCAGTTTGCGAACGCTCTTTCGGAACCCGAACCGACGGGGCTTCCGATTGGCTGCAGGAGCTTCCTGCAGCCAATCGGAAGCCGCGGTTTGGTTTCCGAATATTTCGGAAGTCGAAAGGACTTCCGGAAGGGATTCTGCTCAACTTCCAAGGTGCGACTGTAGTTTCAAAGGGTATGGGAGAAGTTTAAACTGCGTTATCCCAAAAACAAGGGTGCAGTCGCTATCCCAGGTTATCTAACCTGGAGTAAACACAGTATAAATGGCTATGATCCTAACCTATTTGAGGAAGAAGCCCCCTTGGATTCAGAAGCACTTGCTTCTGAGTAGACCCAGTTACGAACTGCGCTGCATGCAGTCACCTCCATACCTTGCAGTTAAGGGGACGGTTCCCTTGCAAAGAATCGTGGGAACTGTAGTTTCCGTCTCCCAGTTATCCTTGCCTGTCACAAGCTAGTTCCCAGTTTTCTTTATGGGGGGGGGAGCTATGCGCTTTAAATGCATGGTGTGGGTGTGCATATATCGTATTTTCCCGTGTGTATTTTTTTGAGCCCCAAATTAAGAAATAATTAATTGCAACATTCCGTGTATAAGACGACCCCCAAGTTTAAACTTTGGCGGGAAATAATACACGGGAAAATACGGTATATACAAGCCCTAAAGTTGTGGCCCGGACCAAAAATAATGAGCATCTATGCTTTTAAGGTTTTAATGCCCTCCCCGGACAAATTGGGTTTTTTTTTTTCTAACGACAGAGCAATGCTTACCAGTTTTAGTTGTTGCACTATGCATTAAATCACATCAAATATGTCTTTGTTTGTTTGAAAAAAAATCAAGATTAAACCAAAGGGGGGGGTGATGCTTACCTTGAAGAAGTCATCTTGATGGACAACGCAACAGTTTGGGAGCGCTTGGGTAAGTCGTTTGGTCAAAGTGGTTTTGCCACCATTGGTCACCCTAGATTAAGAAAACATGAAGCAGAATTGGGGTGGGGATAATATGAGAATGGTTAACGCAGGAAGGATGCCTGCGCTTTAAATGCATAGTGTGGATAATAATAATATTATTAATATTATTGCAAAGTATTGGAAGACACAAGATCTACCCACTCTGGAAGAATGGCAGATGAAGGTGATGGAATTGGCGGAAATGACTGGCAGAATCCGAGACCAGGGAGAAGAGTCGGTGGAAGAAGATTGGAAGAAATTTAAAGACTATTTACAGAAATACTGCAAAATTAATGAATGTTAGAATGATGTCAGAATGAAGTTAAGTGGTTTTAGCAGCAATGTTACAAAGGAGTATGTAAAAATGGATTGTTAACAGGTGAGAATCTAAAGTTATAATATATTAAGATAAAGGACTAAGATAAAAACAAAGAGGGAAAGGATTTGCTGAATTAACTAACTGAACTGGAATACAAAAAAGGGAGGTGTGAGGAGGTCAGGGAAATAAGTAAATGAAAGACAAGATATGGAAAAATTGATTTGTTTCTAATTGTTTTTACTTTTCTGTATTTTGTATTTTGTATTTTCTTTTTTCCCCTTTTCTTATTTTTGTAACCCTTTCTGAAACTTTAATAAATATCATTTTAAAAAAGATAATAATAATAATAATAATAATAATAATAATAATAATAATAATTTTTATTTATACCCCGCCCTCCCCAGCCAAGGCTGGGCTCAGGGCGGATAACAAGCAATAATAAAAACAAGTTGAATGCAAACAACTTAAAAACAAAATTAAAATACAAAATTAAAATATTGAAACATGTGCATATATCGTATTTTTCCGTGTATAAGACGCCCCCATGCATAAGATGACCCCTATTTTTTGATCCCAAAATTCAGAAATAATTAATTGCAAGGTTCCGACAGAGCAATGCTTACCGGTTTTAGGTTGTTGCCCTACGCATTCAATCACATCAAATACATGTTTGTTTGTTTGAAAAAACAACATTAAACTTCCATTCCATTTAAAAAGACAAGGTTCTAATGTAAAAATTTGGCTGCGTCTAGAATGACCTCGTGAATGGAAAAGGGGAAACATACATATATTCATATCTATGTATTAAGATGAAAATAATACTGAAATACAGATAAAATGTGAAATGTGAAAGGGAGTGTTGTGAGAGGGATGGAAGTCTAATATTGCTATTATTTTGTAAATTAGTGTTTATTGTACTGAAATATTATACTTTTCTTTATTCTTTTGCTGCCTACTTTTCTTTGCAATTTTCCTTCTTTTTCTTCTTTATCCCCCCACCCCTTTATATTATTCTTTATGTATGGTTTGGTATTGATGTATTTACTTTGTAATTAAATTTATTTATTTATTTTAAAAAGAGCTATTTTTTACACAAATTAACCTCTCAATGGAACATAGAAATTCTTTTTTTTAATACAGTATATAAAAACATTTACTCAGGAGTAAACCCCACTGCACTGAGCAAGGTTTACTCCCATGTAAAACAATACATACAGAAGAAGTACCAACATTGAAATATTAGCAATATATATATATATATTTTAAATGATTGAATTAGCAAAAATGACGGCAACAATTAGAATGCAATCTAATCAAAATCTCAAACAGGAATGGAAATGTCTAGAAGCATACATGACCAAAAGATGCTCCAACAAGAATTTATTGATATGCATAGACTGATTTCACAAAATTAAGCTAAGCTAAGCAGATATACAAGATTGAATGTTTAATCAGTAAGATACAAAATTACAAATCTGTCATAAAGTTACAAAATGATAAGAAGGAAGTCATGCACTGGTGGAGGGCTAGAAATAAGAAATGGATAAATGTTGGCACATAATGAAATGTGAAAATGTGAATTTTCAAATATATGAATCAATATGTAAAGATTTCATATATGTATTGCAACATTAATAATAAATAAATCAAGTGCAAAAAAAAGTACCAAAAAAGGAACAGAGGAAATTCTTTATTTATTTATTTTTAAAGACATTTACTCAGGAGTAAGCCCCACTGCCCTGAGCGTGGTTTACTCCCATGTAAAACAATACAGTATTATTATTATTATTTTTCCCGCCTCTTTTTTGCAGTCTTTTCCAAACATGGTAAAAGGGGGGCGGAGCCTCAAGAAATGGCGTGTTCGAAGCTCGTCCCCCTATTGGCTGGCGCGGCTCCCGCCACAATTAACGGACTTCGGTTCAGGGCGGGCGCGCGCGCGGGACGGAGGTTATAAAAGCTTCCCCGCCTCGTCGGTTAATTAATATGGCGGGCGGCTGGGCGGGAGAAGGCGGGAAGAAGCAGAGATGTCTATATAGCTGCTTCAAAGAGAGCGGAATGATTTCTAGCTCCCCCCCCTTCATTTATTTTCTTTTTCATTGTTCACTAAACACTGTATAGATTAATACGGATTAGTAAATAAAATAGAAGAAAATAAATATGTATATTTTTATTTAAAAAAATAACCACCTGTCAGCTGCCTCAGTACATAGCTGTCAACGTTTTTCCCTTTTTTAAGGGAAATTCCCTTATTCCCAATAGGATTCCTCTCAAGAAAAGGGAAAAGTTGACAGCTATGCCTCTGTATATTCTCTTATACCCAGTGATATTTATACTGGGAGTCCTGTATTCACGTTGAAATTAAAGGATATAAACAGGCTTAGTGGGAGAAAATTACATTTTTTTAAAATATGAGGTAGAAAAAGATTTTTCTCCCATCAAGGATGTCCACTGGACATTTATGGCACATACTAATAATGTTATTTCTATCTTGCCTTTTCCCTGATGGGACTCAAGGCGGCTTACAGATTTATTTATTTTTTAAAAGCAAAAAGTGTCTAAAAACATGGGAAAATAACATAACAAATAACACTCTGCACAGATAGAATTAAAACGGTATATTCGTGTTTAAAATGCACCCATGGTTATGATAAAAATCTAATTGAAATTAGATTTTTTTTCAAACAAACAACCTAATGAGGAAACTTAATGAGAAACCTAATGTGAGAGATTAGAAAGAAAATATTCTACAGGGCTGGAGGGGGGAAAAGCAATTTTGATTTTGTGCCCATTTTTCCCGGCGTTATGAACTCTCAATATTCCTGATTGTAAACTGCTTGGGGCAGAGACCTCTCTGCTTTTTGCCTATATAACTGCAAGAGGCTACAGCTCCCTATCCATTTACTCCGGAGTAAGCCGCTAGTGACCAGATATTCTGCTTTTTTTTTGGCTCCCCTCCCCTCGAGATGGTTCCCATCCTAGCCGGCTCCCATAATAATAACAAGAATTTATTATTATAATAAATTATAATAACTTCAGATCTGGCTGTGGGTTTGCTACCCTCCCTAAAAAACAACAACCCTTTTGTAAGATCCTGGAGGCAAGCGACTCATGGCTGCTCTTTATTTTATTTTTTGCCCACCCGCCCTCCTAAAATTAATGCTGTGAATTAAAAGGAAGCTCCCGGTGAACTCAAAATGAAGTAATACCATGCTATAAAATATCTAGCATGTTATTGGGTTGCTGTTTTTATTTTGATTATATATATTGTAGTTTTTATGTTGATCTTACCTGTGAACCAGCCAGAGACCTCTCTGTATATTTATTATTATTATTATTATTATTATTATTATTATTATTATTATTATTATTATATATTGTGGTTTTTATGTTGATCTTTTCCGTGAACTGCCCTGAGACCGCCGGGTATAGGGCGGTATATTATTATTATTATTATTATTATTATTATTATTATTATTATATATTGTGGGTTTTATGTTGATCTTTTCCGTGAACTGCCCTGAGACCGCCGGGTACAGGGCGGTATATTATTATTATTATTATTATTATTATTATTATTATTATTATTATTATTATTATTTAATAGGCATTGCACAGTAATAATGGGTTTAAGAAAGCTCAACCTATAGTTGGGCAAAGGGGGTCTTGCAGGCTCTGAAAGCATTTTTGGCTTGGCTTTGAAACAGAAGGAAATGGCTGTGTATTTTTTTAAAAAAAGCACCCCCCCCCCCGCAATAATCCACATTTTGGCATTTAATGTGGAATTGGTGCACCTTCCTGCCTGCAAGTTCGTCCTCCCCCTCCCCATTAGTATCTCAAAATGCGGGTTGCGATTCCTGCATTGTCCGTAGCTGTCAACTTTTGCCTTTTCTTGCGAGGAATCCTATTCGGAATAAGGGAATAAAAAGGGGGAAACGTTGGCAGCTATGGCATTGTAGCGGGTCAGACTGGATGACCCTCAGGGTCCCTTCCAAATCTGCAATTCTGGGATTCTTAAGATTTGCCAGAGTGTTGGGGATTTGAAAGCGGGTCATCCTACATCCCATAGGCTTCAGCTACCTCAAAGCTCGTGTTGGCCGAAAGCACCCCAATTAATACAAAGCGGTGCTTCTCAATCATGCGCCGTAATAAGGTTATTACGGGCAGCATATATCATTACTATTCTTGCTCTGAAAGGTTTTCTAAACGCTGTTAAGGAAAGTATTAGGGTTGCAGGCACTGCCTATTAATGGAGGTGGTGGTGGTGGGAATTAATATCTCAGTGTCTCGGCCAGGCTGCAGATCTATCCAAAATACTCACGCGAAAGCAGATTTAGGGAAGGACATGGACAGATGTCTCCCCGCAATTTCATTCCGCGCATTGCAACAGGAATTCTTTCCATAGTTTTCTTCCTTTTCCTGCAGGTTACACCAGGCGCCTTCTCTCTCCCTCTATTACATTATTACATCTCCCATTATTCAAAGCGATGCTTTGGGGTTTTATGAAATAGCAGAATAAAAGTTAAAGTGATGCCTTTTAATTGGCTATTCAAGATTCTCTCTTTTAGGCTTCCAAATCCCATTTTTATAGGCCATGGTTAGTTGACTCCTCATCTCATTATTTCATACATAAACGCTGAGAAAGAGCGGGTAATGCTTTTGAAAACATCACTACATCTGTCCAAACTACATTTTAAAATAATAACAGTAATAATAATAATAATAATAATAATAATAATAATAATAATAATAATTACAGAGCTTGGAGGTTTTAATGGGCTTTTTGAGCCTAACTTCTGTTTACAAACTTGGCTTTTGTCCAAGGCGTAAAGCACATTGGCGCATTTCGAATCCCAGAGCATGCAAAAGTACAAAACGCAACGAGGGATGCAGGAACAACCTACCCTCCAATTCCTATGATATACTTCATCTTCTTCCTTTTTGTTTTTTTCCTTCTTCTTGAGGCGGGAATGTAGAAAACGAACGGAGGAGAAGCACTGGAGGCCTCCTGCCCTAAATCCTGTGCTCTGCTCTGCTCAGCTATTTCATTCAGGAAAACAAGGCGTGTGTGCCTGTAATTTATACAGCACTGCAGCAATGGCCTCTCCCCCTTTCCTCCCCCTTCCCCTTCCCCTCCCCAGCCCATGCGGCTGGTGGAAAAGCACAGATATCTCTCCAGAGCACAAGGGGCGCACAGTTCAGCCAATGCGCAGAAGTCATGCGCACTCGCCTTGCACCTGTTAGGCACTTTTCACATCTCCTCGCTCACTTCTCACTTTGCTTTGTTATAAATAGCTGCTGGTGGCTGCATTTCCTTTGCCTAAAATTAGTAACGGGAACAGAGAAATGTCACCTATACTTCCCCGCTTTTATTTTATCCTTTCAGGGTTCTATGGCAAAATTCCCCCCTTGCGTTTCCTAGAAGTACAGCAGTGTTTTCCCTCCCTAATTTTGGTTCCTCTTGTTTCATTTTTCTCGGTTAAATGTTCATTTGGGGTTAGTAGTTACTTTGATTCGGGTATAACTACAAACTGTTTATTGTTGCTGTTGTTACTGCTTTTCGCTGATTTATTGGTTTATATGTTGCTTGTATAGGATATCTTGTTTCTTTAATGTTTGACGCTTTGTTGCGTTTTATATGTTGTAAGCCACCCAGAGTGGCTAGGGAAACCCAGCCAGATGGGCAGGATATAAATTAAAAAATATTATTATTATTACTCCTCCTAAATACTTGGAACAGGCTTGCTTATTAATTAATTAATTATCTAATCCATGTAGGCCTTTAATCATAGGGCTTATTTATTTAAATCTTCTTTTTAATAATATTTTTATTAGGTTTTCAACAACAAAAAACACTCAACAACAAATATAATACCAACCACAAACAAAGAAAGTTGTACACAAAATCAATGTCAAATCCATAGAATGGGGTTCTCTGAACCCCGTGACTTCCCTCCTCACCCCACCCCTGGTTCCTTAAATTTTCTTTTTAACTGCATATCATTTCTGCTCCAAATTATTATTTTTTGCCTCAGATTTCCTTTACTACAGTATTTCTAAAATTGCAAGTGATTTTTTAAATCCTGCCAGTGTATTAACCTGTTTACAATACTTTTGCAAATACATAATCAAGATTTCCCATTCTTTTTAAAATTTCTTGTCATCTTGATTTCTATGCTTTCCAGTTAATTTCACCATTTCAGCATAGTCCCTTAACTTGGTTTATTTATACAGCGGTACCTCGGTTTACGAACTTAATCTGTTCCGGAAGTCCATTCTTAAACCAAAGCGTTCTTAAACCAAGGCATGCTTTCCCATAGCGGCGGGGGACTCAATTTACACTCAACAGGAAGCGGAACATGTTCTGCTTCCAAGGCAAAGTTCACAAACCAAAACACCTACTTCCGGATTTGCAGCATTCTTAATCCAAGTTGTTCATAAACTAAGCTGTTCTTAAACCAAGGTACCACTGTATCTTCAATCGATATCCTGCCTTTCCTCCTGGAGCAGCAAACATCAATAATTATATATATATATTCTCAAAACAGATATGTACATTCTTAAAATAGTTGCCCCGAGTGTGTCAGGAACAGCTATCAAATGCCTGGGTAAAAAAAGGAATGTTTTTAAATTTCTCATGGGAGCCAGTAATGAAGGAGCCACATGCATCTCACCGGGGAGGGCGTTCCACAAATGAGAATCTGAAACAGCTGACGGCCCAAACATCTATTTTTTTTAAAAAAAATGATATTTATTAAAATTTCAGAAAAAAAAGAATTACACAAAAACAAAAAACAAAAATACAAGAAAAATACAAAATACAGAATAAAAGAATAAAAGACACTTAAAAAGAAAAGAAAGAAAAATGGATCAATCTTTCCATAGCTTACATTCATATCCTTGTTTCCCTGACCTCCTCATACCTCCCTTTTTTGTATTCCAGTTTGGTTATTTAAGTCAGCAATTTCTTTCCCTCTTTGTTTTCTCATGATCCTTTAACTTAATATACTATAACTTTAAATTTTCATCTGTTATCAATCCTTTTTTACATACACCTTTATAGCATTACTGCTTAAACCACCTAGCTTCATTCCAACATCATTCTAACATTCATCAATTTTACAATATTTCTGTAAATAGTCTAAATTTCTTCCAATCTTCTTCCACCGACTCTTCTCCCTGGTTTCGGATTCTGCCAGTCATTTCCGCCAATTCCATGTAGTCCATCACCTTCATCTGCCATTCTTCCAGAGTGGGTAAGTCTTGTGTCTTCCAATACTTTGCAATAAGTATTGTTGCTGCTGTTGTGGCATACATAAAGAAAGTTCTGTCCTTCTTTGGCACCATTTGGCCGACCATGCCCAGGAGAAAGGCCTCTGGTTTCTTCAGGAAGGTATATTTAAATACCCTTTTCATTTCATTATAAATCATCTCCCAGAAAGCCTTAATCCTTGGGCACGCCCACCAAAGGTGAAAGAATGTACCTTCTGTTTCTTTACATTTCCAACATTTATTATCGGGCAAGTGATAGATTTTTGCAAGCTTGACTGGGGTCATGTACCACCTGTATATCATTTTCATAATATTCTCTCTTAAGGCATTACATGCCCGGCCCAAACATCTACAGTACTTGCACATTTTCTCTAAAGGTCTGTGTGCGAGGCTGCTAAGCAATTTACTGGCCCAGTGCAAAGCAAACCAAGCTAAGACGTGGGTGGCGCAACGTGGCAGATTCAACGCCGTACCCACAACCCTGCTAGCTTGTGCCACTTGGGGCGGAAGCAGAAAACTGCCAATTCCCAGCCTTGGAAGCGACAAACTGGTGCAGGTAGCTTAGGGCCCCGCTCTCTTGGGGACCCCCCAAAAAAATTAAAGGAAAAGAACACCTGTATGTACATTTCCGAAATATAAGATAAAAACCGAATAAAATAAAGCCTACATACAGCAACAGTGTTTTGTGTTGTGTAGGCTCCTATGATGTAAGTCATGGCCCCCGCCTGCTAGCCTGCTCCCTAAAATATCACTGGTTTGCTCATTTCTATATATAGGGTGCCTACATCCTGCTATTTATAATTATTAGTAGTTTGCATCATATATTGACACCTATTATTATTTCATGTGATTGTAAGTTTCTAGAGACTAGGTTATTAGTGTTTGTAAATTGTGTTTCTAATGGAACTTTTGTTATTGCCAAATGCCAATGTGTTTGCATTATTAAGCTTATTATTAAGAGCTTAATAATTTGTTTCACTATTAATATACTGCTCCTTAATTGTATTTCAGTTCAACAATTCCGTTGATAAAAAACTTATTTTGTTATGTGAAAATGGCTTTAGATACCCATTAGGTCCATAAATGTCCATATAGCGTATATTCAACACAACCAAACAGCGACAATTTGTTGTTGACAAAGGACAGCTGGACATAGAAAGAGCCCCATTACCTTCAGGAGCTTAGGGCCTCATCAAATCTAAATCTGGCCCTGGGTACAGCAGAGGAAACCCGGTTCATGCCCCCCAATAGGAAACAGGTGGCTTTGGATGAAGCCGATTTATCACCTTTTCCCATTCTGCCTCCATGACGGCCTGTTCTGAAACCTTGTGAATGCATTTGGCACTAATGCTTGATAGTATTTGCTCTTGCTTTTGAATTCTGGTGCTGGAGGAGACTCTTGAGAATCCCATGGACTGCAAGAAGATCAAACCTCTCCATTCTGAAGGAAATCAGCCCTGAGTGCTCACTGGAAGGACAGATCTTGAAGCTGAGGCTCCAAGACTTTGGCCACCTCATGAGAAGAGAAGACTCCCTGGAAAAGACCCTGATGTTGGGAAAGATGGAGGGCACAAGGAGAAGGGGACGACGGAGGACGAGATGGTGAGACAATGTTCTCGAAGCTACCAGCATGAGTCTGACCAAACTGTGGGAGGCAGTGGAAGGCGGGAGTGCCTGGCGTGCTCTGGTCCAGGGGGTCACGAAGAGTTAGATACGACTAAATGACTGAACAACAGGTATTTGCTCTGCTTCTGGCAGATTTAGCAGGAAAGCAGAGCTCCTTGTGAGGTATGGCAGCGCACAGCGGAAGAAGACCTCTGCCAGAGCCAAACATTCTCCAGCAGCACAGATCAGGGGTTTGGATTGCTCCGTAATTGCCTAAATAATTGCCATAAAATTATTTCTGTTTAAACAGATACGTTCCAAGATCCATCGCACAGCCCCTAGCATACTTCAATCAAGTTGCCTCTCTCTTTATTCCTCACAGTGTGTAAAGGCCACATCATTTTTACTACAATAAAAGAATTGTAGAATTGGAAAGGGACTCCATGAGTAATCTAGTCCAACCCTTTGGAATGCAGTAATCTTTTGCCCCGTCTGGGGCTCAAACCCACAACCCTGAAATGAAGTCTCATGCTCTATCTACAGAGCTATCCCAAGTTCCAGTAACAGATTATAATTTAGGAAGTTACATGATAGCGATGGGGCACCAGGTAATATTGGACTCCCAGCTTCCATTAGCCTCAGCCAGCATGGCCAATGATCAGGAATGATGGGTTTTGTAGTCTTAAGAAGAGTTAGAGAGCTCCATGCATGTTCTCCAGCTCTACACTAGAGAGCCAGTATGGCTGGTGCGAATCTCACCTGTTCATGTTGTTGTTTTTGTTGTCACTGTTGTTGTTAATGTCACTATTAAATAGCAAGGCATTTGGCTATTCTTCAGACTCCGGTGAGCCCCTTTTCTGAGTTAGATGGTGCCTTGGCCCTGACTCCATGCGACCCATACCACCATGAGTTTATAACTGGGGAAGGCCTCGGGGGCCGGGGTCACAAGAGTATATACAAAGTACAGTGGTACATTGGTTCTTAAACTTAATCCACCCCAGAGGTCCATTCCAAAACCAAAGCGTTCCAAAGCCAAGGTGTGCTTTCCCATAGAAAGTAATGCAAAATGGATTAATCCGTTCCAGACTTCTTCTTTTTTAAAAAAAAACAACAGCCCTAAAACAGCAATTTAACATGAATTTTACTCTCTAATGAGACCATTTAGCCATAAAATGAAAGCAATGTACAATGTACAGTGCACCCTCCGGATACGAATTTAATTCATTCCGGGGGTCCATGCGCACCCTGGGAATTTCGTTAGCAGAGGTGCTGCTTCTACGTGCGCAGCGCGCTTCTGTACACGCGCGCACGGCAAAACCCAGAAGAATACACTTCCGGGTTTGCCCCATTTGCAACCCAAAAGTTATATTCCCTGAGGGTCCACTGTATTGCGGTCACACAATCAAACAGCAGCTGAACTGGGTTCCACAAAGTCACAAAAACACAAAATAAATAGCAAAAACAGACCGCAGCGTAACACTCAAAACGGAAGTGTGGCACTCAAAACAGAGCATGTTTGGCTTCTGAAAGAAGTTTGCAAACCGGAACACTTCCGGGTTTGCAGTGTTTAGGTTCCAAGTTGTTTGAGAACCAAGGTACCACTGTATATTATGGGGATTGAACCTGCAACTTTGGCATCATCAGCACCATGCTCTAACCAACTGAGCCACCCTGCGCTATTAGGGTGTCAAGAATATATTGCAGCAGCCAGCTATGATAAAACAGCTGCATGGAGCGGCCACGACTCTTCTTCTTCCCACCCCAGCTTGGAAAGAAATATTGGCACATTTTTCATCGGTGCTTGTGGAAAACACAGCAATGGGCGCCCGGAGCCTGCCGCACCTCACCAAGGACGTCTTGTCTCTTTCCACCTGCACATTTGGCGTTTCTCATAAAAGCAGCCGCTAATCCTCTTTCAGTTGCGCACCGTACACTTATAAGTCATCGTTTAGTTACAGTGGTATGTGGCAAAGTTTATCCGGCACACTCGCCCGTCACGTTCCTCGGAGTCAGGCGGTTCGTATGAGTGAGGAAGCCACTGCCAAGAACAAATGACGTTCCCTCCTGCTAGTGCTCACCCACATTTCTGGGCTCACCATCTAGGGCAGAAACTAAATGTCATAGGAGGTCAGCTAAAACACTTCAAATGACTTTTTTTAAAAAACAACAACAAGGCGTTGTAAAAAGCCTCCATCATCTCTTGGTGGGTCTGGGAAAGACGCCTGTCTCTCAGATGACGAGGACTGAAGTTCAGCAGAAGAGCACATGTTCCACCTCTGACATCGCTAGTTAGAGGTGAGCAAGACTTTCCCATCTGCTGCCAGCCTGAGAAAAAGGGACAAATGGTTTGCGTGCCTCCTGCTCCCAGTTGCTATTTTTCATCGCATCTTGCTTGCCTGGTTTTGGTAAAGGCTGTTCCGAAAACTCCTGCTACCTCGGGAAGTACGTCAGATCTTTTTTTAAAACAACAACAACAATTTTTATGACTTTAAATACAACAGACATATTTCTTGTTGAAGACTCGGCGTTTTTAATGAAATATCCACAGGTTTTCTTGGCTTCAAAGCAAGAAAAATGACCGTCGCCACGCGCCGTTAACAGCAAACTGTATTTCCTAGAGTTAAATCACCTAAATACGAAACACATTAGGACAGGGGTGGAGGACTTAATTCGTCCTCGCAGTTTTACAAGAATGTTTTCGGACGGCGGAGCTCCACTTTTAAACACAGGGGAATTGTAGGTGTGTGCTGTTTTGTGCCCGGTCTTGATGACGGGAAACTTCACTTTGATAATGGCATGCTCTATTACAAGGAATATACAAAAAGAAAAACCCCACATGTATTTACATTTGTAAATATGTCGAACATTGATTTTTTCCCCCTCTCTCCTCTGACATATACATCACACCTGTAAGCAAAAGTCTTTGAGGCAAGAGGAAGGAATGAGAGGTTAGGAATGGTACTGAGGTATGCTCTAAAATAGTACACCATTTTCCATTTTATGGTACAGCAGCAGAAACCTACCTCTCAGGGTTGTCGTGAGGGAGAAAGTGAGAGAAGAAGAGGAGAATTACACATGCTGATTTTTGCCCTTTGGAAGAAAGGTAGTTTGCAAATGTAAGGGATGAATAGAAAGAAACAGATTGCACAGCTTTCTGCCAGGGAGGTGGGCATCAAACAACATTATGAAATCCTAGCGTTTATATTATCAGTTTTGGATTTCGACCTTTGCAAATCGGTTAACCCTGTCGCCATCTCACCACTGTGTGACACAGCAACACATCTTGTGGTTCAAAAGCCACCCGTTTTATAACCACCTTAATTTATCAGCATCGTGGTATTGCTAAAAAAAAGAAGATTTTATCTCTCCACCGCAAACAGATATGTTTCTGATATTAGGTCAATACGGAGGAACAGAAAGCATGAAACAACTGTTTCCTGTTCCTTAAACACATGGCAAAACGTTGCTCAGATTGTTAAGTGCTTAAATAAAATATCTTACAGTATCGCCATTCCAGTTTGATTGATACAAAACAAGGAAAAAAAATATTCTGAATCTCAGAAGCCAGAACAGCAAGAGGGATCGCTGCGCAGCGAAAGCAGCGATCCCTCTTGCTATTCTGGCTTCTGGGATA
This sequence comes from Podarcis liolepis, assembly GCF_965112155.1. NCBI lineage: Eukaryota > Metazoa > Chordata > Lepidosauria > Squamata > Lacertidae > Podarcis > Podarcis liolepis. The sequence goes on along the minus strand of NC_139572.1, from coordinate 5,721,034 downwards.
GCTGCGAAGCCTGCATTCGCTCCATAAGACGCACACACCTTTCCCCTTACTTTTTAGGAGGGGAAAAGTGAGTCTTATAGAGCAAAAAATACGGTACATCGACTTCAGGTAAGTACAGCACCTGGGGAAATTTTCTGTAGAAGCCACGTTGAATTCAGTTTCTGAATTTTGGTGTGGCTTGCCTTGGACGTTCAGTGGGTTGTCCCCTGTGTTCATTCTGTAGTGCCTTTTTGTTTTTTAAAAACTCACCCTCCCAAGTGTTGACCAAAAGACCTGATATTCTGCTTTGCAGCATTCAGCCAATATCGCCTCAGTTCGCACATAACACTGGGTCATGGTTTAAGCATATGAACCCAGCCCAGCAGACTAACCTTGTTTTGCGTTCTGTTAATAAACCACGATGTGAAGCCGTTTTGCTGTCGGCTTATGAACCACGGCTTGTTTTAAACTAGAGTTTGGCATTACGTAGAAACCCAACAACCTTGTTTAACCATGCTTTGTATGGACACCCTACTTGCAGAGACCCAAGACCAGAAGCAGCTTTGGAGAAACAAGCCACGTTTCTCTGCTTCCCTGTGAGACGGCTTGTCGTTTGTGGACGAAACCATGGTTTAGTTGGCCAAACCACGGTTTAGCATGGCTTTAGTCATGTGCAAATGTGGCCTGTGGCCTGTTTCACACACAACAGCAAGCCAAACTTTGGCCCTGGTGCCCAGACAGAAATCATGCCTGCTGTGCTCCTCCCCAAGTCCTGATGCCGTGTTAAATCTGAGTCCCCCAAATAAAGCATGAATGCTAAACCAAGACCAAACTTTGGTTAGAACTTAGGTCTTTTTGGGGAGCGAGAGAAACCACGGAACATCAACAGTTGGTTGCAGGAGGAGAAAAGCAGGCACAATTTTCTCAGTAAAGCCGATGGAGAAATAAAACCTGTAAAAGCCACTGATAGATCATCTTAGAGATTTCAGATATAGGTTTGGTTCAATAAGTTTAGCCATTACAGACCATGATAGTAGATGTGATTAAGGCCATTTCCCCAAACCACGCTCATTTCACTTTGTGTGTGGGGACACATTTCCTCCTCTTTAGCAGTAACCCAGGGATAGGGGTTGACCCTCCAGATGATGTCAGACTGCAAGTCCCAACAGCTTTAGCCAACTTGGGCAATGGTCAAGGATGATGGGGTATGTAGTCCCAACATCTGCAGTGCCACAGATTACTTATCCCTGCTTTAAAACCAAGCAGCCCATATTCTTCCCTCTGGTGCCGACAATTACAAGGCAAACACATCCTTTTAAAAGCAAGCGTAGAGAAACCGGCAAAGATATCACAAAGAACTGTCACCCCATTTGTTTCCAGAGAAGATCGTGCAAATCTGTGGTCCTGAATGAGTCTCTTTGGAGACTGCCAATACGCCCCACGTTTCTCTTTGTAGAATGGTGGAAGAGCATGTGAACACTCCTCAATGCAGTTCCCAGCGTATCCTGATACACACGTGTCAGCTGTCATGTTTTCTACCCCTCCCTCCCAGCTTAAAAATGCACTTTCAAAAAATCCAGTTGAGACTATTTCATATCCAAACTGATAGATGTCTTTGCAGCTGTTTTTGCTTTTATCAATGTTCCATCCACAAGAGAGAGAGAGAGAGAGAGAAGTTTTTAGAAATGATTGCGAACCATACATTTCCCAGATGTTTGATCATTTGCAGTTGTGAACACATCTGCTCGTAAGGTTCTACTTCCATTGTCAGTAGAGAGGTATGATTGAAGTGTTCAGGAAGTCACGCATTCTGCTATGCAAAGAAGACATTCCCAAAGCTTCCGCAGATAGGGCTAGATTCTTTTCTTTTGCAAACGAAACAGACCTTTAAAGCCATTGTTGAAGATCGATCCCCATTACGTCGCAAGCTCTCCTGCCTACTTGTTCAGGGTTAGGTGTTACGTATCAAATGAGAAGAAAAACGGGCAAGCCAACTGTCCCACGCTCCTCTGCAGACACACGAAAGCAAAGGAAGCCTTCTGTTACGCTGGCATTTGGAAGACTCCCCGGAAAATCAAGCTTGCACATGTAATTTTGCCACTGCTGCCCTCTGGTGTGGAACTGTATGGACAACCAAAACAGCAACTATCTGAATGTGGACTTCAGGGTTTTCTGTTCTTCTTGGATCGAAACAACTGGGTCACATTTAAGTGCATAGATTAAATCTAAGTGTGTGCATGGCCGCGCTTGCATTGCCTTTTCTCCTGATCCCAGGATTTTGTGTGAGTGAATTGCCTTCCTGTCCTGCAACGTCAGGATCGTGTGATTCTAAGCACAGAGACCTGGGTTCAAGTTTCTACTCAGCTGTGATCTTTCAACCTAACCTAAACGTCTTGCAGGGTTTTGTTGTTGTTTTTCTGGGATAAAATGGGAGCCACTCCCATGTTCATTAGGGCGGAAGATGGGTATACATATGTGGCTTTAGAAAAAGTGTTTTTAAGTCAGGTTGCGTGCTCATTTTCCTGTTCTAAATGTGTGCACTTTATAATCTGACCATCTGACTCCCTTCTCCTTGCTTGGGGAGATGTGGACTGTGTTTTCATGTGCTTGCATCTTGCCTCAGATGTTTGGAGGCAGAATTCGGGGGGAGGCGATTGTCCAGTGTTCTGAAACTGACTAAAACGGTGCAAATCCCACCACCCTGTGAGTATATTTGCATCTTTACACTGACTAGTGTACGAATGAGCATTGTTACAACACTTGCGATATCTGGTACCCAAGATTCAGAGACAGACCCATTCAGGAGAGAGGCTGCGACAAATAAAAATGATCTGTACATCATTTCCCGCGTGAGACTTCACCATGAGCTCAAGTGGTAAAAAAAAATAGCGCCAGGGGTTCATTTGGGAAACAGATGAGGCAAAAAAAACTCCCAGATAGGTGCTCTGTATCTATACTGGAACAGGCATGCACAAACTTCATTCAGAAGGGGACAAAAGTTTGCTACTGCAGTTCTTCCTGACCCAATGAATGCACAAAGCAACAGTTTCCTTTCAGATGCGTCCGGCAAGGAATTAAGAATGGATGTGTGCTTTTCCATCCCGATGTCGCTATGCTGACCTGCAGCAACCCAACGGAAGAGGCTTTCGATGTAGAAACCGGAGTTCTCCATTTTAGGTTGGATTTTGTAATATCCCGACGTTGTTGCTTTTTAAAGACGGAAGGTGCTTGCCTCTCTCAGCAAGGGGTTTGCCACTCAGAGCCTTTGCTGGAAAGTTCGTTCTTGTGTGCAATGGAATACCTCTTAGGCAGAGACAGAAAGGCTGATTCCTTGGTTGGATGGAACTGAGGATGGTCTTGTGGTCTTAACACCAGGAAGGTCATTTTACAATGGGTGATGCATCGTTCTGGGTCGTTCTTTAGGTCTATAATTCAGGACATGCTAAATGGTGCGAGGAGGGAGGAAGGAGAGAGAGAAAAAGAGGCCGGTGAATACTTAAGAGACTGCTGATTGTCAATTATCAAGGGCCCCTCTACATTGGTGTTTTATTGTGGGTGTATAGGTAAAAGGGGGACACGGGTGGCGCTGTGGGTTAAACCACGGAGCCTAGGACTTGCCGATCAGAAGGTCGGTAGTTTGAATCCCCGTGACAGGGTGAGCTCCCGTTGCTCGGTCCCTGCTCCTGCCAACCTAGCAGTTCGAAAGCACTTCAAAGTGCAAGTAGATAAATAGGTACCGCTCTGGCGGGAAGGTAAATGGCGTTTCCGTGTGCTGCTCTGGTTCGCCAGAAGCGGCTTAGCCATGCTGGCCACATGACCTGGAAGCTGTACGCCAGCTCCCTCGGCCAATAAAGCGAGATGAACGCCGCAACCCCAGAGTCTGTCACAACTGGACCTAATTGTCAGGGGTCCCTTTACCTATAGGTAAAACGTAAAGGACCCCTGGATAGTTAAGTCCAGTTAAAGGCAACTGTGGGGTTGCGGCGCTCATCTCACTTTCAGGCCGAGGGAGCCGGCGTTTGTCCGCAGACAGCTTTCCGGGTCATGTGGCTAGCATGGCTAAACCGCTTCTGGCGCAACGGGACACCGTGACGGAAACCAGAGCGCACAGAAATGCTGTTTACCTTCCCGCCACAGGGGTACCTAATTATCTACTTGCGCTGGCGTGCTTTCGAACTGCTAGGTTGGCAGGAGCTGGGACAGAGCGACGGGAGCTCACTCCGTCACGGGGATTCGAACTGCCGACCTTATGATCGGCAAGCCCAAGAGGCTTAGCAGTTTAGGTAAACGGTAGGTAACTAAATTCTGAATGTGATTAAAAATAAATAAATAAAAGAAACCCACACCTTGTTTCCTGATCCTCTGCTGGCAATGTCGGCCTGTTTGGGAAGACAGACAAAATAGTAAATAAATTTAGAAAATGGTGTATGCTTGTTAAACCTCGTAGTTCTGCATCTGAAGAGGTAGAATATTTCTAAATAAATTTAGAAAATGGTGTGTGCTTGTTAAACCTCGTAGTTCTGCATCTGAAGAGGCAGAATATTACAAGCGGATTAGTAAACCTGGATGTACACTTCCAAAATATAAGAAAAAAAACAAATAAAATAAAACCTACATATAGCAACAGTGTTTTGTGTTGTGTAGGCTCCTAGGATGTAAATCTTGGGCCCCGCCTGCTAGCCTGCTCCCTCAAATATCACTGGTTTGCTCATTTCTATATATAGGGTGCCTACATTCTGCATGGACTGGTTGCATGGCAACATGGGCAAACGGCTTTAGATACCTATTAGGTCCATAAATGACCACCTAGCATATATTCAACACAAAAAAACAGCGGCAATTTGTTGTTGACAGCTGGACATATAAAGGGCCCCATTACCTTCAGTAGCTTAGGGCCGCATCAAACCGAAATCCGGCCCCGGTCTGCTCTAAGTAGAATTTAGTTAGATTATGCCCTCTATTAATTGTTGTCATGCTGTCTGCTCTGGCTGAATTTTACATAATTACTTATGTAATCAGTACATGATTCCACACCTTTCATTTCAACACAAAGGAAACGCCATGCAAATTATGCAATGCAGTTATGTATTGTTATGTACAGTTTGCAAACGGAAAACTGCAACAATGAACAACGATCGTATCTGCTGTATTGAGTTCTGTTCCGGAAATCAGACATATAAGCAGACTGAAGCCATTTCTTCCTGTTTCTGTTTCCATCAGAATTTTCCCAACATCCCTCCTGGCAGTCCCACATTCCCCAAGCGGAAATCTTTGAAGATCCCTAGAGCTGAACCACATTTGGTCAAAACTCTCCACTATGACCTGTTCATCTTGGGTGCCCTGCTCGGCGTAGTTCATAGCTTCTTTGAGTTCTTCAAGCCCCTTCGCCACGGCAAGGCAGTGATCCACCTGGAGTAGGAACCGGCAAGCCACTCCAGTATCCCTGCCAAGAAAACTCCATGGACAAAGACAACAGGCATATAAAAGTTATGACGCTGGAAGATGAGCCCCTCAGGTCGGAAGGTGTCCAACATGCTACTGGGGAAGAGCGGAGGACAAGTACAAGTAGATCCAGAGCTGATGAAGCGGCTGGGCCAAAGCCGAAAGGACGCTCAGTTGTGGATATGCATGGAAGCGAAAGGAAAGTCCAATGCTGTAAAGAAAAATATTGCATAGGAACCTGGAATGTAAGAACCATGAACCTGGGTAAGCTGGAGGTGGTCAAAAATGAGATGGCAAGAATAAATATTGACATCCTGGGCATCAGTGAGCTAAAATGGACGGGAATGGGCGAATTCAGTTCGGATGACTATCATATCTACTACTGTGGGCAAGAAACCCGTAAGAGAAATGGAGTGGCCCTCATAGTCAACAAAAGAGTGGCGAAAGCTGTACTGGGATGCAGTCTCAAAAATGATAGAATGATCTCGATACGAATCCAAGGCAGACCTTTTAACATCACAGTAATCCAAGTTTATGCACCAACTACTGGTGCTGAAGAAACTGAAATTGACCAATTCTATGAAGACTTACAAGACCTTATAGAAGTGACACCAAAGAAGGATGTTCTGCTCATTATAGGGGATTGGAATGCTAAAGTAGGGAATCAAGAGATAAAAGGAACAACTGGCAAGTTTGGCCTTGGAGATCAAAACGAAGCAGGGCAAAGGCTAATAGAGTTCTGTCAAGAGAACAAGCTGGTCATCACAAACACGCTTTTCCAACAACACAAGAGACGACTCTACACATGGACATCCCCAGATGGGCAACATCGAAATCAGATTGATTATATTCTCTGCAGCCAAAGATGGAGAAGCTCTATACAGTCAGCAAAAACAAGACCTGGAGCTGACTGTGGCTCAGATCATCAGCTCCTTATAGCAAAATTCAAGCTTAAACTGAAGAAAGTAGGAAAAACCACTGGACAGGTAAGATACAATCTAAACCAAATCCCTTATGAATACACAGTGGAAGTGAGGAACAGGTTTAAGGATTTAGATTTGCTGGACAGAGTGCCTGAAGAACTATGGGTGGAGGCTCGCAACATTATACAGGAGGCAGCAACTAAAACCATCCCAATGAAAAAGAAATGCAAGAAAGCAAAGTGGCTGTCCAACGAGGCCTTACAAATAGCGGGGGAGAGAAGGCAAGCAAAATGCGAGGGAGATAGTGAAAGATACAGGAAATTGAATGCAGATTTCCAAAGAATAGCAAGGAGAGACAAGAAGGCCTTCTTAAACGAGCAGTGCAAAGAAATAGGGGAAAGCAACAGAATGGGAAGAACCAGAGATCTGTTCAAGAAAATCGGAAATATGAAAGGAACATTTCGTACAAAGATTACCATAATAAAGGACAAAAGTGGTAAAGATCTAACTGAAGCAGAAGACATCAAGAAGAGGTGGCAAGAATACACAGAGGAATTATACCAGAAAGATATGGATGTCTCGTACACCCCAGGTAGTGTGGTTGCTGACCTTGAGCCAGACATCCTGGAGAGTGAAGTCAAATGGGCCTTAGAAAGCACTGCTAATAACAAGGCCAGTGGAAGTGATGGTATTCCAGCTGAACTGTTTAAAATTTTAAAAGATGATGCTGTTAAGGTGCTACACTCAATATGCCAGCAAGTTTGGAAAACTCAGCAGTGGCCAGAGGATTGGAGAAGATCAGTCTACATCCCAATCCCAAAGAAAGGCAGTGCCAAAGAATGCTCCAACTACCGCACAATTTCACTCATTTCACATGCTAGCAAGGTTATGCTTAAAATTCTACAAGGAAGGCTCAAGCAGTATGTGGACCGAGAACTCCCAGAAGTGCAAGCTGGATTTAGAAGAGGCAGAGGAACCAGAGACCAAATTGCAAACATGCGCTGGATTATGGAGAAAGCTAGAGAGTTCCAGAAAGACATCTACTTCTGCTTCATTGACTATGCAAAAGCCTTTGACTGTGTTGACCACAGCAAACTATGGCAAGTTCTTAAAGAAATGGGAGTGCCTGATCACCTCATCTGCCTCCTGCGAAATCTCTATGTGGGACAAGAAGCTACAGTTAGAACTGGATATGGAACAACTGATTGGTTCCAAATTGGGAAAGGAGTACGGCAAGGCTGTATATTATCTCCCTGCTTATTTAACTTATATGCAGAATTCATCATGCGAAAGGCTGGGCTGGATGAATCCCAAGCCGGAATTAAGATTGCCGGAAGAAATATCAACAACCTCAGATATGCAGATGACACAACCTTGATGGCAGAAAGTGAAGAGGAATTAAAGAACCTTTTAATGAGGGTGAAAGAGGAGAGCGCAAAATATGGTCTGAAGCTCAACATCAAAAAAACGAAGATCATGGCCACTGGGCCCATCACCTCCTGGCAAATAGATGGGGAAGAAATGGAGGCAGTGAGAGATTTTACTTTCTTGGGCTCCATGATCAGTGCAGATGGTGACAGCAGTCACGAAATTAAAAGACGCCTGCTCCTTGGGAGAAAGGCGATGGCAAACCTAGACAACATCTTAAAAAGCAGAGACATCACCTTGCCAACAAAGGTCCGTATAGTAAAAGCCATGGTTTTCCCAATAGTGATGTATGGAAGTGAGAGCTGGACCATAAAGAAGGCTGATCGCCGAAGAATTGATGCTTTTGAATTATGGTGCTGGAGGAGACTCTTGAGAGTCCCATGGACTGCAAGAAGATCAAACCTCTCCATTCTGAAGGAAATCAGCCCTGAGCGCTCACTGGAAGGACAGATCGTGAAGCTGAGGCTCCAATACTTTGGCCACCTCATGAGAAGAGAAGACTCCCTGGAAAAGACCCTGATGTTGGGAAAGATGGAGGGCACAAGGAGAAGGGGACGACAGAGAATGAGATGGTTGGACGGTGTTCTTGAAGCTACTAGCATGAGTTTGATCAAACTGCGGGAGGCAGTGGAGGACAGAAGTGCCTGGCGTGCTCTGGTCCATGGGGTCACGAAGAGTCGGACACGACTAAACGACTAAACAACAACAGAGCTGAACCAAATTGGCAAAGGCCATATCTCAGCCATTTCATTCACTTGGAAATTTTGTTTCGGTGATATTCTGGGGTGGGGTGGAATTCTTTTTGGGAGGAGTGGTTTGTTCCCCCCAGAAAGTCCTATTCTGAGATCCCATGAAGAAAATTGATTTTAGGAAAGTTTGCTGCCATAAAAGACAACTGAGAACACCCATTATAGTGAACAGCAGCTGCATTCACTGGGGAACAAATTTTTTTTTCATTTTCTGTTGCATGAGATTTTTCAACTGTTCTTTTTTTTTAAGAATTTTTTTATTTTCAATGCAGAATCATAACAAAGATTACAAACATTGAATCCAAAATAATACTATACAAACAAAAATCCCCGGAACATATAGAAAAGAAAAAAAACAGAAAAGGAAAAGGGAAAAAAAACAAAACAAAGGAAACAAAACTAAACTAAACAAAAACGAAAAAGCACACATCTACAGAAAAAAACCATATCATTACGTACATAAACACAAATTGACTTCCTTCCTTTGTTCTAAGACCTCAGAAAATTTACTCTTACTGTATTGTTGTGTCTAATTAGATTACTTCCACCTTGGTACTTTTTATTTTTTTACACCATTTTTCTTTTTCTTTAACCCTGTAAAGCATCATTCATTACATACCAATATACTAACTCCAGAACAATGTTTTTTCATATACTCTTTAGCACAACCCCATTCTTTTAATAATTTCTGGTCCGATTGTCCCCTTATGTAAGCTGTGAGTCTTGCCAGATTTATGTATTCACATAATTTAATTTGCCAATCTTTCACTGATGGAATTTTTCTGCCTTTCCAGTTTTTAGCTATAAGCATCCTGGCAGCATCCTTATAGCATCCTTAGCTATAAGCATCCTGGCAGATTTTTCAACTGTTCTTATATGTTCTTTCAATGCCGATTTCAAATCTGAAATCGATTTTCGTGTATATGCTATAGTTAATCTTTTCAATTTCTGACTTTTGCCGATATGTTATATTTACTCTGGAGATAAGTGGACACTGACAAGTTGATCTACCCTAACCACATGTTTTGCAAACTTAATTTTTATAGTTTTGTAACCGAAATATTTGTATTTTTCAGATCGGACCGTGGCTTCTTCAAGTAGATTTATAAAGGTACTGCTATCCAAACACTTAGTATATGAAAATTCACTTATCCAAACATCAGAAAATTGGTAACCAAACCTAGCTATACACACCACAGTTTCAGATATCCAGATTTCCAAATAAGATCTGCAGATAGCACTGCAAACAAATAAGCAGCCTTAAACAAGTTTTAATATTTTTGTGTTTTGCTAGTCTGTGGCAGCCATTTCGCCAGAAATCATGGAGTGGGGGGATCGGACAAATAAGAGAGCATTTTCCCCCCTTCCTTGTTTGCCTTTTGCAAGGTTTCAGAGTGTCTTTCTGGGTTTCCCCCCATTTCCCCCCGTCACTTGGAGGGTAAAATTGGGGGGGGGGTAAAACTCTGTGGTCAGGAATGCATTAGAAATTTCCCCTTAAGACTCTTTGAAGAAAAACTACAGTCAGTCATGGGCTGGATTCAAGATAGGAACCAGTGGCGTAGCGTGGGGGTGCAGGGGGGCTGGCCGCACCGGGCGCAACATCTGGGGGTTAGGGTTAGGGGGCGCAAATCCACGGGTTAGGGGGCGCAAATCCACGGGTTAGGGGGCACAAATTACTTGCCTTGCCCCGGGTGCTGACAACCCACGCTACGCCACTGATAGGAACAGCAGAAGAAAAACGATAAAGTAATTGCATTAGACAGATTTCTGTCATAGATAAGAGTCTGATATATTATGTGGCTGGAAAGGGTTTGAACACTGTGCAGGGAAGTCAGTACACGAAACAATGTAAGCATTCAATTTAAAGTTACCATATTTTTTTGCTCTATAAGACTCACTTTTTCCCTCCTAAAAAGTAAGGGGAAATGTGTGTGCGTCTTATGGAGCGAATGCAGGCTGCGCAGCTATCCCAGAAGCCAGAACAGCAAGAGGGATTGCTGCTTTCACTGTGCAGCGATCCCTCTTGCTGTTCTGGCTTCTGAGATTCAGAATAATTTTTCCCTTGTTTTCCTCCTCCAAAAACTAGGTGCGTCTTGTGGTCTGGTGCGTCTTATAGAGCGAAAAGTACGGTGGGTGAATCTATCAATTTTGGTTTCTCTCCGTTTTTCATGTTTCCAATCTAAAGTTCATTTCACTTCATTTCCACATTACTTTGTGTGTATGTGTGCTTAAAAAATGAATTCTCCTGAAAATTCATCAGTATTTTAGGGGGTGGGAATCCTAATAGACATGTCTGTATGCAATTTTGCCTAATATACAGAGTTTTGCAAACCATTTTCCCCTGATATAATGCATCCGCAATAACATGGAAAGAGACTTACCTCTCTCTCACAGTTGTGTCCTGTTTCTCTTCTGCCCTGTTAGGGAGAAATTGTATTTTGAAATAGCCAGTTATGCCTGAAGGAGCAATGTAAAATGACAATATACCCTGGGCAACTGTGCGATAATGGCCTCTTTCCTAGCATACACAAAAAGGGAAAAAAACCTACCTTTCTTTTCTCGCTCTGTTCCGCTCTTCTTCAAACCTGAAACAAAGTGTTTAGAACTGTGAAAAAAAACATGGTTCACAACTGGCTTAAAACCAACAAATTCCCAATAAGCGACAAATTGCAGATGAACATATTGCCAACGAAAGAAACCTCTTGGGGACGTAAGAAGCCTGCGATCTGAGTTTGTCGCAATCGACGCTTTTCCTGTTCTTCTGCATTTCGGTTTGTGTGAAGTACTACGTTATCTGTCTTGCTGTCCACTGTTTAATGTGACTTAAAGGTAAAGGGACCCCTGACCGCTAGGTCCAGTCGTGGCCGACTCTGGGGTTGCAGCGCTCATCTCGCTTTATTGGCCGAGGGAGCCGGCATACAGCTTCCGGGTCATGTGACCAGCAGGACTAAGCCGCTTCTGGCGAACCAGAGCAGCACACGGAAATGCCGTTTACCTTCCTGCCAGAGTGGTACCTATTTATCTACTTGCACTTTGACGTGCTTTTGAACTGCTAGGTTGGCAGGAGCAGGGACCGAGCAACGGGAGCTCACCGCGTCGCGGGGATTTGAACCGCCAACCTTCTGATCGGCAAGTCCTAGGCTCTGTGGTTTAATCCACAGCGCCACCCGCTTACTTACGTAACTTAAATTCATTCCAATGTAAAGCAAAGGACGAAACAAGATGCGTTGACTGGTTTCTGTTCCTAACCACGGATGAGCATGGGAACTGCTTCTGCTACCTTTTATATTTTTTGTTGGAATTCTCTGACCTTGCACTCTGGATGAAATACAGTTGCCTCTGGTCTATTTTTTGTGAATCCTGCAACGTGTTTAAATTTTTACTCTGCTAACTCTACGTTGGCATTCTGCTTTGGGTCAATAAGAGTAGAATGACATGTCACATAAGAGTAGAATTACATGTCACATACATGTCACATACATGTCACATACATGTCCAGGCCCCTCTTGGCCCCTCCACCCACCCTTCATTGTATATGAATCACTGATATTAATTCGCCTGTCTCCCCAAGTGATCTGTAAGATTTTTCGGAGACACCATTGATGGAATCTTTCGAGGAGTTGGAGATGGCATTTGTAAGTGGTCCATGTTTCACAAGCATACAGTAAGGTTGTGTAATGTGTATGGGGTTGCTTGTGCGTAAGTTGCCGCCTCTCCAGGCTTTGTTGCCTTGCTAAACCTTTCAGTCTGGGCAGCCCTTCACTTCCTGGCTGCCTCAGTCGCTAGCAGAATCCGTCAGTGGGCGTTTCTTAAATCTTTTCCAACATAAAAGTTGTTTGACACCCAGTCTCCTCCTACTCTCTCTGCGCGGAAGTCTTCTGCGCTGGGTGGGCGTGGGTAGCGGAGGAGCCGTGCTCTCCCCGCTGGTGTCCGGTGAAGAGTCCTGGAGCCCTCTCGCCGATTCCCCCATCAGCCCCTCTATACCCCTGGTGTTGCGCTGATTTGCTTCTCCATCTGCGGAGCTGCCTCTCTCCCTGCTGGGCCCTTCTCCAGCATCATTTGAGAGCCTTCCCTCCGCCTCTAGCTCCGATGTCAGTTCCCTGACAGGTTGGTAGTACAATAGCTTTGCAAACAAGTATTTTGGTTTCCCTGCAAATGTCCTGGTCCTTGAACACTGCACTTCAATTGGGAGAAAGCTGCAGTCGCAGAGCTCAGGCAATGCTGTATTTCGGCATCAATGTCAGCCCTTGTGGAAAGATAACTGCCCAGGTAGGAGAAGTGCTTGACATTTTCCAACGTTACACCATTGAGTTGGATTTGTGGCGCCGCAGAGAGGTTATTTTGCACTTGTTCGTGCAGCACTTTGTTTTTTTTGGATGTTGAGCGACAGGGCAAGCTTTTCGTACTCAGAACGCAAGAGAGAAACGTGCTAAGAGGAAGGCACGCTTGGCAAATCCACACCGTGATCCCGAACTCCCGCCCAGGAACCAATATTATGGAAGATGATCTTACTCGGCTACGAGTGATTGCCAAAGGAGAAGTATATGAATCACAGAATAAAAGGAAAGGCAGTGCAGGAAGACAACGCTGTTTCAAGGTATCGCCCAATACTTACTGTAAGATACAGTCCGGAATCTGGACATGTTCCATGGGGATGCTCTGCGATAGTTCCTCCAAGGTGTGAACGTACTGGATTTTATTGATGAATTTCACACTAGGAAAGAGTATTTCCACATGTTAGGCACAGCTTCTCCCACAGCCACACAATTTTCTTTTTCTAAAATCTAGCTTAGTGTGTGTCAGGGATTGTGCACTGAGGAGGAACGGTGGGAGCCACCCTCTCCCCCTGATCCTGAATCTTTCCAGGAGTAGGAGGAGACAATATAGATCTGGAACAGTGGTTTGCAGAGGGGCACAGTTCAGAAGGCAGAAGCTGGGGGATACAGGATGGGGAACGGCTAGCAGAAGAAACACTAGAAGAGAGTTAACAGATTCACAGTCTCTGTCTGGACAGCATCCACCCCCCTTTTCCAAAGAAACGGAGAGTTCAGAAAGTGTTAGAACAGAAAGAGCAGCAGGTACAAACTCAGATTACAAGACGTAGGAGTGACATAGATTAATAGGGATGGCAAGGGGTGGAACCCTTAACTGGGAGCACCGCCATTTCTAGGAGATGTGTTCTTTGTTCTTGCACTGTGATTATTAAAGATTCTAACTGGTAAGACGTTCTTTTCATTTGATCTTTTGTTTACTGCCATGGGGGCCACAGTGTGGCCTTTGCAGGGTGTTGCAATTAACCCTGGACCCCCTTGAATGTCAACCACTTGGGCTGGTGGCATGAAACTGCTTTCATATAGAGAGAGAAGTTCAGAACGGGGGTCATTTGCAGGGAGAAGAAAAAGGTCTGGTAACCCTTGTTCTAGAATTTCTGGAATACAAATGTTATATTTAGCATCCAATGATACGGAACCATCCCCACCTGGTTGTTGCCAACAAAGCCCTACTCAGAGTAGACCCACTGAAATTAACATCTTGTCCATCAATTTCCGTGGGTCTCATACTAGGGCTAACATTGAATCCAACCTATTATTATGATCATTGGGCTGAATCCAATGTTAATCCTACTCAGAGTAGAGCCATTGATGGACATGGCCAACTATGGTCCATTAATTTCAAGGGGTCTACTCTTGAGTAAAAATAGTTGACCGCAACCCATTATTATGTTATTCCTCTTAGTATTCTATCCTGATGGCTTCCCCCATTTATCTTCACAAAACAGGTTAGTCTGAGAAATTGTGACAACACAGAGTTTGAGCCTGGGGTTGTCTGGGTCCGTCTCTGATTCACTAAGCTACCATGCTACCTTGGTTTGAAAGGTTGTACATGTGGGTCGTGGGTTTGAGCCCCATGTTGGGCAAAAGATTCCTGCATTGGACTAGATTACCCTTGTGGTCCCTTTGAAGGAATGGGTTTCCCAAACCCAAAACTGACTGTGCAGGCATTTTTAAACTGCACCAAAATCCCCATTTCTCCTTAGCTAAAATGCATAAACTTTAGCCGCTGAGCAAATGCAAAACAAGAACACAGCTCTCTCCCTTATCAGTTTGACGGCAAGACTGGCCTTGACTTTACCAGTAGAACAGATACAGACATATCTTATGTTCTGACCACAAATGACGGGGAGACCCAAGTCTGGGACTAACGCCAGGGCATGTTCTCGGAAGTAGTGACCTTTTGCTCCAAGATAGGAGTAGGAACAGGAATATCCTTTTATGGTCAGGAGTGCAGGAAGGAAATCCCTTTTATGGTTGAGAGTACCAGAGCAGGAACATATGTGATGTCAACCTGCATACATAGGCTGACGTGGTTGGAAGGAGGGAGAGGGTGCCTGGGGGATATAAATACTGCATGAAACTTGTCATTTCTTTGGACTTGCTGTGGACTAATCACACAAGTGCCTTCTGCTATCCGGAGAGCAGAATAAACTCTTTCTTTGAACCAACTCGGTGTCATTTTGACTTCCTTCCTCCTGTCCCGGAGCAACGCAGACCCAGTCAGTGAACTCCAATAAGGCTACACCTTTCTACTCTGCAATTCTGCGAAAGAGGTCATTGTACAATAATTCACTTATCCAAACGTGAGGAATTAGTACCCAAACCTTACTATACACACTGCAGATTCAGATATCCAAACGGCCAGACCTGTATGTGATGCTGTAAATAAATAAGCAGACTTAAAACAAGTCTTTTGGGTTTTGCTGGTCTGCTGAAACCGTTTTGCCAGAAACTCCTGGGAGGAACAGGGAGAGAGCGGGAGAATAAGAGAGCATTTCTCCCTTCCTTATTTGCCCTTTACAAGGTTCCGGAGGGTTCCCCAGGTTTCCCATCATTTTGGGGTCAAAAATTCCACAGTCGGGAACGCATTAGAAATCTCCCCATAAGAATCAATGGAAATCATTGACTTGTTATGTGAACACTCGCCTGACGAACCATTTGCCTTATGTTTGGATAGCAGGACCTACGTCCATCATGCTGGGACTTCTCTTAGCAGTCTTTGGAGCATGAGGGGTGGGCTAAATTTAGAGAAAGATGTTTTTGGACTACAACTCCCATCGTGCTGGCTGGGGCTTGATGGGAGTTGTAGTCGAAACCACCCAGAGAGGCGTCAGACATGTTTTACCGGCTTCAAGGCAGCTATCCTCTCGGCTGCTCATACCTGATGAATGGCCTCGATATAGCCAGGACCGTTCGAATGAACCACGACGGGTGAACGATTATCAGCGCTTTCAGGTTTTTCCGCAACCTGTGTTAAAAATCAGAAGGCAGGGAGGTGTAAGAACATATATGAGCAGTGGCCTTTGGTCGTGCATTAGTTCTGCGCCAGATACAAACCTTCAGACATAAACACAATATCAATTTAATTTCTCATCTCCTCTCCCTCAGATTCTGGAAGCTTTCTATTTTACGGTGTAAAAACAAGAGTTTTTTTTTTTTAAAAAAAAGCTAGTGAATCTGTATGCCAGATGTGGTTGGATTCCATCTCCCATCAGCCCCTGCCAGTATGATCAATGGTCAGGAATGATGGGACTCGGAGTCCAACAACATTGGTGACCCTTGCCATATCTATATATCTATATATATAGGTAAAGGGACCCCTGACCATTAGGTCCAGTCGTGACCGACTCTGGGGTTGCGGCGCATATCTCGCTTTACTGGCCAAGGGAGCCGGCATCCAGCTTCCGGATCATGTGGCCGGCAGGACTAAGCCGCTTCTGGTGAACCAGAGCAGCACACGGAAACGCCATTTACCTTCCCGCCGGAGCAGTACCTACTTATCTACTTATCTACTTGCACTTTGATGTGCTTTCGAAATGCTAGGTTGGCAGGAGCAGGGACCGAGCAACGGGAGCTCACCCCGTCATTGCGGGGATTCGAACCGCCAACCTTCTGATCGGCAAGTCCTAGGCTCTGTGGTTTAACCCACAGCGCCACCTGCGTCCCATACACACACACACACACACACACAAATTTCTCTTGCATATCTTTGCAAGTAATATTTGAAGCCTTTCAATAAGTTTTAAATCAGGGTTTCCCAAACTTGATCTCCAGCTGTTTTTAGACTACAAATCCCATCACCCGTAACTACTCATTTTTTTAAAATTTTCCACTTTAACAATCCAATCAAATCACATTAAATATTCCAAATTAGACATATGCATATCAAATAATCCAAATATTCTGCCAAATTATAATTTTTTAATAGGACTTTCTATGCTTCAAGTTCGGAGGGTTCTGATCATCTCATATCTCTACTACTGCCATCACCCCTGACTACTAGTCCAGCTAGCTAGAGATAATGTAGTCCCAAAACAGCAGGAAACCCAAGTTTGGAAAACCTTTTTTAAAGAATTGTTGTGATTTTCCCTCCCCTCAATTTTACTGTTTTTTTTTTAACCCTCAGACTTATTTATTAGACTTCAGCAAGGAGGCCATACATTGCAAAACCTAGGAAAAACACATAAAAAACTTGAAGATAAAATAAAAATAAAAATAAACCAATATTAATGAAACTTAAGCCAAAACATAAATCAGCTGACAGAGCAAAAGTTGGAGCGACAGTTTGTTTAAATCAAAGTGCATAAATGATTACATGCGAGAAATCCTACTGTCTTCAGTAGGAATGCTTTCAAAGTTCTAAGGCAAGAAGTAAAACTCTGTCTACACACCATAGGCCAGTAGTAGTAGTAGTAGTAATAATAATAATAATAATAATAATAATAATAATAATAATAATAATATTTTATTATTTATACCCTGCCCATCTGGCTGGGTTTCCACTCAGGACAGTGGAAGACTCTGGTAAAGAGTTTACAGCTCCATGAGGGGTTAGGAACCTTGAATCTCCATATATACCGTATTTTTTGCTCTATACGACTCACTTTTCCCCTCCTTAAAAGTAAGGGGAAATGTGTGTGCGTCTTATGGAGCGAATACAGGCTGCGCAGCTATCCCAGAAGCCAGAACAGCAAGAGGGATTGCTGCTTTCACTGCGCAGCAATCCCTCTTGCTGTTCTGGCTTCTGAGATTCAGAATATTTTTTTTCTTGTTTTCCTCCTCCAAAAACTAGGTGCGTCTTGTGGTCTGGTGCGTCTTATAGAGCGAAAGTACAGTAATTAGACTTCGGTTCTTGCAATATATGTGGTTTTTTGTAAACCGCTTTGAAGGTTTGTTCGGTGTCTTTTTTACAGACTAGTGGTGTATAAAATTTATGAAATAAATAAATTGATGCACACACATGTTCGGTTTCTGGTAATTGATTCTCATGGGAAACTTACAGATTCTGGCTTCACACAATTAACTCAAGGTAGTGTCAATTTACTCTTGGCAGAAAGCCAAGGTCTGCTTGACCTAGAAACTAATTACTCTGATTGGTTAACGACCAGCACTCAACTCTGTTATCTAGAAATGCTAGCACAGTTTGGTGTTAGGTGTGTTAGGAGTAGGAGTAGAAGTGCTGTGTATGGTTATGAGAGAGAGAGAGAAAGAAAGGATTTATTTTGCTTTGTTTTGTATGCAGAAACTCTGCTGGTTTTATTTTTCCCTTTTAATAAATCCTGTAAATAGTTATTCTGAGTCTAGCTGACTAGTCATTTCCACCTCAACTAGCTTCTTCGCTGTGCAGGAAAACTCTGCGACGTTTGGGCTAAAGCCATTAGAGCTATGCCTGACACTTCAAAGTTCCATGACACATGTATGTAACCGGTCATCCTCATCCCCTGTAAGACGTGGCCCATTGGCATGGACTCAGTCCACAAACCTCACCTTCTGTCTATCATTTGGTAGCATTTTTTCAACCAGCCGATCCCTGGCATTCTCCGGCGTGGCGTGGCACCGTTCATGTACACAATCATATAATCCTCTGCCACTAGCAACTCCAAGCTGCTTATCACATACCTGTTAGAAAACCAGAGACAGACAATTAATAATAATAATAAGAAGAATTTATACTCCGCCCATCTGGCTGGGCTTCCCCAGCCACTCTGGGCAGCTTCCAGCAAAATATTAAAATACAATGATTCATCAAATATTAAAAGCTTCCCTAAACAGGGCTGCCTTCAGCTGTCTTCTAAAAGCCAGATAGTTATTTATTTCTTTGACATCTGGTGGGAGGGCGTTCCACAGGGCAGGTGCCACTACCGAAAAGGCCCTCTGCCTGGTTCCCTGTAACTTCGCTTCTCGCAGGGAGGGAACCACCAGAAGGCCCTCGGAGCTAGACTGGTGACTCGGAGCTGGACCTCAGTGTCCGGGCAGGACGATGGGGTGGAGACGCCCCTTCAGGTATACAGTGGTACCTCAGGTTAAGTACTTAATTTGTTCTGGAGGTCCGTACTTAACCTGAAACTGCTCTTAACCTGAAGCACCACCTAAAGCATATGTAACCTGAGGTACCACTGTACTGGGCAATTTAGGGCTTTCAAGGTCAACACCAACACTTTGAATTGTGCTCGGAAACGTCCTGGGAGCCAATGTAGGTCTTTCAGGACCAGTGTTATATGGTCTCAGCGGCCACTCCCAGTCCATAGACTAGCTGCCACATTCTGGATTAGTTGCAGTTTCTGAGTTACCTTCCAAGGTAGCCCCACGTAGAGCGGATGGCAGTAGTCCAAGCAAATTAATCCAAATGGAGCTTAAAAGTGAGTTTCCCCTCCTCCGTTCCAAGCAGAAGGCAAGAAAAAGTCACTCACAGGAAAAGGTTCTCCATGATGTAATGATAATCTGGCAGGCTGCTGTCCGGCAGGTAGCAGGCAGCAAAGACGATGATGGCGTTCAGTCCTTCCCCGTAATAACCTGGGAGAGAAACAGACAGGAAATTAATAATAATAATAATAATAATAATAATAATAATAATAATAATAATAATAAAAAATTATTTCTATCCCGCCCTCCCCGGCCGAGGCCAGGCTCAGAGCGGCTAACATCATAAAAACAACACAATATGCGTAAAGGTAAAGGGACCCCTGACCATTAGGTCTAGTTGTGGCCGACTCTGGGGTTGCGGTGCTCATCTCACTTTATTGGCCGAGGGAGCCGGCGTACAGCTTCCGGGTCATGTGGCCAGCATGGCTAAGCCGCTTCTGGCGAACCAGAGCAGCGCACGGTAACGTCGTTTACCTTCCCGCCAGAGTGGTACCTATTTATCTACTTGTGCTGGTGTGCTTTCGAACTGCTAGGTTGGCAGGAGCAGGGACCGAGCAACGGGAGCTCACCCCGTCGCGGGGATTCGAGCCGCCGACCTTCGGATCGGCAAGCCCTAGGCTATGTGGTCTAACCCACAGCGCCACCTGCGTCCCCTAATACAGTGGTACCTCGGGTTAAGTACTTAAGTTGTTCTGGAGGTCCGTTCTTAACCTGAAACTGTTCTTAACCTGAAGCACCACTTTAGCTAATGGGGCCTCCTGCTGCCGCCGCGCCGATGGAGCACGATTTCTCGGTTAGTGGAGTCTGTAACCTGAAGCAAATGTAACCTGAAGCGTATGTAACCTGAGGTACCACTGTAGTAGTAGTAGTAGTAGTAGTAGTAATAATAATAATAATAATAATAATAATAATAATAATAATAATAATAATAATTTATTTCTATCCTGCCCTCCCCGGCCAAGGCTGGGCTCAGAGCAGCTAACATCATAAAAACAACACAAAATGCATAAAAACAGACATCAATTAATTAAATTGGTTTGGGGAGCTGAGCTGGACATGGAATGGGCTGGCAAAAGGAGTTTGTTTTTGTTTGTCCTGAGCATTTATATACCGCTTTTTTGGGGGGGGGGCTATGAAACTTCCCAAAGCAGTTTACAAAACACGGTAACAGTCTGCAGGCAGGGAGGGTCTCATCCTGCGTACCAGATGGAGCTGGTAGACAGCTGCCCTGGACACAGAAAGGACCTCTGCCTCCATGGACAGTTGTGAGTCCAAAATGACTCCCAGGCTGCGCACCTGGTCCTTCAGGGGCACAGTTGCCCCATTCAGGACCAGGGAGTCCCCCCACACCTGCTCACCCCTTGTTCTCCGAAAACAGTACAGTGGTACCTTGGGTTACAGACGCTTCAGGTTACAGACTCCGCTAACCCAGAAGTAGTACCTCAGGTTAAGAACTTTGCTTCAGGATGAGAGCAGAAATCGTGTGGCGGTAGCGGGAGGCCCCATTAGCTAAAGTGGTACCTCAGGTTAGAACAGTTTCAGGTTAAGAACAGGCCTCCGGAACGAATAAGTCCTTAACCTGAGGTACCACTGTACTTCTGTCTTCTCAGGGTTCAACCTCAATCTGTTAACTGCCATCCATCCATCAAATCAATATCTGGTCTGAGTTGGCTGCTTGCTTGGATACAGTGGTACCTCGGGTTACACATGCTTCAGGTTACATCCGCTTCAGGTTACAGACTCCGCTAACCCAGAAATATTACCTTGGGTTGAGAACTTTGCTTCAGGATGAGAACAGAAATTGTGCTCCAGCGGCGCGGCGACAGCGGGAGGCCCCACTAGCTAAAGTGGTGCTTCAGGTTAAGAACAGTTTCAGGTTAAGAACGGACCTCCGGAATGGATTAAGTACTTAACCCGAGGTACCGCTGTATTGCCAAATGCGCATCTTAACTGAACCATCTGCACACCCAGCGACACAAATCCTCCCGCCCCGAATGCAATAATAATAATAATAATAATAATAATAATAATAATAATAATAATAATGCAAGCCCCTCCTCACCTCCGTGCGTCACCACTTTCATGTACGGCTTGATCATCTGCAGGTCGATTCGGTGTTCCTGCTCCCCGATGATGACCGTTCTCCACAGGCGGCCGTTTGTGGCGCTGCCCCCTTCCACGGCGCCATCTCCAAATAAGTCTGCGCTGTCTCCCGGCATGTTTTTGGCTGTGGCCACAGGAGTGTCGTCTGAGGGGGGAATTCACAAAGACCATCCCTAGCAAGGCTCGATTGTACAGAAAGAGTTTGGGAGACGAGTATTAAGGGACATATTATATATATATATAAATAAAAATGAAGGGACGCTGGTGGCGCTGTGGGTTAAACCACAGAGCCTAGGACTTGCTGATCAGAAGGTCGGCAGTTCGAATCCCTGTGATGGGGTGAGCTCCCGTTGCTCGGTCCCTGCTCCTAGCAGTTCAAAAGCACATCAAAGTGCAAGTAGATAAATAGGTACCGCTCTGGCGGGAAGGTAAACGGTGTTTCCGTGCGCTGCTCTGGTTCGCCAGAAGCGGCTTAGTCCTGCTGGCCACATGATCCGGAAGCTGTACGCCGGCTCCCTCGGCCAGTAAAGCGAGATGAGCGCCGCAACCCCAGAGTCGGACACGACTGGACTTAATGGTCAGGGGTCCCTTTACCTTTACCTTATAAAAAAAATACAGTGGATGCTCCGGTTGCGAATGTGATCCGTGCGGGATGCACGTTCGCAACCCACAGCGTTCGCAACCCGCAGCTGTGCGTCTGCTCATGCGCAGGTTGCGATTCAGCGCTTCTGCGCATGCGCGACCGCCGAAACCCGGAAGTAACCCGTTCTGGTACTTCCGGGTTTTGGCGGTCCATAACCCAAAAAAACCGCTACCTGAAGCGTCTGTAAATATGACTGTAAATAAATTGTCCAGTAGCAGCTTAGAGACCAACTAAGTTTGTTCTTGGTGTGAGCTGAAATATATACAGTGGTACCTCGGGTTACAGACGCTTCAGGTTACAGACGCTTCAGGTTACAGACTCTGCTAACCCAGAAATAGTACCTCGGGTTAAGAACTTTGCTTCAGGACGAGAACAGAAATCGCGCAGCGGCAGCAGGAGGCCCCATTAGCTAAAGTGGTACAGTGGTACCTCGGGTTACATACGCTTCAGGTTACATATGTTCATGTTACATACGCTTCAGGTTGCAGACTCCGCTAACCCAGAAATATTACCTCAGGTTAAGAACTTTGCTTCAGGGTAAGAACAGAAATTGTGTGGCAGCAGCAGGAGGCCCCATTAGCTAACGTGGTGCTTCAGGTTAAGAACAGTTTCAGGTTAAGAACGCACCTCCAGAACGTATTAAGTACTTAACCCAAGGTACCACTATATATATATATTAAGGGACAGACAGCAATCTGTCCATTTAGTTTTCCCTGTTCCCCACTTTTCCCATTTTTCAGTTCTTTGCATTTGAAATTTCTCGAAGAATTTCTCACAGAAATTCACCTGCAAATGCGTCCGGAGACACACAATTTTTTTGCCTGCAATCTGTTGACAACTGGGCGGCGACCTTTTAGATTTCTCAGGTCCACAGAGGGTTTCTTAAGGAGGGGTCTTACCAGAGCCTCCTATAGGCCGGCAGTGGCCGCCTCTTCTCAAAATGAGATATTAGTCGCCTCCCTGGCCCAGCCAGCTGCCCCTTCCTTGATAGTTTCGCCAGTCAAAGGATAATATCACAAGTGGTTGCCTTAACCAAATTGATCACGTTGTCCGTTATTATTATTAATCATTCATACCGCCACTCTGGCATAGCTGTCAATTTACAGATTTGAAAATAAGGGACCAGCAGCCTCGAAAATAAGGGATCAGCAGCCAAAATAAGGGATTTTAGTCAACCAACAGCCAAACGAAGCCTCAAGCGGTGGTTCCCACAGCGCAGCAACCCGGCAAAGGGGATGCAGCAAGGAAAACCACTGTCACCTCTCCGCTGGGAAGCGCTGAGCAAAGGTGAGTCCCCAGGCAACGCGGCCGATTTGATTGGCACAAGGCATGCAAGCTCCACCCCCAGTCGTCCTTAGACTCCTTATTGGGTGAGCAACGCAGCCAGGCAACACAGTTGGAGCCTCCCTCCTCCCTGGCCGGCAGGGAGGGAGGGAGGGAGAGGAGCTGCTTCCTTTGAAACCCGGGAAATTTAAGGGGCATCATCAATAAGGGACAGCAGCGGGACACGACACTGGGATAAGGGACTGTCCCGCCAAATAAGGGACACTTGACAGCTATGCACTCTGGGTGGCTCCCAACAGAATATTAAAAACACAATAAAACATCAAACAGAAATAACCAAATTTCTTCCCCATCACTACAGGTATTTAGGACTATAGGGGGTACTAATAGGTGAGGGTGTCTGTAGGAGATATTCCACCTATTTGCATGGGCCCCCCCAACTTTTTCAGCTCCTTCTTGCCCTTAGCTATCATCTCGAATCCGTATGAAAATGCATAAAATATTGTGGAGGGTTTTTAAAAATTCCCCTTTACTTACCCTCCCATTCCAGTTCGTTCCCGTTCCCAAGAAACTCAAGAGAATCGGTCTCGTCAGGGGTCTCGATGTCATCGACATTGATGTCCAGGTCGTCCGGGGTGTCCAGGAAATCGTCTGACAGGAGAGAGCCTTCACTCTGGTCCAAGGAAATGTTGATTTCTGGGGCGACGAGCGTCTTCCGCTTGTGATGTGCCCCGTTACTAAAATTTAACGTGTTCGGAGGAGCTGCGGATTTACATTTGGAAAGAGGGGGAAAAGAGCCAGTTCAGAAGTAACTTGTACAACGAATTAACGTCTTAACTGAGCTATCCATTACAACCCCAACGTCTCGTTCTTGGTCCACCACCGCCAATTCAGACCCCGTGAGCATGAAATTCATATTTCTTGCCTCTAAACTACAATCAAAAATATAAAACATTATACTCTCCTTAAAAAAGGAAAAAGAAGAAGGAAAAGTAATACCAAAAAAGAAGAAAAAGGAATAAAGTGACTTCTAACTAACTAGGTTATTATGTTTATATCCTTGTAATTTTGCTTTTGTATTTTCTTCTGATTTTGTATTATTTGTTCATTTTATTCAGTGCTTCTTTGCATGATGTATAAGTATAAATAACAAGAAAGAAAGAAAAGAAATTCATATTTCTTTCCCCAACATGCGTCAGTTCATGGGAGGCCCCATTAGCTAAAGTGGTACCTCAGGTTAAGAACGAATTCAAGTTAAGAATTAAGTTCGTAACCAGAGGTACCACTGTAATAATAATAATTATTTATTATTTATACCCCGCCCACCTGGCCGGGTTTCCCCAGACACTTTGGGCAGTTCCCAACAGAATATTAAAAACATAATACAGCACTAAACATTAAAAACTTCCCTAAACAGGGCTGCCTTTAGATGTCTTCTAAAAGTCATTTAGTTGTTTATTCCCTTGACATCTGGATGGGAGGGCAGGTGCCGCTACCGAGAAGGCCCTCTGCCTTGTTCCCTGTAACCTCACTTCACATAGGGAGGGAACCGCCAGAAAACCCTCGGCGCTGGACCTCAGTGTCCAGGCAGAACAATGGGAGTGGAGATGCTCCTTCAGGTCTACTGGACTGAGGCCGTTTAGGGCTTTAAAGGTCAACACCAACACTTTGAATTGTGCTCGGAAACGTACTGGGAGCCAATGCAGGTCTTTCAAGACCGGTGTTATGTGGTCTTGGTGGCTGCTCCCAATCACCAGTCTAGCTGCCACATTCTGGATTAGTTGCAGTTTCTGAGTCACCTTCCAAGGTAGCCCCACGTAGAGCGCATGGCAGTAGTCCAAGCGGGAGATAACCAGAGCATGCACCACTCTGGCGAGACAGTCTGCGGGCAGATAGGGTCTCAGCCTGCGTTCCAGATGGAGCTGGTAGACAGCTGCCCTGGACACAGAATTGACCTGCGCCTCCATGGACAGCTGTGAGTCCAAAATGACTCCCAGGCTGCACACCTGGTCCTTCAGGGGCACAGGTGCCCCATTCAGGACCAGGGCGTCCCCCACACCTGCCTGCCTCCTGTCCCCCAAAACAGTACTTGTCAGGATTCAACCTCAATCTGTTAGCCACCATCCATCCTCCAACCACCTCCAGACACAATCTAGCACACCATCTGTCTCTCCAAGAGCCTTTAGTGTTTGTGTGTTGACTTCTGCTCCTCCAGCCTCTGAATTGCTATCCTGTGCTCTTGTGCTCAAATTTCCAGCACTGCACAGGATTGGGCTGGATGACCCTTAGGATCCCTTCAACTCTGCAGTTCTCTGCCACCCCCATTTAAGTTTCCATCCATTTTATCATCTACCGTATTTTTTGCTCTATAAGACTCACTTTTTCCCTCCTAAAAAGTAAGGGGGAATGTGTGTGCGTCTTATGGAGCGAATGCAAGGCTGCGCAGCTATCCCAGAAGCCAGAACAGCAAGAGGGATTGCTGCTTTCACTGCGCAGCGATCCCTCTTGCTGTTCTGGCTTCTGAGATACAGAATATTTTTTTTCTTGTTTCCCTACTCCAAAAACTAGGTGCGTCTTGTGGTCTGGTGCGTCTTATAGAGCGAAAAATACGGTGGGTGAATCTATCGATTTTGGTTTCTCTCCGTTTTTCATGTTTCCAATCTAAAGTTCATTTCACTTCATTTCCACATTACTTTGTGTGTATGTGTGTTTAAAAAATGAATTCTCCTGAAAATTCATCAGTATTTTAGGGTGGTCTTGTGGTCTTATAGAGTGGGTGGTCCTGTGGTCTTATATTCATCAGTATTTTAGGGTGGTCTTGTGGTCTTATAGAGCAAAAAATGCGGTATATCTCATTTGTTCCAACGTGTTGTGTTGGGAGAGAGAGCAGTAGGGTCCCACCTGAACCCGAACTTACAGAGGGCATCTTCAGCTGACTCCATCCCTGCCTCTTCCGGGAGAGGTCTATAGGTTGGAAGATGGGGGAAGAAGAGAGAGAGAGAGAGAGAAGTTTAAAAAGTATTTCCAGCTCAGTCTTATGTTTTCTTTTCTTTTTCAATTAACAATTGGTTGTGAACACCAGATAACACGCAGATATTTCCTTTCAGGTCGTGTCCAACGCCCTTTTCTGAAATTATTATTTTTATCTGCAAATTTTACAAAGAAAAAGAAGGGGGTGGAGAGAATCAAAGACAATAAACAGTATATAATTATTAATAGTAACAACCCTCCCCCCCCCCATCATCGGTGCACCTTACAGTCATATTTCAAAAAGTAAAAATCTGGACACAAAGTTGTTGAACTGTTTTTTTGCAAAATCTTAAAAAAAGGAAGAAGTTTGTGAGCTATTTTTAATGAATTTTGCCAAAACTGACACTTCTGACGTGGGCTGCCGTACGTCCAGATTTTCCCGGACATTTCAGCGATTTTCGCCCAGACACCGTTTACAACAAGGGCAGAAGGGCTGGCTATGTATCGGAAATCCCAGACGTATCTTACAGATACAGTAAACACAAAACTGATGAGCTCCTATCATTCCTAACCATTGGTCATGCTGGCTTCAGGGGCTGATGAGAGTTGAGAATTCAACAACATTTGGAGCCTAAAGGGTTAAAAAAAACCATATACAGACATGGAAGAAAATGAACACAAACTTGAAATTGTTCAAGGTTTTATGCAAAAGCGAACTTAATTCACATTTTTGGGCAATTCTGGGGGGGAAACCAATTCAGCGAACTTTGTTAACCAAACTAGTTCACATTCCGAGCACTGGAGATATTTAAAAGATGAAGCCCAAACGATTCCAAATCTCTACCGGTCAGGAGGGTGGAGAAATCACCCCCCACCCAGCCGTGATAGAGTTAAAGCCACAAAGGGCAGCACCTATCCTGCCCTTCTCTCTCCAGGCCTCAGCATAAGGCTGGCAGAAGCAAAATAAATGATGCAATTACGTGGATTACTGCATAATCCCACCCTCCCCTTCCTAAACCAGTGGTTGTGTGTTACGAAATATGCTTGTTTCAAAGGTACGTTCAGTTTAAAACAAAACAGCAATTTTCCTTTTACCCCCATCTCTGCAATAACATAGAAGGGGAAGCACAAGATGAGAAATCGTAAGCACACCAGCAGCTTATTTAGAGGGGCAAATTTGACCTCTACGCTTTTAGCCTCCAAGCAGCAGCAGAGTCAATAGACGCATCTGCCTTGGCTCTGCACAGTATAGGGAAGGGGAGATTAAGGCTATAAATGGATGCAGAGGATGACAAGAAAGGCTTCTTCCTTTACCTTAAGTGCAGCTCTTGACTGTGATAACTCCCAGTTCCCAGGCTCAAAAGCTTCACCGCTCCTTTCGGCCTGCGCTTATACCTATTCCCCCTCTCCTCCCCTCTCTTCTTCTCTGGACTTTCTTGAATCGACCCAGCTGATCATGTGTCACCATTTCGGGCTGTGCTGATCATATGATGCTTCCCTCTCGGCTGCTGTTATGGTGCCTGCCTCCTCTAATCTTGCCGGCACAGCGGCCTACTGAGCATGCTCGCTGCATCCCAGCATCCGTGAGCATCACTCGGGCTTGGTAATAGGACCGGCATCTCTCAGGCAGCCAAGACAGACACTTAAAACCCTCTTTTGGGGTGGGATCTTTCCACATCTGTATGCCTCCCCGGAACATGTCATTCTGCACATCTCCTTTGCATCTGGTGGGGGCCGGGGGCCGGAAACGTCCTCTCCCCCAACCTACCCCATTTGTTAGAAGACGTATTCATTCAGCCCTGTTTTTGGCAAACGGCTCGGTTTCCCTCGCCCGGATTCCCTCTCGCCGTTTTGGCCACTCGGGACCTGGGTGGCCAGATGGATTAATATCTGCTAAGCGCATGAGCGCATACGTTCGGGAGGTGCTGACGTAATTACACAAGCTCATTTGCTTTATTTTGGTTTTCAGAAAGGGAAAGCCTCCCTTTCCCAGGCATTGTTCCCCCCATCTCAAAGGCTTCCTGCCGATCCGGCCGTTAAAAATGTCTGACCACATGGCTTATAAATTATTATTATTATTATTATGAGACCTCGTCGACACCCCAACTCTTACACGGGAAGACATATATGCTTTTGTAGATTTTCACGGGTACAGGAATGCAGGTTTTGGTGTCTTCGGGTGTCTTCCCGTGTAAGAGTTGGGGTGTCTAGGTGAGACCTCGTCGAAACGTCGCCTAGACACCCCAACTCTTACACGGGAAGACACCCGAAGACACCAAAACCTGCATTCCTGTACCCGTGAAAATCTACGAAAGCATATATATATATATATATATGCAGGTTTTGGTGTCTTCGGGTGTCTTCCCGTGTAAGAGTTGGGGTGTCTAGGCGACGTTTCGACGAGGTCTCACTCGTCATCTTCAGGCTGGTGCTTTCGGCTTCTTGTTACATGATGCCTCCTCGGGACGGGGCCTCTCAGCAGTGGCGGGGGGGCGGGGGCGGCTACGACGGCGGCTCTTCAGTTGGCTCTTCAGATGGCGGCTCTTCAAAAGAAGAAGAAGAAGGGAGGCGGTGGAGGAGGGCTGCGGCCTGGCTCAGAATTCGGAGAGGCCGGACGGAGGGGCTGAAGAGCCGCCGTCGTAGCCGCCCCCGCCCCCCCGCCACTGCTGAGAGGCCCCGTCCCGAGGAGGCATCATGTAACAAGAAGCCGAAAGCACCAGCCTGAAGATGACGAGTGAGACCTCGTCGAAACGTCGCCTAGACACCCCAACTCTTACACGGGAAGACACCCGAAGACACCAAAACCTGCATTCCTGTACCCGTGAAAATCTACGAAAGCAAATATATATATATATATATACACAGTGGTACCTCAGGTTAAGTACTTAATTCATCCCGGAGGTCTGTTCTTAACCTGAAACTGTTCTTAACCTGAAGCACCACTTTAGCTAATGGGGCCTCCTGCTGCTGCCGCGCCGCTGGAGCCCAATTTCTGTGCTCATCCTGAAGCAAAGTTCTTAAACCGAGGCAGTGGCGTAGCGTGGGGGGTGCAGGGGGGGCCAGCCACACCGGGCGCAACATCTGGGGGTTAGGGTTAGGGGGCGCAAATCCACGGGTTAGGGGGCGCAAATCCACGGGTTAGGGGGCGCAAATTACTTGCCTTGCCCCGGGTGCTGACAACCCACGCTACGCCACTAAACCGAGGTACTATTTCTGGGTTAGTGGAGTCTGTAACCCAAAGTGTCTGTAACCTAAAGCGTATGTAACCCGAGGTACCACTGTTCGCAACATGAAAAGCCCGCAACCTGAAGTGCCGTATCCGCACAGGTGCGCAGCGCAATTTAGCACTTGTGCGCATGTGCGAGTGGCGAAACCCGGAAGTAACCCTTTCCAGTAGTTCCAGGTCGCCGCGGGACGCAACCTGAAAAAATGTATCATGAAGCAAACGTAATATGAGGTATGACTGTATATAATATATAATAAATATTAAATATTAAATTATTATATATTATTATTTTTAATATCATTACAGTGGTACCTCCGGTTAAGAACTTAATTCTTTCCGGAGGTCCGTTGTTAACCTGAAACTGTTCTTAACCTGAAGCACCACTTTAGCTAATGGGGTCTCCTGCTGTCGCCGCGCTGCCGGAGCACAATTTCTGTTCTCATCCTGAAGCGAAGTTCTTAACCCGAGGTACTATTTCTGGGTTAGAGGAGTCTGTAACCTGAAGCGTCTGTAACCTGAAGCGTCTGTAACCCGAGGTACCACTGTAGTTTCATTTTCCTACTCACATTGAAATACAGCCCCTCAATGAGGCCAAACTTAGATTCACAAAATGCTTAGGGGCATGGGTACCTCTGCGTACCCCCAGGAAAAAAGCACGGGCCATGTGACCCGGACAAAGGCCAGCTCCCTCGGCCTGAAAGCGAGATGAGCGCTGCAACCCCATAGTTGCCTTTGACTGGATTTAACTGTCCAAGGGTCCTTTACCTTTAAAAAACAAAACAAAACAAAAGCTTTGCTCAATCATGGGCATGTTTTGCCCTAAGGGGAAGAAAGGCTGGATATGAATTAATAAATAGCTGGAAGTGCCCAGGATTGAACACAAAATATTCTGCATTGCAAAGCCCGTGCCTTCTCACTGAATAATAGGCCCTTCCGTGCCTTGTAGTTGTTTAGTCGCTTAGTCGTGTCCGACTCTTCGTGACCCCCTGGACCAGAGCATGCCAGGCCCTCCTGTCTTCCACTGCCTCCCGCAGTTTGGTCAGACTCATGTTTGTAGCTTCGAGAGCACTATCCAACCATCTCGTCCTCTGTCGTCCCCTTCTCCTTGCGCCCTCCATCTTTCCCAACATCAGGGTCTTTTCCAGGGAGTCTTCTCTTCTCCTGAGGTGGCCAAAGTCTTGGAGCCTCAGCTTCAGGATCTGTCCTTCCAGTGAGCACTCAGGGCTGATTTCCTTCCAAATGGAGAGGTTGGATCTTCTTGCAGTCCATGGGACTCTCAAGAGTCTCCTCCGGCACCAGAATTCAAAAGCATCCATTCTTCGGCGACCAGCCTTCTTTATGGTGCAGCTCTCACTTCCCTGCCTTACCAGTGACTAAAAAAGGCACTTCTTAGTCCTTTCTGCAGCTGTGCCTTTCATAGACAGAGCACTCAGCTAATGATGCAGTGGAAAGGAAGACAGGAGATGGCATGACTTGTTGGTTCCATCTGCTCCAGCGAATTTTGCCTTGGCAGCTGGCACTAAACAGGGAGACTACTGTCTTAGGAAGACAGAATCGCTGTGGCCATCAATAGGATCTCAGTGAGAAGCATGCTCCATGCAGAAGTGATGTCTTTACTCCCCTGGGCCATGTTAGATTACAGCTGTCGATGCCCATGCGCCCTCATCGAACCCATTTCATTTTAATAATAATAATAATAATAATAATAATAATAATAATAATAATAATAATAATAATTTATACCCTGCCCTTCCTGGTTCAGAAAACCGGGCTCAGGGCGTCTAACAACAAATTTAAAACACTTAATTGATGCAACAAAAAGCAGCATATTTTATTATTATTATTATTATTATTATTATTATTATTATTATTATATGGCTATGTATAGTGAATACTTATCTACTTTTAAAAATTTTCACCTATGATCCTTTTCTTTTACTTCTTTATTTTTTCTTTGTTCTTTCTTTCTTTTTTCTGATATCTTATCTTTCATTTCACTCCTTCATTGTGAATAGCATTTTATAGAGGTATAAATAACTGTAAATATGAAAAGAGGCAAAGTATTCTCTAATTCCCCCCCCCCCCTTGGTTATTTGTATTTTATTTTTCCTTTGTATTTTCTTTTGTTGTAAATATGTATGTTTTCTTATTTGTACTTAATAAAAATTATTAAAAACAAAAACAAAAAAACCCAGCATAAAATACAGCATAAAACGTGAATAACAATAAATTCAGAATTCAAAAATCAATTTAGGGGGGAAATCCACCCAATAAACATTTGATGATCCCCAGGGCTAGCTGGCTAAGTTAGTCCTATTTGGGCCAGCGAGGAAACCAGGGGAGAATTAGCTGTGGGATCCCAGAGCGGGTAATCTTCATAAAAAGGGGAGGGGAAGGGAAGGAAGGGGAATAAAAGATCAGGCTAAGCTCACCCCATCGTGGGGATTTGAACCGCTGGCCTTCTGATCGGCAAGTCCTAGGCTCTGTGGTTTAACCCACAGCGCCACCCGCGTCCCTTGGGCTGCAAAAGCCAACCCCAAATTTTGAGTATAGCAACGGCTGCTTGCATATTTTTTGCATGGGGAGGGCTTGAGCTGCTTAAAGCATCTTAAATAAATTAAAAATAACAAACAGCTGCAGGAACCAACCTGGGGAAGTCTTCATCCTGCCATTCCTCTTTCACATCCACGTTTTCCATACGCAAAGTGGCCTCGGTAGTCCCCATGTTGCTTCGGATAAAGGATTCGGCAGCACAGCAAAGTTAACCTGCTGTTGAGCTCAGTCTGCAAAAGAAGATGGAATTTTTTGGGGGGGGGGAATAATAGAGAGGGGAACCATTTACTTTACCCTGGGGTAAGGTAAATCATTCACAGGCAACGTTTGGAATACAGTAATAAGTTTATTATTTATTAGATTTGTATACCGCTTTTCCTTTCATATATGCACAAAGCGACACACAATAAAGAATGCAAGTCAATACATGTTTTTGTTTGATGTCGAATCAGCTACAGTTTTCATTCCACATTTTGCCGACCTCCTGTGCTGGTCCCACAACCTTTAGGGCAGAGTTCTTGCTGTTTTTTACCCTGGGACCCACTTGAGATAATTGAACATCAATAAAGTCCACCATACCTTTGGAACTGGGACAGAGCAACGGGATCTCACCCCCGTCACAGGGATTCGAACCGCCAACCTTCTGATCGGCAAGCCCAAGAGGCTTGGTTTAGACCACAGTGCCACCCACGTTCCCCTGGCCACTGTGATAACAGGGTGCTGGACTAGACAAGCCATGGGCCTGATCCACCAGGCTTTTCTTAGGTTCAGTTTATTTCACAGAAATTACATACCATTTGATTGTAAGGAAACCCTCTAAGCTAGCCTTTCTCAGCCTTGGGTCCCCAGATGTTTTGGCCTACAATTCCCATCATTCCTGACCACTGGTCCTGTTAGCTAGGGGTGATGGGAGTTGTAGTCCCAAAACATCTGGGGACCCAAGGCCGAGAACCACTGCAAGCAGTTAGCAACGATGTACCAAAGTAGCTCGAGGGATGTGGGTGGCACTGTGGGTAAACCACAGAGCCAAGGACTTGGTGATCAGAGGTCGGTGGTTCAAATCCCCGCGATGGGGTGAGCTCCCATTGCTCAGTCCCTGCTCCTGCCAACCTAGCAGTTCGAAAGCACCTCAAAGTGCAAGTAGATAAATAGGTACCACTCTGGAGGGAAGGTAAACGGCATTTCCGTGTGCTGCTCTGCTTCGCCAGAAGCAGCTTGGTCCTGCTGGCCACATGACCCAGAAGCAGTACGCCGGCTCCCTCGGCCAGTAAAGCGAGATGAGCGCCGCAACCCCAGAGTCAGCCATGACTGGACCTAATGGTCAGGAGTTCCTTTACCAATGTAGTTCAGGGCAGTTCCCTGTCCCCAAGGAGCTTACAACATAAAACTGATTTGGAGAAGGGCTGGAAGGAGTGAAAAAGGCAAGATGAACATGACCTGAATGTGAGCAATGCAGTTACATTGTTGGGCTTTGTTGGGAATTGAAAGCAATGTCGCACGAACCACTGTTCACAGCTGGGAAAGACTCATCTGTT
Organism: Podarcis liolepis; assembly: GCF_965112155.1. NCBI lineage: Eukaryota > Metazoa > Chordata > Lepidosauria > Squamata > Lacertidae > Podarcis > Podarcis liolepis. Next base: position 5,687,502 of record NC_139572.1, on the reverse strand, counting down.
TGCTACCAGCTAGTGTAGACACAGGTCGCGCTGTGGTCTAAACCCCTTAGCCTCTTGGGTTTGCTAATCGGAAGGTTGGCGGTTCAAATCCCCGCGACGGGGTGAGCTCCTGTTGCTCTGTCCCACTTCCTGCCAACCTAGCAGTTCAAAAGCACACCAGCACAAGTAGATAAATAGGTACTGCTGTGGCAGGAAGGTAAACGGCGTTTCCATGCACTCTGGCTTCCGTCGCGGTGTCCCGTTGTGCCAGAAGCAGTTTCGTCATGTGGCCACATGACCCGGAAAGCTGTCTGTGGACAAACACCAGCTCCCTCGGCCCAAAAGCAGGATGAGCGCTGCAACCCCATAGTTGCTTTTGACTGGACTGAACCATCCAGGGGTCCTTTACCTTTACCTTTCTTAAGTGTAGCAATGCTTAGCTAGATGGTCTGGCAGCTTCCTGCGTTCGTATTTAGCAAAGGGTCTTTGTTAAAGATGATGAGGACTAGAATCGTTGGGGGTCCTCCAGACATTATTTTGCGCACTGGTGATGCTTAGCACTCCTGAAGCTATTGGGACACCTGTGCCTAATTCCATTTTCAATACCGTTTGCTCTTGCAAAGGTTTTGGGGCAGCCACATGCCTTTGTTTCCTGCCCTGCAACTTTCTGCTGAATACCACACACCTTTTTCACAGCACGTATGCTCGGGCTTATTTCTGGACCCCTTGGGTGCGCTACAGCCCCTCCAGAAAGCAGTGGTTTTGGGTAGCAATGGCGTAGTGTGGGGGGTGCAGGGGGGGCCGGCCGCACCGGGCGCAACATCTGGGGGTTAGGGTTAGGGGGCACAAATCCACGGGTTAGGGGGCACAAATCCACGGGTTAGGGGGCACAAATCCACGGGTTAGGGGGCGCAAATCCACGGGTTAGGGGGCGCAAATCTATGGGTTAGGGGGCGCAAATCCACGGGTTAGGGGGCGCAAATCCACGGGTTAGGGGGCGCAAATCCACGGGTTAGGGGGCGCAAATCCACGGGTTAGGGGGCGCAAATTACTTGCCTTGCCCCGGGTGCTGACAACCCACGCTACGCCACTGTTGGGTAGCATTGGGGAAGCATCCCAGAACAGAACGAGCCCGCCGCTAATACGTTATGATTCTCCTGCCAAAGACATGTTGCAGACCACACTGGCCTGAAAGGGCTCTGCCTCTAGAGAAAGCTGCTATGCTTGGGCAGCAGATCACTGGCATTACTTAGAGATTGCAGAGACTGAAGCAACAAGGCTGCCTTCGAATGCCCCAAAATGAGCCATCTTAAATGCTCAGCGTGGCTGCGCTGCGCGTCGCGCAATACGGCCTTGATTCCCCCATCGTTCCCTTTTCTTCCGGGCTGTCTGTCTCCCTGGACAGAAAGCCGAGCCGATTTATAACCATCCTTTCCCGGAGCGGTAGAGCTCCCTTAACGCTGTAAAAGCAAGTGCCATGTTAGCTCTTAGAAGGCATCTACCGCCAATCCTTTTCCTCCCTCCCAGCTACATCTCAGGGTCTCCGTTCCGACAGTTCCACGAAGATGCTTGGCTGCAAAGCCGCAGAGCTCCCCGTACCCCACAGAATCATCTCACAGCTTCCCTGCCATCATCATTGTGCTGGGTAAAAGGGGGGGGGGGGCTTTGCACAGCCACCGCCATGCCGTTATTCCCAGAGAAGCAAATTTCTCTACTTACTGTCTTTGACGCTCAAAACGTTCTCTCCAAATTCCAGCGGCGCATCCTCGCTTTACGCACAAAGCCTCTATGTCGGGTGCCAAACGCCTTAGCTCCGAGAAGCAACGTTTCGGAGGACGAGCTGGCTGCCTGTGCGGTACCCGAGGATACCAACCCGGCCTTCATCAGCCTTCTCTCCCCCCATCCCCGCCACCCTCCCTCTCCCCGGATAAATCGATGTCTCTGGCTATGCGCCCCCAACTAGCCGCGCGCGATGACTTCGCTTCCGCGCGGCGCCGCTCTCCAAGGTATTTTGCGCTTCAGTTTCCAACGCCGCGCCCCGGTGGCGATCTGCAGAAAGCTTAAACCCACTGAAAGTCGGCTTTAATTGCTTTGCCTTTGTGCGCCGCCGGGGATGGGGGAGCAACGAGATACGTGGGTGGGGAGGAGGTGTTCGGCCCCATCCGTTTTAATTAGAGAGATACTGAGCATCCGGTCCAGGAAAAGCCTGGAGGAAGGAGGACGCGTTGGTTTCCTCCCCCCTCGTTTCGTGTGTGTGTGTGTGTGGGGGGGTTAACCAAATGGCATCATTTGCTAAAAACAAAGGTTGCTTCACCAACTCTTTCTTTCCTCCTAGAAGATACCTCGCAGGGAAATGGAAGCGGTTGGAGTCAAGGAGGGGACACAAGAAGCTTCGAGAAAAACCGCTGCCAAATAAGATAAAAAGCTTGGACGTTTTGTGAGCGGAGGACTCTGGTTTTCAAGAGAGGAAGGCATCTCGTTTTGCATACAGTCAAGTCTTCACGGAGCAAAAAGGTTCAAAAGTTGAGGCAACCTGTGACGATTATAGTGTTGTTGTTGTTTTGTAAAATTGAAAACACAGAGCCCAACTTATGATCGTGAATGGCATGTGGGGGGGAGAGGTTTTTCATCTTATCCCAAGAACCTGAATTTGAACCATCGTTCTGCTCAGACACTGAGGTCCAGCTCCGAGGGCCTTCTGGCGGTTCCCTTGCTGCGAGAAGCCAAGTTACAGGGAACCAGGCAGAGGTCCTTCTCGGTGGTGGCACCCACCCTGTGGAACGCCCTCCCACCAGATGTCAAAGAGAAAAATAACTACTAAACTTTTAGAAGACATCTAAAGGCAGCCCTGTTTAGGGAAGCTTTTAATGTTTAATACGAAATTGTATTTTAGTGTTCTGTTGGAAGCAGCCCAGAGTAGCTGGGGGGACCCAGCCAGATGGGCGGGGTATAATAAATTATTATTATTATTATTATTATTATTATTACCGAAAGGAATACAGTGAAGGCACCTAACTGGAATCCATAGGCAAGGAGTTCCAATGTTTCAGCTAAACAATTGAGTTCCTACAAGATGCAGAACGAGTATTCGGTGGCCCTTGGGAAAATGCCAATTCTGATGATCAAAGCAGTCAAGTGGTCACATGTGGGGCAAGGCAATCTTGTAGAATTATAGAATAGTAGAGTTGGAAGGAGGGACATGGGTGGCGCTGTGGGTTAAACCACAGAGCCTAGGACTTGCCGATCAGAAGGTCGGTGGTTCGAATCCCCGCGACGGGGTGAGCTCCCATTGCTCAGTCCCTGCTCCTGCCAACCTAGCAGTTCGAAAGCACGTCAGAGTGCAAGTAGATAAATAGGTACCGCTCTGGCGGGAAGGTAAACGGCGTTTCCGTGCGCTGCTCTGGTTCGCCAGAAGCGGCTTAGTCCTGCTGGCCACATGGCCCGGAAGCTGTATGCTGGCTCCCTCGGCCAATAAAGTGAGATGAGCGCCACAACCCCAGAGTTGGCCATGACTGGACCTAATGGTCAGGGGTCCCTTTACCTTTACCTTTAGAGTTGGAAGGGAACCCCACGTTTCATCTAGTCCAACCCTCTGTAACGCACGAATCTCGGCGAAAACATCCCTGACAGATGGACACCCAACCTCTGCTTAAAAACTCCAAAGAAGGAGAGTCTACCATCTTCCAACTGTCTTCTTACTGTCAGAAAGTTTTTCCTGATGTTGAGTCGGAATCGGCTTTCTTATTACTGGAAAGTGTTGGTTTGAGTCCTGCCCTCCAGAGCAGGAGACGATTTCATAGGAAAACAGATCCCAAGTCAGGGCTGTCTTTACCTAGGGGTGCAAGTGGTGCAGGGAATCTGGGCGCTGATTTCTGGGGGACGCCCACCGCTGAAGCCGCCTAAACTCTTAACTGTCTACCTGTTATGAAATAATAAATAATTTTGATCAAGCTAGAAAAACAAAATAGATATATACCTAGGTATTACCAAAATGTATACCTAGGTAAAGGTAAAGGGACCCCTGACTATTAGGTCCAGTCGTGACCGACTCTGGGGTTGCGGCGCTCATCTCGCTTTATTGGCCAAGGGAGCCAGTGTACACCTTCTGCGTCATGTGGCCAGCATGACTAAGCCGCTTCTGGCGAACCAGAGCAGTGCACGGAAACTCCGTTTACCTTCCCGCCGGAGCGGTACCTACTTATCTACTTGCACTTTGACGTGCTTTCGAACTGCTAGGTTGGCAGGAGCAGGGACTGAGCAACAGGAGCTCACCCCGTCACAGGGATTCGAACCGCCAACCTTCTGATCGGCAAGTCCTAGGCTCTGTGGGTTAACCCACAGTGCCATTTCACTAAAGGACTTTCCGCTTTGTGTGCTCATTTACTAAAGAAGCACCGCGCTAGCGGTGGCGCTTGTCATTCACAGCAGAGGCGCTTGTCAGACTCAATGAGTTCAGTGGTACCTCGGGTTAAGAACTTAATTCGTTCCGGAGGTCTGTTCTTAACCTGAAACTGTTCTTAACCTGAGGTACCACTTTAGTTAATGGGGCCTTCCGCTGCCACCGCACGATTTCTGTCCTCATCCTGAAGCAAAATTCTTAACCTGAAGCACTATTTCTGGGTTAGCAGAGTCTGTAACCTGAAGTGTCTGTAACCCGAGGTACCACTGTATAGGGGAGAAGCGTTAAACACTAGTCATGATATGGAACGTAACAAAAGAAGTGGAAATGTAATCACAGGTGCTGAAAAACAAAAGCTTAGAAGATAATGTTGTTTTCCAGATATAAATGGGAACATTTTTCATCAAACAAACTATTTTGGTCACATGTTATTAAATTCGTATCTGTACAACTGTGGCATATGAAGGAAAAAAGAGCGAATGAATAGCTATTCCGATGAAAGGCATAATCTTTATAGATTTTTTATAAAATCTCAAAGGTTAGAGGTTCTTTTATATGCTGTTGGAAGCTGTCCAGAGTGGCTGGGGCAACCCTGTTAAACGGGCGGAGTATGAATAATAATGTCAGGGGTTCAGGAGCAGAGACGCAGAGAAGGGAGGAGACAGAGAGCGAGGGGGAGGAATACGAAGGAAGGATGAGTGGGGATGACGACCCGAGATCACCGAGCCTGTCTAGCGAGTCCGAGGATTCCCAGAAGGGAGCGCCAGCAGCCAGAGCAAGGGGGGAGAGCAGGGGGACACCCCAGGAAGAAGGGTCCAGAGAGGGATCAGAAAGCAGCAGTTGGAGATCGGGACCCACGTTCCCAGCCGGGAGCAGCGGGGAGAAAGGGGACCAGATATCGGGCTCCGGAGACTTTCAGAAAGAGGGAGGGCATGAGTCAGGAGTAGTCACGCCCACCTCGGGGAGCGAGGAAACGATCAAGAGGAAAGTGGAGAGTTGGGCGCGCGCGCCAAGTTCAAATGTAACGGAAGCTGGCGCAGCCAGCAGCCCAGAGAGTGAACCGAGTCCCAAAGCCCGCCGCAAGGAGGCGGAAGGGTCAGGGGGGTCCGCGTCAGAAGAGAGTAGGAAAGGAGAGACCCAGGGGGGCAGGAGGACCCAGAGACGGAAGGAAAGGCGCAGGAGGTGGAGCAAGGCTAGGGTATTAAGCTGGTGCGCTAGAGGCGGAGACTCAGACGGGTCTTCGTCGTTCTGACCTAGAAGAAGTAGGGCTGCACGTTGCAGTTTGGAAATGGAACCTGTAATCCAATAAAGACTCTTTGAAACTGAACGCTGGCTGACTTGGTCCTATGTGAGCTGGGACTGGGCGGCAGCCCTGACAGTAAGACCCGTCTCTCAAGCTTCTGACACCTGATACCTCGCAGCGGAGACAGAAGCAGCTGGAGGAGGGGATCGGTGTGTGGGAGCAAGCTCACGAAGGTTGGCAAAGATGACGGAAGCAGAGAAAGTTTCAGCGCTGCAACAGGCAGTTACCCAATTGAATGCGGAGGTACTGGCATCCAAGAAAAGGAAGGAGGATGTGGCAGCCGCCTACCGAGATCTCCACGCCAGGTTTGAAGCATGGGTTAAGCATGGGCAGCCAGGACCCAGACCGGAGGGGGTTGGGTTGGCACGGAGAGCAGGAGGGCTGGTGGCTCACTTCGATGGGAATTTACAACAGTACCCCAACTTTCGAGCAGATGTGATGTGCGCACTGCAACTGCTGGCAAAAGACTTTAGAGATGAGGAAGAGAAAGTGGGGTTTATACTGTCCCATTTGCATGGGGATGCGAAGGCGTGGCTGCGCAATTTGTGGAGGGATAAAGATCCGGCGCTTCAGAGTGCAGATGCCTTTATCAAAGCGATGGATGCATGTTTTTTGTCTACCATTGATGTGGATCTTGCCCGACGGGAGATTCATGGACTGAAACAAGGGAGGGCGAGCGTCCGACAGTACCACGCCCGCTTTTTTGCGCTGGTCAGTGCATTGGAATGGGACCGGGACTCGCCCCCAGTCAGGGACCTGTTCTGGGAGGGTCTCAGCTCTGCTGTGAAGGATGAAATTGCGAGGGGGGAGAGGCCCCGAAGCACGCAGGAGGTGGTCCAAAGGGCGCTGACTGTGGGGGTGAGGCTGGAAGAACGTCCATGGTGCAGAGATGAAGGACGTGGAGGGCGCGAAGCAGCGAGAAGTTTCTCTTTCGTTCCAAGGGAAGCAGCGCGTGCGCAATCCACACCTCCGCCAGGAGGGGGAGTGGAACCTATGGAGGTGGGAGGCGCCAGGGCTCAGTCAGCTAGCAGAGCCTCTGCACCGACAGCAGTCAAGACTAAACCTCCTAGAGGGACCAGGAAGTGTTACATATGCGAGAGCCCTCAACACTTGGCGAAAGAGTGTCCCCAGAGGAGCTCCAAGCACACTGCAGCCTCCGCAACGGTGAAAGTGGCCACACAATGCAGCGAAGACCAGCAGGGAAACGACGATGTCTGGCTGGAGACAGAGGCACTGGGGCCCAGCCAGACGCATCAGTGAAGCAGTCCCCAGCGATATTGCAACCCACGGACCCCCTCCCACCCAAACCAGTAGTGCAACTCACAGCGTCTCTCCAGCTACCCAATGGAGTCACCATCGAAGTGCCGCTTTCTGTGGATTCTGGAAGCAACGCAGACTTTATAGCACAGGATTTTGTGGAGCAGCACGCTATAAAGCTGCTGCCTGCCACTCTGCCCCTGCAAGTCGTCACAGTGGATGGCAGAGAGTTGCTAGGGGGGCAGGTGGTGAAGCAGACGCCACCAATGGTGATGCAACTTGGTAACCACAGGGAAGTCATCAGTTTTAATGTCACCCGACTGTCGGACACGCCCATTGTGTTGGGCATGAGTTGGCTGGACAGGCACAGTCCAACGCTGGCTTGGTACCAGAGACAGCTGATCTTCGGCTCCTCTTACTGCGCAGAACACTGCATCCTGCCCAGGCAGGAGGGGGAGGAGGAGGAATCACAACTGCAGTTGGGAACGTTGCAAGCAGTTCCCCACAAATACGCGGACTTTCTGGAGGTCTTCTGCGAGAAAGAGGCAGACAAGCTACCACCGCACAGGCAATATGACTGCAAGATTGACCTCCTGCCAGGGGCGACGCTGCCGAAGGGGAAGCTATATTCCATGTCTGAGGACGAACTACAGGAACTCAAACAGTTCATCGATCACAATTTGCAGCGCGGTTTCATCCGGGAGTCCAGCGCAGTAGGGGGCAGTCCTGTTTTCTTCGTGAAGAAAAAGGACACGCCCCAAAAAAGATTGGTCGTGGATTACCGCCTCTTAAACAGAATGACCAAGCCCTCCGATTTCCCTATGCCCAGGATTGACGACCTGCTGGCGACGGTGCGCAAGGGACGCGTGTTCACCAAGTTGGACCTGCGAGGAGCGTACAATCTCATCCGTATGAGGGAGGGCGATGAGTGGAAGACAGCCATGTTCACGCCTCTGGGCACCTACGAATATAGAGTTATGCCTTTTGGATTGCAAAATGGCTCCCACGTTTTTCAAGCTTTTATGCATCACGTGTTGGCGGGACTCCTCTACAAGAAGTGCGTCTGCTTTCTGGATGACATCCTGATATTCTCTGACTCGCAGCAAGCACACGACCAGGACGTTCGGGAGGTGCTGAAGAGGCTGCAGCAGCATAGACTGTACGCCAAACTGGAGAAGTGCCAGTTCGACACGACGGAGGTGGATTTCTTGGGTTACAAGCTGTCGGACAAGGGGCTAGCAATGGACAGCGCCAAGGTTCGTGCGGTGTTGGATTGGAAGAGCCCGCGCAACCGGAAAGAGGTCCAGAGGTTTGTCGGATTCGCCAATTTCTATCGCAAGTTCATCAAGGGGTTCGCGATGCAGACGGCAGCTATTACGGACACGCTAAGCTCCAAGAAAAAGAAATTCATCTGGACGGAGCAGGCGGAGCGGTCCTTTCAGACACTCAAGCGTCTCTTCGCGTCGGAGGAGCAACTGCTGCATATCGACCCCAGCAGACCGCTGAGGGTGGAGACAGACGCGTCCGATAGAGCAGTGGGAGCGGTACTGCTGCAGAAGGACCCGCAGGGGGTCTGGAGGCCGGGGGCGTTCTACTCCAGAAAGCTCAGCAAGTCGGAGCAGAACTACACCATCTGGGATAGGGAGCTGCTTGCCATTCATGCAGCTTTCAAGGCGTGGAGGCACTTCCTGATCGGCGCCAAGCACACGGTGCAGGTCTGCACGGACCACAAGAATCTGGAGCACTGGCGCACGGCTCGGTTCCTGAACCAGAGGCAGATCCGTTGGGCGGAGTTCTTTGCTGACTTCAATTTCCGAATTGAGTACGTCCCGGGCGACACCAACATCATGGCGGATGCCCTGTCCCGAAAACCGCAGTACCTCGAAGAGGCGACGCCAGCGGCGGCCATGCACATCTTCGCGCCAACAGCGTGGGCGTGCGCTTCAGCCACAGTAGACCTGGATGCGGTGCGACGGGCGTTGACGGACGACTCATTCGCGCAGGCGAAGATGGCAGAGGTGCACAAGGGCACGGCGAAGGGCGACGAGTTCCAGATACGAGACGGCTTGCTCTTACGTAAAGGGGCCGTCTACGTGCCGGGAGACGAACTTCGCGCCCGGGTACTGCAGCAGCTGCACGACGCACCCACGGCCGGGCACTTTGGCACAGAAAAAACGGTGGAATTGGTCGCAAGAGACTTTTGGTGGCCCAGACTGAGGGGGGAAGTCGCGGACTACGTCGCGAGGTGCGACACCTGCCAGAGGGCCAAGCCGGTGCACAAACCACCGGCGGGACTGCTGGAACCGCTGCAAACGCCGTTTGAACCATGGGAGAGGGTGGCCCTGGACTTTGTCACGGATCTACCCAGCTCGAGAGGCAAGACAGCTGTACTAGTGGTGGTGGACTTGTTCACCAAGATGGCACATTTCATACCGTGTGCGAAGGTGGCCACGGCAGAACAAACAGCCAAATTGTTCATAGATCACGTGTTCAAAGTGCACGGGCTGCCACGGTCTATACTGTCCGACCGCGGGCGCCAGTTCATCTCGAATTTCTGGCAAAAGCTGATGGGCTTCCTGAACGTCAAGATCAACCTGACATCGGCAAGGCACCCGCAGACCAACGGGCAAGCGGAGAGGGTCAATGCCATCATGCAGCAGTACCTGAGATGCTATGCCAATCAACAGCCGGCGACGTGGGTGGATTACCTGCCGCTCGCCGAATTCGCCTACAACAACACGAAACACGTATCCACAGGGGTGACGCCGTTCTTCGCCAACAATGGGAGGAATCCCAGAACCTTCCCGGGACTGGACAGAGTGGGGGAAGGGGAACCACAGACGGCGGACGCTTTCGCATCTGAGTTGCAAGAGGTCCACGATCAACTCAGACGGCAGCTGGAGCTGGCGAAGCACGCATACAAGGTCCAAGCTGACAAGCACAGGCGAGTTGGCGAGGAGATCCGAGTGGGAGACTGGGTCTGGTTGGCAGCCCACGCAGTGCCGACCCGATCGTTAGCCAAGAGGAAGCTGGGGCACAAGCAACTCGGTCCATACCGAGTCGAAGCGCAGATCAACCCGGTGGCTTTCCGGCTGGTGCTACCAGAGGGTTCCAGGATGCATCCGGTGTTCCACAGGTCGGTGCTCACTCCCTACAGGGCACCGCACAGGTTCCAGGAACCAGGAACGGCACCGAGTCAGTCTCCGGAGCGGACGGAGGTGGGGAGATTGCCACAGCAGGACCCCATCAACGAAGTCACGGAGATTTTGGACTCCAGATGGGGGGAAGATGGAGTAGAATATCTACTAGCAAGGGAGGGCACCCGGGCCAGTACTAATAGCTGGGTGCCGGACTACGCCTTAGAGGAACCCCTGCTCAAGGATGAGTTTCATGCCCTTTTCCCACACAGACCTATGCCAGCGGGCTTCTTCGACGACTGGTTGTTCACGCCCACGCTTTCCTCCAGCACGTTCCATGGCTTCGACTCGGAAGGGGAACCCGCACCGCGCACACGTTCCCCAGAGGGGTCACCGGAGGGTTCGGCGTCCGACAACTCGTATTGGTGGGACGATCGGCCAGAGGAGCAGTGGCGCCGGAAGTGGCAGGAGACACCAGGTCCAGCGACAGACGCAGAGACGGACATGGACGTTTGCGGGGAGGACCTTGGTTTCGAGCACGGCGGCACCGAGATGGAGGCGGAGGAGACCACCGTTGACGAACGCGGGGAGGAAGACTCGGAGGTCTTCAGTTGGCGGCCAGCAACGGGGAGCGAACTGTATCCGACATTCACTCCCGTGATGACGGAGCACCCACCAACCACCCTTGAAAGCGGGGAGGGGGGAAGGGGAGGCTTCGAGGGGGGGATGGATGTCAGGGGTTCAGGAGCAGAGACGCAGAGAAGGGAGGAGACAGAGAGCGAGGGGGAGGAATACGAAGGAAGGATGAGTGGGGATGACGACCCGAGATCACCGAGCCTGTCTAGCGAGTCCGAGGATTCCCAGAAGGGAGCGCCAGCAGCCAGAGCAAGGGGGGAGAGCAGGGGGACACCCCAGGAAGAAGGGTCCAGAGAGGGATCAGAAAGCAGCAGTTGGAGATCGGGACCCACGTTCCCAGCCGGGAGCAGCGGGGAGAAAGGGGACCAGATATCGGGCTCCGGAGACTTTCAGAAAGAGGGAGGGCATGAGTCAGGAGTAGTCACGCCCACCTCGGGGAGCGAGGAAACGATCAAGAGGAAAGTGGAGAGTTGGGCGCGCGCGCCAAGTTCAAATGTAACGGAAGCTGGCGCAGCCAGCAGCCCAGAGAGTGAACCGAGTCCCAAAGCCCGCCGCAAGGAGGCGGAAGGGTCAGGGGGGTCCGCGTCAGAAGAGAGTAGGAAAGGAGAGACCCAGGGGGGCAGGAGGACCCAGAGACGGAAGGAAAGGCGCAGGAGGTGGAGCAAGGCTAGGGTATTAAGCTGGTGCGCTAGAGGCGGAGACTCAGACGGGTCTTCGTCGTTCTGACCTAGAAGAAGTAGGGCTGCACGTTGCAGTTTGGAAATGGAACCTGTAATCCAATAAAGACTCTTTGAAACTGAACGCTGGCTGACTTGGTCCTATGTGAGCTGGGACTGGGCGGCAGCCCTGACAAATAATAATAATAATAATAATTTATTAAATTTACATACCGCCCTCCACCCGACAAACACAGGCCGGTTTGCAGCATAAAAAGCACAAACATGTGTTGCACCCTATTAAAAAACGACAACGAAAGTAACACAAAATCCCTGCGCCTCCATTTTGTAGCCGTCGCCAGTTGGTGTGTAGACAATGGGCCAAGAGCCTGACTCCAACTGGGGCCATTGAGTTTCCCATTTGTTTTCCTTTGAGACCCATAGCCCCAGATATTTATTATTATTATTATTATTATTATTATTATTATTATTATTATTATTATTATTATTATTATTAATACTCTGCCCTCCCCAGCCAGAGCCGGGCTCAGGGTGGCTAACAACAGTAAAAATTACAGTAAAAACATAATAGGGAAAAAAACCCCAATTTAAAATACAGGTTAAAATGCAATTTAAAATGCAGCCTCATTTTAAAAGTAGCCCATAATTCAAGTTCCCTTTCGTGAACTCCAAGGTCTCTGGTCATAGTTATGCTCCCTTGGACGGATGTCAACGAAGGCAGCTCCCGGCTGGGTCAGGTGGCAGGGCTCAGTTTACCTTGGCGACAGTTGCCAGGGTACGGAGTCCGTGTCGCCCGGCGACGGTTGCCAAGGAGACTCTCTCGGCGCTGCTGCTCCCAGCCCAGGCCTCTTGGAGCCAGAGGCTGCTGCGAGACGCCATGGCCTCCACGTCGGTGATTATCAGCCGGGACGGCACGGCGGCAGGACCCTCTGCCACCTATTCGTACTGCAACCGTCCCAGGCCGTTGCCGGGCAGGCAGAAGTACCGGACCTCCATAGATGCCAATGAGACGTGAGTACTTTTAGGCTCCCAGGCTGGACCGGGGAAGGAAGGGCCCGACCCGAAAGAGTCCAACCGACATCCGTGATAGACTGCAGCAATATGCTCCCTGTGGGGCATCCCTTGCACTCAGCCCAGAAGCAGAATGCCGGCTGAGGCCTTGCCAGCGCATAATAATAATAATAATAATAATAATAATAATAATAATAATAAATTATTTATACCCCACCTGCCAACCTAGCAGTTCGAAAGCACGTCAAGTGCAAGTAGATAAATAGGTACCACTCCGGCGGGAAGGTAAACGGCGTTTCCGTGCGCTGCTCTGGTTCACCAGAAGCGGCTTAGTCCTGCTGGCCACATGACCCGGAAGCTGTACGCCGGCTCCTTCGGCCAATAAAGCGAGATGAGCGCCGCAACCCCAGAGTCGGCCATGACTGGACCTAATGGTCAGGGGTCCTTTACCTTTACCTCACCCATCTGGCTGGGTTTCCCCAGCCACGCTGTGTGGCTTCCAACAGAATATTAAAATACAATACAGTGGTACCTCGGGTTACAGGCGCTTCAGGTTACAGACTCCACTAAGCCAGAAATATTACCTCGGGTTCAGAACTTTGCTTCAGGATGAGAACAGAAATCGCGCAGCGGCAGCAGGAGGCCCCATTAGCTAAAGTGGTGCTTCAGGTTAAGAACATTTTCAGGTTAAGAACGGACCTCCAGAACGAATTAAGTTCTTAACCCGAGATACCACTGTAATCTATTAAACATTAAAAGCTTCCCTAAACAGGGCTGGCTTCCAATGTCTTCTAAAAGTTTGGTAGTTGTTTTTCTCTTTGACATCTGCTGGGAGGGCGTTCCACAGGGCGGGCGCCACCACCGAGAAGGCCCTCTGCCTGGTTCCCTGTAACTTGGCTTTTTGCAGCGAGGGAACCGCCAGAAGGCTGGGCCTCAGTGTCCGGGCAGAACAGAGCTGATAAACAGCTGCCGTGGACACAGAATTAACCTGCGCCTCCATGGACAGCTGTGAGTCCAGAATGACTCCCAGGCTGCGCACCTGGTCCTTCAGGGGCATAGTTACCCCAATTCAGGACCAGGGAGTCCTCCACACCTGCCCGCCTCCTGTCCCCCCCAAACAGTACTTCCATCTTGTCAGGATTCAATCTCAATCTGTTAGCCGCCATCCATCCTCCAACTGCATCCAGGTGTCCGCGAAGTTCAAGGTGCCCCTGTTGGGGTTTAAAGCCTTTAACAACCTGGGACTGGCTTACCTATGAGATCACCAGGCAGAGGGCCTTCTCGGTGGTGGCACCTGCCCTGTGGAACGCCCTCCCATCAGATGTCAAGGAAATAAACAACGATATCTGACTTTTAGAAGACATCCGAAGGCAGCCCTGTTGAGGGAAGTTGTTAATGTTTGATGTTTTATCGTGTTTTTAATATTCTGTTGGGAGCCGCCCAGAGTGGCTGGGGAAAGCCAGCCAGATGGGCGGGGTTTAAATAATAAATTATTATTATTATTATTACTATTACTACTAGATTCTTATGCTGGTTCTACAGGCCTTTCAGCCAAGATGGGCGATGCTTGGTCGCAGAGGACAGCATATCAGAAACGGAATAATAATAATAATAATAATAATAATAATAATAATAATAATAATTGCACATGAACTGAAAAATAGCCAGAGGAAGCAAACAACACAGACCCATGTTTGCAAGAGCCTGGTGTAGCGTCACTGCTTATGTAAATATTTCAGACAACCCAAACACTCCCAATATATGGATTTGTTACCTGTTTGCTTTTGCTTTTGGTCGCTTTTAAATGTTCCGTTTTTGTTAGAAAACGGAATTGTTTTATTTTGTTTGTTTCTGATGCTTTTCAGTTGGGAATGGTCTTGATATTGTAATGTTTTTTTCTCCCCCCCCCCCTCTCTCTCTTTCTGGATAATTTTTATATATGCTGTGAAATTTAAGAAAGCGCTGGAAAGAAAGAAAGAGGCGCAAAGAACAAACTTGCTGCTGTTGTTAGTTTGGCTGTTGTTTTTAAGTGTGTGCGGCTGCCCAGTTGGTTTGCAAAGGAATCATGGAATGGTAGAGTTGGAATGGGGACACCCAAAGGTCCTCTAGCCCAACCCGCTGCAACGCAGGGATCTCAGCTAAAGTATCCATGGCAGATGGCCAGCCGACCTCAGCTTAAAAGTAGAGTGTTTTTAAAAATTAAAAAAATTAAATCTTCTTCTCCTTCTACAAAATAAATACAAATCCTGTAATGGGTATGAGTTACTCGTGCGTAAACTGCCGCCTCTCTAGGCTTAATTGCCTTGGTTAAACCGTTCTGACTGTGCAGCCCATCTCCGCGTGGCTGTCTCAGTCGCTAGCAGAATCTGTCTGTGGGCGTTTTTTAAACCTCTTCCGGCATAGAAGCTGTCTGACTCCCAAACGCCTCCTTCTCTCACTGTGCGGGAGTCTTCTGCGCAGGGAGGGCGTGGGTAGTGGAGGACCTGGGCTCTCCTCACTGATGTCCAGAGAAGAATCCCAGAGCTCTCCCTCCGCCTCCCCCATATCCCGGGTGTTGCACTGATTTCCTTCCCCCTCTACTGAGCTGCTTCTCCCCCTGGTGCTGGGTCCTTCGCCCGCAGAATCTGGGAGCCTTCCCTTCGCCTCTCGCTCTGATGTCAGTTCCCTGACAAATCCAATGTGTGATTTTTCTCTTCTTGCAGAGTTAGAACCAAACGATTCCCAGTTCATTTTAAAACCACGCAAAAACAGTAATAAGAACGTTCTCTGCGTTAGCTCTCAAACTACGCCATTCTCATTTTCGCTGGGAGTTGAACACAAAAGCACAATTTCATGTCCCTTTTTGCTCACATTTTTAAAGAACACATTTGTTTCAGGGAAGAAATATCATGGCACCTGTATTATTATTATTATTATTATTATTATTATTATTATTATTATTGCTATAAATAGGCCCGGAACTCTGTAAGAATTTTTGTCACAAAATCCCCCTGGGCACAAATACCTCTGACAGGTTTGCAAACTTGCAAATTAAGGAGAGCTTATTTATTCTCACATCTCCGGCAGCCTTGCAGATTTAGAAGCAGGAATGGGGACAGTTACACCCTGTTCTCTTACGCTTCATTGCTAATTTATGCTAAGTGCTGTTTTCAAATCCTGTCCCTCTTCATGTTTTTTCTTCCAGGGAAGAGGAGCCCTATCAATATGCCAACCTCATGTATGAGAGGCGAGTCGTTCGGGGCAACACCTATGCTCTTCACATCTTACCATGGGTGAGTTTTCCTTCTCCCGTAAACTTTGACATATCTATGTATCTATTTCGACTGCACATTCCAGGCAAAAGGAACAATGTGCAGTTAACCAGTGGAACTAGCTGCTGCAAGATGAAAGGCTTGGGCATGAACTTTGCCCAGGAGGAGAGGTCTAGTGATGGATATTGCTGTCATGTTCAGACTCCCCACCAGCACATCTGACCAAGCCACTGGGCTAGGGGGGTTTTGGGATCCGGACATGGGTGGCACTGTTGTCTAAACCACTGAGCCTCTTGGGCTTGCCGATCAGAAGGTCGGTGGTTCGAATCCCCACAACGGGTGTGTTATGTACTGAGGTTCTCACCCTGGGCCAGCAGCGGGATACTGTAGATAGTTATGCAAATGAAGGATCGAAAGTGACGTTCAGTGATTGGATAGTTTTAGAAAGTTGCTACAGTAACGTTGTACTGGAGCTCTATATAAGCAGGCTGACTGAGCCCTTCAGTTCAGTTCTGTTCTGGCCTCTGAATAAGCAAGAGCTGTTTGAAGAATCGCTGTGTCGTCTGATATGTTCACCCACAACTTAACAGGGTGAGCTCCCGTCGCTCGGTCCCTGCTCCTGCCAACCTAGCAGTTCATAAGCACACCAGAGCAAGTAGATAAATAGGTACTACTGCAGCGGGATGGTAAACGGCGTTTCTGTGCGCTGTGGTTTCCGTCACTGTGTCCCGTTGCGCCAGAAGTGGTTTAGTCCTGCTGGCCACATGACCCAGAAAGCTGTCTGTGGACAAACACCGGCTCCCTCGGCCTGAAAGCGAGATGAGTGCCGCAACCCCATAGTCACCTTTGACTGGACTCAACCGCCCAGGGGTCCTTTACCTGAGTTGCTGTGGGTTATAGGGCAGTGTTGAAATCTAATAAATAAGATTAAGGACACTGCATGAACTGCTTTCTTTCTGTCCATCCCCTCCGCCAGAGCAGTGAACCCGATCCTCTGGAACTTCAACGTCAGCGGGAAGCCCAGCGTAAAGCGTTGGCCCGGAGGAGAGCTAGGGATCAGCTTCAGACGAGAACCCCGGAACCTGTAGAAGGCAGGAGGCATGTCGACGTTCAGACAGGTAAGGCACCAGGCGGAGAAGGAGGGCGAAATGCTTATCTCAGGAATACTGGGGAATGGCAAAATAGAAAGATTGGTCTAAAATTATGATCTTAGCTGGTATGCTTGTTATTGCATCAGGGTGGAAAGGAAACGATAAATGGACAATGGAAAAATGGAATGACTATGTTATTGAATATACCGTATTTTTTGCTCTATAAGACTCACTTTTTCCCTCCTAAAAAGTAAGGGGAAATGTGTGTTCGTCTTATGGAGTGAACTGTGCAGCTATCCCAGAAGCCAGAACAGCAAGAGGGATTGCTGCTTTCACTGCGCAGCGATCCCTCTTGCTGTTCTGGCTTCTGAGATTCAGAATATTTTTTTTCTTGTTTTCCTCCTCCAAAAACTAGGTGTGTCTTGTGGTCTGGTGCGTCTTATAGAGCGAAAAATACGGTATACAATCTGACGTATTTGAACAGGTATTGACGGAAGATACATGGGAAAACAAATGTAAAAAGATTTTGAATGAATGGACAAGCTATAGGAATTGGAGGGACACGGGTGGCGCTGTGGTCTAAACCACAGAGCCTAGGACTTGCCGATCAGAAGGTCGGCGGTTCGAATCACCACGACGGGGTGAGCTCCCGTTGCTGGGTCCCTGATCCTGCCAACCTAGCAGTTTGAAAGCACCTCAAAGTGCAAGTAGATAAATAGGTACCGCTCCGGCGGGAAGGTAAATGGTGTTTCCATGCGCTGCTCTGGTTCGCCAGAAGCGGCTTAGTCCTGCTGGCCACATGACCCGGAAGCTGCACGCCGGCTCCCTCGGCCAGTAAAGCGAGATGAGCGCCGCAGCCCCAGAGTCGGTCACGACTGGACCTAATGGTCAGGGGTCCCTTTACCTTTACCTTAGGTAATTTGTAAATTTTCCCCACTCCTCACTAAAGCTCCTCTCTTCCTTGTTTCTTATTTTCCCAGTCATTTTTGCCATTTCGCCGTACTCCAGCATCCTCATCAGTCATTCATCTCTGGTCGGGACTTTATTTTCTTTCCATCTCTGGGCCAGTAGTATCCATGCTGCTGTCGTCGCACGCATGAATAGTCATTTCTGCTCCTTTGGTATCTCTGCACCTAAAATTCCTAGTAAAAAAGCTTCTGTTTTTTCCACAAACATTGCCGTATTTTAAACATTTTTTTCCCAACTCATTATAAATCATTTCCCAGAATGCTTTTGTTATCTTGCACATCCTTCCCAACCTTAAATTCAGCCCTCCGCGTTAGTTTGTGATTCATATTGTGGTGAGGTTCTCTCTCTCTCTCTCTCTCTCTCTCTCTCTCTCTCTCTCTCGTGTGTGTGTGGGGGGGGCATGTTAGTTTTTACAATGCCCAAGTCCCTTCTAATCCCCAAGTTTAAAAAAATCTAATGGAAGATTCCATTGTTGAACTAGCCAAGCAGGTTTCCTTGTGCGTAGGGCTGGGAGATATACCGTATTTTTTGCTCTATAAGACTCACTTTTCCCCTCCTAAAAAGTAAGGGGAAATGTGTGATCGTCTTATGGAGCGAATGCAGGCTGCGCAGCTATCCCAGAAGCCAGAACAGCAAGAGGGATTGCTGCTTTCATTGCGCAGCGATCCCTCTTGCTGTTCTGGCTTCTGGGATTCAGATAATTTTTTCCCTTGTTTTTCTCCTCCAAAAAATAAGTGCGTCTTGTGGTCTGGTGCGTCTTATAGAGCGAAAAATACCTTCAAAGGCAGCCCCACGCAGAGCTCCCATTTCCATCCTGATTATCCTCCGTGCCAGAGTTTTGCATCGGAGTCAGGAGAGCTGCAAAACTTCCCCTACACAAGAGCATCCCAAATGCCGTTTCAGAACTGTACCTGGAAGAGCTTGCGGACCGTATCATCGAAGTGGACATGGAATGCCAAACGGACGCGTTTCTGGACCGGCCGGCAACGCCTCTGTTCATCCCCGCGAAGACCGGCAGAGATGTGGCCACCCAGATCTGGGAAGGAGATGTACGTTAGAACCATAGAACCGTAGAGTCGGCAGGGACCCCCCAGCGGTCACTTAGACCAACCCCCTCTGAGCCAAGCCTGGCAAGTGTGTTTCAGGCTTCCAGAACTCCGGTCTAGGCTGGACTTTGGACCTTGCCAGATTTCCTGGGGGGTTGGAACTGGACTGTGATCAATGCCGCGTCCAATGCTTCTAGGGGCGCAGGTAGTGCTTTGGTCTAAACCATGGGTAGGCAAATTAAGTCCCGGGGGCCGGATCCGGCCCAATCGCCTTCTCAATCTTGACCATGGATGGTCCGGGAATCAGCATGTTTTTACATGAGTACAATGTGTCCTTTTGGTTGGACTGTGTTCTGGAAGCTACCAGTATGAGTTTGACCAAACTGCGGGAGGCAGTGGAAGACAGGAGGGCCTGGCGTGCTCTGGTCCAGGGGGTCATGAAGAGTCGGACACGACTAAGTGACTAAACAACAACAATGTGTCCTTTTATTTAAAATGCATCTCTGGGTTATTTGTGGGGCCTGCCTGGTGTTTTTACATGAGTAGAATGTGTGCTTTTATTTAAAGTGCATCTCTGGGTTATTTGTGGGGCATAAGAATTCATCCATTCCCCCCCCCCCAAAAAATATAGTCCAGCCCCCCACAATGTCTGAGGGACAGTGGACCAGCCCCCTACTGAAAAAGTTTGCTGACCCCTGGTCTAAAGCACTGAGCCTCTTGGGCTTGCCGATCGGAAGGTTGGCGGTTCGAATCCCCATGATGGGGTGAGCTACAGCATGGTACTCTTATTGTTCCATTTCTTCTATGAACCACTTTCTATACAGCATCTCAAAACGATTTCACAACAAAAACTTGTATTTCAAAAACTGCACATATAAAGACAGTTAAAACCATTGTATAAGGGGAGCGTGTGGCGCTGTGGTCTAAACCACTGAACGTCTTGGGCTTGCCGATCAGAAGGTCGGCGGTTCGAATCCCAACGACGGGGTGAGCTCCCATTGCTCGGTCCCAGCTCCTGCCAACCTAGCAGTTCGAAAGCACACCAGCGCAAGTAGATAAATAGATACAGCTGTGGCGGGAAGTTTGTCTTGATGTGCAGATTTACGCTTTAAAGAAAACCATTTCTCAAGACGTTCCCCTAGGTCAGCCCACCTCTGATTTCTCCTCTTTGTTTCAACCCCCCCCCCCAGCTTTTCGATTTTGATATCGAAGTGAGGCCGATGCTGGAGGTCTTGGTCGGCAAGACCATCGAGCAAGCGTTGCTGGAAGTCATGGAGGAGGAGGAACTCGCTGACCTGCGGGCGCATCAGTACGCGTACCACGAGCTGCGCCGTGCGGAACTCGCTGAGGTCCAGAGACTTGAGGAGCAAGAGCGGCGGCACAGAGAGGAAAAGGTACAGAGTCCGGCACTGCTAGCTGGGCGGGGAGGGGAAAGAAGCAGCGGTTTTCAACCCGTGTGCCGTGGCACCCTGGGGTGCCTTGAATAATGGTGTTGTAAACAAAAATTGCCCTTTTCCCTTATGGGGTATCCAAGTGCCCATATAGAGTCCATACATAGGTTCCCTATTGGTCAGATACATCATACATACATCACAGAAACGGCGGTCTTAAAACAGAAATTTGATTGTTTTTCTCCAGTCGTTGTTTATCTCCTGTCTGGCAGGTTACTTGATTGGATTGCCTGGGTAGCCTGGCCAGTCTTTTGTAGTGATAAATATTTAGTTCCTGGGTCATGTCACAGGCTCACACCCTGTTCAAACACAGACATACCCTTAAGACAGGATTTGTGAAGGAAAAGACATGGGGGAGGCTTTTCCACTTCGACCTTGCAGAGAAAACATTTGGTCCGTTTGGGACAGTTTGGGAATCAAAATGGTTCCAGGTCGGTCTTCCTGTGCTGATCTATGTACGTGCTTGGTTGGTACACTTATGAACATTTAACATACCGTATTTTTCGCTCTATAAGACGCACCAGACCACAAGACGCACCTAGTTTTTGGAGGAGGAAAACAAGAAAAAAAATATTCTGAATCTCAGAAGCCAGAACAGCAAGAGGGATCGCTGCGCAGCGAAAGCAGCAATCCCTCTTGCTGCTCTGGCTTCTGGGATAGCTGCGCAGCCTGCATTCACTCCGTAAGACGCACACACATTTCCCCTTACTTTTTAGGAGGGAAAAAGTGAGTCTTACACAATCACAATGTGATCACAATGGTCAGGGATGCCGTGGGCAACCCTGGCCT
Organism: Podarcis liolepis; assembly: GCF_965112155.1. Lineage (NCBI taxonomy): Eukaryota > Metazoa > Chordata > Lepidosauria > Squamata > Lacertidae > Podarcis > Podarcis liolepis. The sequence goes on along the minus strand of NC_139572.1, from coordinate 5,666,506 downwards.
CTGTCCCTCTTTCCTTCCCTCCCTCCTCTGACGCCCTCTGGCGTCTCTGCCTCCCAAAGGCTTGCACGGCTGTTTGTTGCAGCAACCCTGGCTGCAAGCTCCCCGTGTGAATGGTGCCTCTGGGGCTGGCCTGGGGGCGCTGGGTGCCAGGAGCTGAGGTGGCCTCGGAGTAGGCAAGCAATTGGGCGAGGGAGCGCAGTCTGCCAGCCCTTGCTGTTGGGAATGGGCAGGCAAGTTCCAGGCCCCAGTGGGGCAGTGTGAGGAGGCACCTATCTTTGAGGCGAGGGGGGCGGCTCAGAGACCAGGGGCAGCAGAAGCGACTGCCCAGAGGACTCCCCAGGAGAGGGGCAAGTAGGCTGAGGGAGGGGGTTCAAAAAGGGGTGAGGGGCTGCCAGCTCTGCAGGCAAGGGGGGGCCTAACTGGGAGCCAGTGCGGTGTAGTGGTTAAGAACGGTAGATTCGTAATCTGGGGAACCGGGTTCGCGTCTCTGCTCCTCCACCTGCAGCTGCTGGGTGACCTTGGGCCAGTCACACTTCTCTGAAGTCTCTGAGCCCCACTCACCTCACAGAGTGTTTGTTGTGGGGGAGGAAGGGAAAGGAGAATGTTAGCCGCTTTGAGACTCCTTCGGGTAGTGATAAAGCAGGATATCAAATCCAAACTCCTGAGCCCCACAGGGGGGCCACAGACAACACTGGCGTCCACAGACAACACTCTGATGCCCTCTGGCATCTCTGCCCTCTGGCGTCTCTGCCTCCCCAAGGCTTGCACAGCTGTTTGTTGCAGCAGCCCTGGCTGCAAGTTCCCCAGGCGAATGGTGCCTCTGGGGCTGGCTAGGGGGCGCTGGGTGCCAGGAGCTAAGACGGCCTTGGAGTAAGCAAGCAAGCGGGCGAGGGAGCCCAGTCCGCCAGCCCTTGATGTTGGGGATAGGCGACATGTCTGTGGGGCAGTGCGAGGTGGTGTTTCTCTTTGGGGGGCAGCTCAGAGACCAGGGGCGGCAGCAGCGGCTGCCCAAAGGACTCCCCAGGAGAGGGGCAAGGAGGCTGAGGAGGGAGGGTGTTCAAAAAGGGGTGAGGGGCTGCCAGCTCTGCAGGCAAGGGGGGGGGGCTAACTGGTCTCCTGAGCGCCACAGGGGTGCCACAGAAAGAAAGTTCAAGGGAGCCATGGACTCAAAAAGGTTGAAAACCTCTGAGCTAAAGTATTGGGGTGGGGGATTTCCAGTCAAGGAAAGAAGGTGACTGTCACATCAGTTTCTGAAGGGATTACAGTGGTGCCCCGCAAGACGAATGCCTCGCAAGACGGAAAACTCGCTAGACGAAAGAGTTTTCCGTTTTGGAGGTGCTTCACAAAACGAATCTCCTATGGGCTTGCTTCGCAAGACGACAATGTCTTGCGAGTTCCTGGTGGTTTTTTCCCCTCCCCTCCCCCCTTTTTCTAAGCCGCTTATCAGCTGATCCGATCAGCAGATAAGCCGCTAAAAGCCTCTAAAAGCCGCTAATAGCGCTAATCCGCTAATCCGTCAATGGGCTTGCTTCGCAAGACGAAAAAAACCGCTAGACGAAGAGAATCACAGAACGGGTTCTTTTCCTCTTGCGAGGCACCACTGTAATTTGCCTTGCGAAGCTGGAGAGAGAAGGTTGTGCCATTTGAGTTTCCCATGCAGTTCGATGAGGCCCTATGCCACGGAAGGTAATGGGGCCCTTTATATGTCCAGCTGTCCTTTGTCAACAACAAATTGCCACTGGTTTTTTTGTGCTGAATGTATGCTATATGGTAATTTATGGACCTAATAGGTATCTCAAGCATTTGCCCATGTTGCCGTGCAACCAGTCCATGCAGAATGTAGGCACCCTATATATAGAAAGGAGCAAACCAGGGATATTTTAGGGAGCAGGCTAGTAGGCGGGGCCCATGACTTACACCAGGCATAGGCAAGCTCGACCCTCCAGATGTTTTGGGACTACAACACCCATCATCCCTAGCTAGCAGGACCAGTGGTCGGGGATAATGGGAATTGTAGCCCCAAAACATCTGGAAGCCGAGTTTGCTTATGCCTGACTTACACAGAACGGATTCTTTTCGTCTTGCGAGGCACCACTGTACATGGGCTCCCTGTGGTGTTTCCAAGCCCAATTCAAATTTTTTACGAGATCACCTGACGCTACATGTGTTCATGCAACAGCAAGAACAATTTTATTATTTATCTGACTGGGTTGCCCCAGACACTCTAGGCGGCTTCCAACAAAATATTAAAACACAGAAAACTTCCCTGAACATAGGGGAGATAGGTTTCTGGGTGGGAGTTGATCACGGTGTGGATTTGCCAAGCGTGCCTTCCTCTTAGCACGTTTCTCCCTTGTGTCCTGAGTTCGAGTGTCTTCAAAGCCCATGACACCTTTGGTAAAGGCTGTTCTCCAATTGGAGCGCTCGCAGGCCAGTGCTTCCCAGTTGTCAGTGTTTATACTACCGTGGTGCCTTGGAAGTCAAACGGAATCCATTCCGGAAGTCCGCCCGACTTCCAAAACATTCATAAACCGAGGTGCGGCTTCCGATTGGCTGCAGGAAGCTCCTGCAGCCAATCGGAAGCCGCGGAAGCCATGTTGGACGTTTGGGTTCCAAAGAACATTCACAAACCGGAACAGTCACTCCTGAGTTTGCGGCGTCCGGGAGCCAAAACGTTCAACTCGCAAGGCATCCAGGATTCAAGGTTTGACTGTACGTACATTTTTTAAAGATTTGCCTTGAGAGAGTCTTTACATCTCATCGGTTGAGCATCAGCTACCGGGTCTGATTCAAAGTCTGCTGCAATGGCTTGGGAAACAGACCCAAAACAAAACCCAGAAGTTCCACACCGGTTGTTTTCGTCTCCCCGGCAGGAGCGTCGCAAAAAGCAGCAGCTACAAGTCCTTCAGAAGGAGAAAGAGACCTCGGAGAAGATTGCAGCTCGGGCTTTTGCTCAACGCTACCTGTCGGACCTTATTCCTTCCGTCTTCGGCAGCCTTCGGGAGAGTGGATACTTCTACGACCCAGTGGAGAGAGGTGTGTGGCTTGCTGTGTGTTGGGATGGCGGCGGGGGCTCTCATTTTGATTTCAGGCTCCCCAAGTGTTAAGTTGTGGGCGAACATATCAGACGACACAGCGATTCTTCAAACAGCTCTTGTTTATTCACAGGCCAGGACAGAACTGAGCTGAAGGACTCAGCCGGCCTGTTTATATAGAGCTCCAGTACAACGTTACTGTAACAACTTTCTAAAACTATCCAATCACTGAACGTCACTTTCGATCCCTTATTTGCATAACTATCTACAGTGTCCCCCTGCTGGCCCAGGGTGAAAACTTCAGTACATAACACCGAGAAAGGCATCTGTGTTGCCAAATGCAAGGTGGTTCTTTTAGATGAGATTCAGAGGCAATACAAAAACAAGCGAGTGAGAAGATTTTATTCTAAACAACAAGCAATACAGTGGTACCTCTGGTTACGTACTTAATTCATTCTGGAGGTCTGTTCTTAGCCTGAAACTGTTCTTGACCTGAAGCACCACTTTAGCTAATGGGGCCTCCCCGCTGCCGCCGCGTGATTTCTGTTCTCGTCCTGAAGCAAAGTTCTTAATCTGAGTTACTATTTCTGGGTTAGCGGAGTCTGTAACCTGAATCGTATGTAACCTGAAGCGTATGTAACCCAAGGTACCACTGTATATACATTACCAGCTAGGCTAGTGACTGGGAGCGGCTGACAAGACCACATAACACTGGTCTTGAAGACCCACGTTGGCTCCCAGTACGTTTCCGAGCACAATTCAAAGTGTTGGTGCTGACCTTGAAAGCCCTAAATGGCCTTGGACCAGTAGACCTGAAGGAGTGTCTCCACCCCCATCGTTCAGCTCGGACACTGAGGTCCAGTGCCACAAGTCTTCTGCTTGTTCCCTTACTGCGAGAAGCGAAGTTACAGGGAACCAGGCAGAGGGCCTTCTCGGTAGTGGCGCCCGTCCTGTGGAACGCCCTCCCATCAGATGTCAAGGAAATAAACAACTATCTGACTTTCTGAAGACATCTGAGAGCATCCCTGTTTAGGGGAGTTTTTAAAGTCTGAGGATATTAGGGAAAGCCATGTACCACTGGACACGCTTAGATGTTGTTGTTTTTTGCAATTTAGTGGCATGCAAATTCTGTTAAGTAAATGGAATAAACACAAGAATGCCTTTAATAGGAGGAATGTGCCTGGGAATGCCCAATAATGTTCATGCATGCCTTTTAAAAAACATGTCGATGATGAAAACTTAAGAAACACAGGGAACCAGAATGGATAGATTTGGCTGTCCTCAGTAAAGGCTACCATTGCCCAGGAAAGTTTCGACGAGAACAGGAAACCCTTATACAGTGGTGCCTCGCAAGACGAATATAATCCGTTCTGTGATTCTCTTTGTCTAGCGGTTTTTTCGTCTTGCGAAGCAAGCCCATTGACGGATTAGCGGATTAGCGCTATTAGCGGCTTTTAGAGGCTTATCTGCTGATCAGATCATCTGATAAGTGGCTTAGCGGCTTAGAAAAAGGGGGGGAAAGGGAAAAAAAAACAGCAGGAACTCGCAAGACATTGTCGTCTTGCGAAGCAAGCCCATAGGAAATTCGTTTTGCGAAGCACCTCCAAAACGGAAAACCCTTTCGTCTAGCGGGTTTTCCGTCTTGCGAGGCATTCGTCTTGCGGGGCACCACTGTAAGTACTTCCTATTAAGGAGAGTCCATGGCTCGTGGATCAGTTGCAGCGGGCCTCCAGATCGTAGAATCAAAGAACTGTAGAGTTTGAAGGGACCCCAAGGGTCATCAACCCTCTGAAATGCAGGGATCTTTTGCCCAACCTGGGGCTCGAACCCACAACTCTGAGATTAAGAGTCTCATGCTCTAACAACTGAGCTATCCCAGATGTTGCTGCAGAGGGGAACACAACCGGTTTGCCCGCTGCTGGGACGCCACAACAATTACTTACTAGTTATCTCCTGCTTGGACTACTGCTATGCGCTCTAGGTGGGGCTACCTTTGAAGGTGACCCGGAAACTGCAACTAATCCAGAATGCGGCAGCTAGACTGGGGACTAGGAGTGGCTGCCGAGACCACATGACACCGGTCTTGAAAGACCTACATTGGCTCCCAGTACGTTTCCAAGCACAATTCAAAGTGTTGGTGCTGACCTTTAAAGCCCTAAACGGCCTCGGTCCAGTATACCTGAAGGAGCGTCTCCACCCCCATCGTCCAGCCTGGATGTTGAGGTCCAGCTCCGAGGGCCTTCTGGCGGTTCCATCTCTGTGAGAAGTGAGGTTACAGGGAACCAGGCAGAGGGCCTTCTCAGTGGTGGTGCCCGCCCTGTGGAACGCCCTCCCATCAGATGTCAAAGAGATAAACAACTACCTGACATTCAGAAGACATCTGAAGGCAAAGTTTTTAATGTGTGATATTTTAATGTATTTTTAATCTTTTGTTGGTAGCCGCCCAGAGTGGCTGTGGAAACCCAGCCGGATGGGCGGGGTACAAATAATAAATTGTTGTTGTTGTGGCGGTGGTTAGAATGTAAGGTGAGAGGCAGAGGGTATCAAATTTTGGTGTCACACAGGGAACCAGGTAAAGGACCCCTGGACGGTTAAATCCAGCCAAAGGCGACTATAGGGTTGCGGCGCTCATCTCGCTTTCAGGCTGAGGGAGCTGGCGTTTGCCCGCAGTCAGCTTTCCAGATCATGTGGCCAGCAGGACTAAACCGCTTCTGGCACAAGGGGACACTGTGACGGAAACCAGAGCGCACAGAAACGCTGTTTACCTCCCCACCAGAATGGTACCTATTTATCTACTTGCACTGGTGTTCTTTCGAACTGCTAGATTGGCAGGAGCTGGGACAGAGCAACAGGAGCTCACCCCGTCACGGGGATTTGAACCACCAGTCTTTTTAATTGGCAAGCTTTTAATTGCCCTTGTTGCACCACAGAGTGGGTGAGCTCTTTCTGCTTCCAGCCTCAGCTGCTCTACCAAACAACAACCTTCCAATATTTCTCCATTCGGGTAATAATTTTTAAAATCTCTCCTTGTATTTCGCAGACATCGAGACAGGCTTCTTCCCGGGGATGATGTCGGAGATAGAAGAGATCATGGAAAACCGGGTTCTGGGCAGAACAATAGCCGACAGTAAGTTAAATTATCCGGGGGTGGGGTTTTCCCCCATGTGCAAATAAGGTTCGGTGGCTGTTGTTTTCTTACAAAATGACAATGCAAAATTATATATTTTTCTAAATAAAAACAAAACTCCTCCGTTCGTTCTCTGTCAACTGCAGCCACCGCCAGAAAGCGGCTCCCTCAGCTGCAAGTTGGGGGGCTCCTTGCAAATTACGGGGGGGGGACCCGCAAATTATCTCCTAAAAGTTTTTTTTATTTTACCAACCAACAGTTTTAACAAACCAATTTTATTACACAAAACGTACAGTATTCATTTCGATCTGTTGTCGCGGGGCTCCTAAAAGGTGTTGTCAGAGCTGCTTCCAGATCCTAGCTCACAGAGGATCGCGCTAGCCAGCGGTCACTTGTAAAAGTCTTTTATTGAGTTACAGTTTCCATTCTCAAGCTGCTGCGCGCAGCTCTACGTCTTAAGGGTTAGACCGGCGAAGCTCCGTCTGAGTCTCCGCCCCCTGTACACCAACTTAATACCCTAGCCTTACTCCACCTTTTCCGCCTGACCGTTCTTCTCTGGGTCCCTCTGCCCCCCGTGGTCTCTTCCTTCCTGGACTCTTCTGACGCTGACCCCCCGGACCCTCCTGTCTCCTTGCGTCGGGCTTTAGGACCTGGCTCCCTTTCCGGGCTGCTTACTGCGCCACCTTCCTGTGCATTTGAACTTGGCGCGCGCGCCCAACCTTCCACTTTCCGTCTGACCGTTTCTTCGCTCCCCGATGGAGGTGTGGCCACTCCTGACTCGTGCCCTCCCTCCTGTTGTGAGCTGCCAGCGCTTGATACCTGACACCCTTCCTCTCCCCTGCTCTCTGTTGGTGACGCTGGTCCCGATTTCCAACTGCTCCCCTCTGAGCCCCCTCTGGCCCTTTCTTCCTGGGGTGTCCCCCTAGGCTCCCCCCCTTGCCCTGGCCACTGGTGCTCCTTTCTGTGAATCTTCTGATTCACTGGAAAGACTCGGAGATCTCGGGTCGTCGTCATCACTCATCTTTTCTTCTGCCTCCTCCCCCTCGCTCTCTGTTTCCTCCCTTGCCCTTGCCTCTGCTCCTGAACCCCTGACAGGTGTGGTGCCCTTAGTCTACGCGGCTGGTTTGGTTAAACCAGCCACGATTGCTGATCTGTGCCTGATTCCTGCGCCGAAATCAACTACCATAACTGGCTTGGGCCTATTAATTCCTGAGCATTTAGGAGGATACAGCGGACGCTCGGGTCGCGAACGTGATCCGTGCGTGATGCACATTCGCAACCCGCAGAGTTCGCAGCCCGCAGCGGCGTGTCTGCGCATGCGCGGGTTGCGATTCGGCACCTCTGTGCATGCGCAAAGCATGATTTAGTGCTTCTGCGCATGTGTGACCGCCAAAACCCGGAAGTAACCCGTTCCAGTACTTCCGGGTTTCGGCGGTCCGTAACTTGAAAAAACACAACCTAAAGCGTCTGTAACCTGAGGTATGGTATGACTGTATTACCATTTACAATTTCATCATCATCAATCTTTATTACGGTCCAGAGACCCAACAAATCATTACAAAGCAATACACAATCCAGACAGCCTACCTCCAGGTTAAACAAGCATTTTGTTCAGAATATAGGGACCATTGGTTCTTGCGACCACCGATAAAAACTTGGCCACTGCTAATGTTCTAGCATTTGTCCGGTCTTCCAATAGGAACCTGACATAGCGAGCCTCTGATTTTCCCGGGAAAGGTACCAGCAAGGGTAGTATCAGTCCCAATGTTTAAGAGAGGCCACCCAAATGTACCCTCCAATTATAGGCCAATTAGCCTGCTTTCAATAATTGGGAAGCTGTATGCCCGATTCCTCAGCAGTAAATTGACAACCTTTCTAAATGAACATAATATACTATCTGAAGCCCAGGCAGAACCATTCAACATCAGACCACTGTCTAATGCTGTCCTTCCTAGCCGAGAAGTATACCAGGCCTCTACAGGGTAAACTCTTCGTGGCCTCCATGGATCTGAAATCAGCGTTTGACTCCATCCCCAGATCCCAGCTATGGTCCAAATTAAATCTGATTTTGCAGGATTTACAATTTCTAACGCGAAACAACTTTCCTTGCAGACTTAATCCGAGACATGATGGAAATGAGGCTGGACTGTTACGAGAAAGGAGTGTTGCCGGTCCGGCCGGAGGTCATTCTGCCCCCCGACCCGGAAGACGCCATGGTTCCCTCCATGGAATTATTGTTGGGCGCGAGCCTGGATTCACAGGGAATCATGGAACAGATGGAATCCCTTGGCCAACAGGACGGCTTGGATCAGCCAGATGTTTACGGCCAGTTGGAAGCCTTGGATAAGATGGAAGCTCCTGCCCAATCCGAAGCCACGGAACAGCCACCGATTTCAGATCAGCCGGAAGCCCCAGATCAGCCGGAATCCGCTCCAGATCAGGACAAAACAGCGGAAGAGCCAGAAGTCAAGGAGCCAGAACCACAGTGATGGGATTACTAAATGAATCAGGTAGGGCAGGTGTGAATTAGTTCTTCAATCCCCAAAAGAATTATTATTACAGTGGTGCCTCGCAAGACGAAAAGAATCCGTTCTGTGAGTCTCTTCGTCTAGCGGTTTTTCGTCTTGTGAAGCAAGCCCATTGACGGATTAGCGCTATTAGCGGCTTTTAGTGGCTTATCTGCTGATCGGATCAGCTGATAAGCGGCTTAACAGCTTAGAAAAGGGGGGAAGGGGAAAAAACCCCGCAGGAACTCGCAAGACATTGTCGTCTTGCGAAGCAAGCCCATAGGAAATTCGTTTTGCGAAGCACCTCCAAAACGGAAAACTCTTTCGTCTAGCGAGTTTTCCGTCTTGCAAGGCATTCGTCTTGCGGGGCACCACTGTATTATTATTATTATTATTATTATTATTATTATTATTATTATATCCCACCTTTCCCCAGACTGAAATTTAAGGCAGTTAGCAGATATTATTATTGTTGCAAAAGTTGGGTGCCACCTCCGCTCGCTGCAAAAGTGGGGGATCAATGGGAGTCCCCAGCAAATTCATGGGACGCTTGTGGCGCTGTGGCTTAAGCCACAGAGCCTAGGACTTGCCGATCAGAAGGTCGGCGGTTTGAATCCCCGCGACGGGGTGAGCTCCCGTTGCTCAGTCCCTGCTCCTGCCCACCTAGCAGTTCAAAAGCAAGTCAAAGTGCAAGTAGATAAATAGGTACCGCTCCGGCGGGAAGGTAAACGACGTTTCCGTGCGCTGCTCTGGTTCGCCAGAAGCGGCTCAGTCCTGCTGGCCACATGACCCGGAAGCTGTACGCCGGCTCCCTCAGCCAATAAAGCGAGATGAGCGCCGCAACCCCAGAGTCGGTCACAACTGGAGCTAATGGTCAGGGGTCCCCTTTACCTTTTACCAGCAAATTTCATGGAGCCAGCAACCTTTCCAAATTCCAATTGCTGGAAGCCACAGGAGCTGGTTTTGTGTTCGAATCGCGCTCGCTGGTTTCCCACAGGCATCTGGTCAGCCGCTGTGAGAAGAGGATGACGGCCTAGATGGGGCCATTGGCCCTGATCCAGCAAGACCCTTTTTTACATTCTTAGGTTTGCCTCTTCCCTTCCAACCCCTTTCCCTTTTGTAAGAACTGCCTTCGTAAAAACCGCTTGGGGAGTCTTCTTTTTTCCGTTTTTGCCGGCGGGCAGAGTAAAATAAGAATAATAATATTTCAAATAAAATAAAATTGAATGTGGTTCAAGGGATACCATTATTGTTAGCAAGGGGGGAACCTCCCCCCTTTGCTGATATTTATTGTCAGGGTCGGATTTAGATTTGATCAGTGGCGTAGCGTGGGTTGTCAGCACCCGGGGCAAGGCAAGTAATTTGCGCCTCCTAAACCGTGGATTTGCGCCCCCTAACCCGTGGATTTGCGCCCCTAACCCTAACCCCCAGATGTTGCGCCCGGTGCTGCTAGCCCCCTCTGTACCCCCCACGCTACGCCACTGGATTTGATGAGGCCCTAAGCTTCTGAAGGTCATAGCTGTCAACCTTCCCTTTTTTGCGGGAAATTCCCTTATTCCAGCGTCGTTTCCCACTGCTTCCTGCTGCTATCCCGGATTGTTAGATATCCCGTGGACTGTCCTCGGGACAGGTGAGGCTGCTGATCCCTTATTTTCGAGGCTGCTGATCCCTTATTTACAAATCTGAAAGTTGACAGCTATTCTGAAGGTAATGGGGGCCCTTTATATGTCCAGCTGTCCCTTGTCAACAACAAATTGCCGCTGTTTTTTGTGTTGAATATATGCTATACAGTGGTACCTCGGGTTACATACGCTTCAGGTTACATACGCTTCAGGTTACACACTCCGCTAACCCAGAAATAGTGCTTCAGGTTAAGAACTTTGCTTCAGGATAAGAACAGAAATCGGGCTCTGGCGGCACAGCGGCAGCAGGAGGCCCCATTAGCTAAAGTGGTGCTTCAGGTTAAGAACAGATTCAGGTTAAGAACGGACCTCCGGAACAAATTAAGTACTTAACCTGAGGTACCACTGTATGTCATTTATGGACCTCATAGGTACAGTGGTACCTTGCAAGACGAATGCCTCGCAAGACAAAAAACTCGCTAGACGAAAGGGTTTTTTGTTTTTTGAGCTGCTTCGCAAGACGAATTTCCCTATGGGCTTGCTTCGCAAGACGGAAATGTCTTGCAAGTTTGTTTCCATTTTCTTAACACCGTTAATACAGTTGCGACTTGACTTCGAGGAGCAACTCATAGAACGCGGTGTGGTAGCCTTTTTTGAGGTTTTTAAAGACTTTGGTGATTTTTGAAGCTTTTCCAAACTTTGCCGACACTGTGCTTCGCAAGACGAAAACAATCGCAAGACGACAAAACTCGCGGAACGAATTAATTTCGTCTTGCGAGGCACCACTGTATCTCAAGCCATTTGCCCATGTTTCCATGCAACCAGTCCATGCAGAATGTAGGCACCTTATATATAGAAAGGAGCAAACCAGTGATATTTTAGGGAGCAGGCTAGCAGGATGATTTGCATCCTGGGAGCCTACACAACACAAAACACTGTTGCTGTATGTAGGCTTTATTTATTTATTTATTTATTTATTTATTGCTGAATTGCAACTCATTACCAAACTTAAAACCATGGAGAGACCTGGTCTGAACAAAGACATTGGATTCTTATCTCATTATACATAACTAAGCCATTTCTCACCTTCTCACCCCTTGCCTTTTCCTGTAAGACCTATTACAGTCGTTAAGAGTCGTCAACAGGCTCATCTCAGCTACCTGCCAATCTCCCATTCCCACCACCCTTCTGAGTAATACCCCTCCCCACCTTCTCACTATATAGAAGGATCTGGCAACTTCTGTTTCAGTGTATCTGAAGAAGTGTGCATGCACACGAAAGCTCATACCAAGAACTAACTTAGTTGGTCTTAGAGGTGCTACTGGAAGGAATTTTTTTATGTAGGCTTTATAGTATTTGTTTTTTTATCTTATATTTTGAAAATGTACATCCAGTTTTTTCCCCCTTTAAATTTTTTGGGGCCCCCAAGAGAGTGGAGCCCTATAAGCTTGTTTAGCTTATACGTAAACCGGCATTGTTTATTGTGCGTTCTCCCCGCAAGATGGCAGCATCGCCATTGGGATGTTAACGAAACCAAAAGCATCATAGCAAGCCTTCCTGTCTAGCCTGTGGGCTGAGATGCGAGTGAGTTGCAGTGATTTCAGTTCTCCTCCTCTGGAATCGGTTTCAGTTTAGACCAGGGGTCAGCAAACTTTTGCAGCAGGGGGCCGGTCCACGGTCTCTCAGACCTTTTTTTGGGGGGGGGGCAGACTACAGTGGTACCTCTGGTTACGTACTTAATTCGTTCCGGAGGTCCGTTCTTAAGCTGAAACTATTCTTAAGCTGAAGCACCACTTTAGCTAATGGGGCCTCCTGCTGCCGCCGCACAATTTCCGTTCTCATCCTGAAGCAAAGTTCTTAACCCGAGGTACTATTTCTGGGTTAGGGGAGTCTGTAACCTGAAGCGTATGTAACCTGAAGCGTATGTAACCCGAGGTACCACTGTATATGGCGGGGGAATGAACGAATTCCTATGCCCCACAAATAACCCAGAGATGCATTTTAAATAAAAGGACACATTCTACTCATGTAAAAACACGCTGATTCCCAGACCGTCCGTGGGTCGGATTTAGAAGGCGATTGGGCCGCATCCTGCCCCCAGGCCTTAGGTTGCCTACCCCTGGCTTAGGTAGAGAGCTTGGGAAAACCCCCCTTTTAAGAAGAACTGGTTCCAGTTCAACATGTCTGCAAAGGAACTAATTCCAGTTCATGTCTGATTCACGTTCGGCCACCGCCGAATTTACATATAAACTAAACAAGCTATAGTTTAGGGCCCCACTCTCTTGGGAGCCCTCCAAATTTTTTTTAAAAAAATACAACTGGATGTACATTTCCAAAATATAAAAAACAAATAAAATTTATTAATTATTACTCTCCCTTCTTCCTTTTTTTAAAAAAAATACATTTTTATTGATTTTTTAACATATCAGTTCCAACAGTCTCACAACATATCTTCACATCTTATACAATATTTTTGACTTCCGTCAACACCTCTGATGATTTTCCGTTCTTTATCACTTATTCTGCATTTCTTAATTTCCTATTACTGTACATTTAATTATCCTTAACTAATAATTCTTTTCATAGTCTTTCAAGTAATCCACCTTACAAAACTTTTTGCAGTCCTACAGGTATATTCTGTTCATCACAATTGCTTTTCAAATAGCTCATATATTTCCTCCAGTCTTCTAAGAATCTCTGGTCCCGCAGATTTCGAATCCTTCCTGTTAATTTATCTAATTCTGCCTAGTCCATCAGCTTCATCCTCCATTCTTCTTTCGTCGGCAGTTCTTCTTACTTCCATCTTTGTGCCAATAATATTCTTGCTGCTGTCATTGCATATGAAAACAACTTTTCTATTAATATCCTTAATATCCTTATTATTCTCCCTCCTTCCATGACCCTCTGCCATCTTGCCCTCTCGATTTTAGGCTGGTGTGCTGCTTTCACTTCGGTAAAAGTGATAAAACTCGTGCCGGCCATAAGAACTACATTTTATTTTATTTTTTGCCGTTCTCTTTCCAGGGATTCCAGGACGTCGCAGCAACGCGTTTGTGCCAACTGACAAAATGCTGGATTTAATTGGTCCTGGTGAAAGCAATAAATGGAAAGCTGCGGTTTTTCAAAAATACGTGCGAGGTCTATGCTCTTATTAGCCCCCCCAAAAAAACTCGGCGCTAAGAAACATCACACTAGTTTTCAACGAATTCCCCTTCTTTTTAAATTTTTGCATGTTCCCATTAATTGTTTGCAACTTAAATGTGCCTAAATAAATCCCAGACGGCATCTGGTAGAAGTTTGTTGTTATTTAAGTTCTGTTGAAGTCAGCGAGATACAATTTAGCCAGAGCTAAACTGTTGAGTGGGTTCGATTTCACTGGGACTAGAAGTGGTAACAAAGTTCTGCCAGATCTGTGTGTTGACGTTTAGAAAGTTTTTAGCAACCTTTGCATTGTTTAACCATAGTTATTTGCCTTATAACCATAGTATCTGCCTTAGTTGACCAGAAAATGTGTTATTTTTTTAGAGAATGTTTGTGTGTATGTGCATGCCTATATATATTTTTAGAAACTTAGGATAATTTCATTTCTACCTAGTTGCCTTATAAGTCTGATTTATTCATGACTTCAGCAAAAAAGGAGGTTTTTCGTTTTTCTTTTAATGTTATTTTCCTAGTACAAAAGAAATCATTGTGGAGATAAATAGATTGGTTGTTGTTGTTGTTGTTATTGTTGCTGTGCTCTTCCTCCCCCCCCCCAGTCTCCCCCCCCCCCGAACCAGGTTAATTATTTCGTTTCAAATGTTTCTCTTTGGAAAGCACTGTTTGTGTTTTATCCCATAAAGCATTGCCGTTCAGTCGTATTCTTAAATAACTTTAATGCATTTCCATGTTTGTGTTTTACCTATGATTGTATCTATCATTTTAAGATTAATTAATTTTAATTAATTTAATTGATTTATTTTAATTAATTTAATTAATTAATTTTAATTAATTAATTTTAATTAATTTTAAGATTAATTTTAAGATTAATTTGGTTTTGTTGCAATGGTATTATATGTAAGATTTGGGGGGGGGGGTGAATTGACCAAGAATTCACCCAGATCTGTGCTTGGGCCAAGTCTAGAAAGCACAAGTCGAAGCGGTTTTCTGCTTGTCTCAAATGCCCTTCATCAATAAATCGGAGCAAACATCATCCCAACCCAACTGATGTGTGCTCTGATCCAGCAGTAAAGTTCGGGTTTCCCCGGGGGAAAGTGTCAAAGGCAAATGCGGACGAGCTCAAAGACAGCGAAATCTCCCACCGTTTAGTTTTTCTTCTCCCCGGATAAAACGAATCATTGAAGAGGCAGCCAAATGGCTGATCTCTGCTTCCCCTCCCTCCCTTCTAAGGATGCCCAACGCTTGTCTCCAGCGGAGCTCTACTCAGAAGGAACCTGCCGAAATGAAACGGATCCAACCCGTTTTATTTCGGGGGGGTTGACTCTGAATATGACCAGCGCTGGATATGAGCCCATGCATCTAGTTAGAAAAAGTTCCCACTCCCTTTTAATGTGATCTTAAACATCCTGTTTAAGAAATGGGACCGTTTATCTTTTCTTCTCCCTGTGTTTTTTTCTTACCCCCAAATTTAGCACCAATAAATGTGGGTGGGTGGGTGGAAAACAGGCTTGTGCGATTGCAGTTCTGAGCTCCCTGTGTAACCCGCGTTCAAGGTGGCTCATGAATGGCGGGACGTCAGATGCAATGCTAAAAGCCGCTCGCGGCTGCTACTGCCTCCTCTAAGATGCCCATAGCTCTGGCAGGAGCTATGGGGCTCTTCTTCCCCCTAACCCTCCTCCCTGCCCCATTGCCACCTCTCCTTCCTCTTTCCGGGGTACAAAGGGTCCAGCGGTCAAGGTTTCTTGGTTGACCAGTTGCTGTGACCCAAACTCCCTCAAGGGACAGGCAGGAACCCATCAATCTGAACCCATCAACCCAGGAATGGCAGGAGTTTGGATCATAGCCCCAAACGTTTGCCATACTTTAAAGAACTAGCGAAAGCTCTCTGATCTCACGAAGTCCGTTGCGACGAATGTTTATTGTCGTGGGGAGCGATCTGCCTGTTCAGAAAAAAGCACACCTGTAGCATTTCGGAACAGATGCTCAAACCGCTTTTCCGAAGCAAGGGAGGAGACACAATCTCGCCTCCTCCCTGAGCAGCTAGATTTCCAAAGGCGGGGAGCTGTTTTCTTTTTCCTTGCACCAGGCCTCCGGAACCTGTGGCCCTCTCTGGGGAGAGGCTGTGGGACTCCAGTTCCCAACAGCCCCATAGAGAATGTAATCCAGAGACATCTGTTGGACCACAGATTCCCTGTTCCCGCTTTGCACAGCGATTTCTCCCTTCTGAAGTGCTACGGTCCGGCGCACGACTATTTCTGTGTGCTTTTTCCAAACGTGTAGATCAGCTCTGTCTGGAAACATACGCAATGTCAAATCTGTTTTCCTCTTACCTCCTGCACCCCACCCCCCAAAAAGCATTTTGTGTGAACTGAAAATAAAGAAGATACCACAATGTGATTCTGTTGTCAAGTACTTCTTCGCAGCCAGCTGGGGAGCGTTGTAGGAAAAAAATTGCGCTTAGCAATGGATTCAGGGTCCCCTAAGTCTGTTATCAGGGACGCGGGTGGCGCTGTGGGTTAAACCACAGAGCCTAGGACTTGCCGATCAGAAGGTTGGCGGCTCGAATCCCTGTGACGGGGTGAGCTCCCGTTGCTCATTCCCTGCTCCTGCCAACCTAGCAGTTTGAAAGCACGCCAAAGTGCAAGTAGATAAATAGGTACCACTCCGGTGGGAAGGTAAACGGCGTATCCGTGCACTGCTCTGGTTTGCCAGAAGTGGCTTAGTCCTGCTGGCCACATGACCTGGAAGCTGTCTGCAGACAAACGCCGGCTCCCTCAGTCTATAGAGCGAGATGAGTGCGCAACCCCAGAGTCGGTCACAGCTGGACCTAGTGGTCAGGGTTCCCTTTACCTTTTTAAGTCTGTTCTCGGGATGCGGGTGGCGCTGTGGGTTAAACCACAGAGCCTAGGACTTGCCGATCAGAAGGTCGAATCCCCGGGACGGGGTGAGCTCCCGTTGCTCGGTCTCCGCTCCTGCCCACCTAGCAGTTCGAAAGCATGCCAGTGCAAGTAGATAAATAGGTACCACTGCAGCGGGAAGGTAAACGGCGTTTCTGTGTATTGCTCTGGTTTGCCAGAAGTGGCTCAGTCATGCTGGCCACATGACCTGGAAAAACGCCAGCTCCCTCAGCCTATAGAGCTATCTTCCAGGGGCCACACTTCCCAGCAGTCAGTGCCGGCCCACCCAAGAGGCGGGGCGAGGTGACTGCCTCAGGCGGCTGGATGCATGGGGCACAAGATCTGACCTCAAAGGCGTGCTTTGCCCACTGTTGCTGGACGTTGGATCTGGAGTGTCTAGACCAACCCAGTCAGATGGGCAGGGAACAAAAATAAAAATATGATGATGGAATCGGATGTCCCTATTTTCATTGGAGAAATGTTGGAGGATATTCTGTAGCTGTGCTTTGTCTTCCATTCCCAAGAAATGAAGATTAACTCATATCAGGTGCTGCCCTGCAGCTCTAAAGCAGGCATAGGCAAATTCAGCCCTCCAGATATTTTGGGACTACAGCATAGGCGCCGACTCCATGGGGCTTGAGGGGGCTGGAGCCCCCTCAAAAAAATTTTTGGGGGGGCTCAGCCCCCCCAATAATCTCGGGCGCCCTTCCAACAGAGCGCCGCCGCCGTCCCCCGCCTCCTCCTTCGCCAGCCAGCCAGCCAGCCGCGCGCCCTAATGGCGGGGGCTTCTGCCTCGCTGCTTCGACTGCCAAGGCACTGCCGGAAATCCCGCGAGAACAGGGGAATCCCGACTGGCCACACCTCCCAGCCAGCCAATCGGCTGGCGGGGGGCGTGGCTTGCCCTATTTAGGGCCGGAGCCACTTTATTTGAATATTCATGAGCCTATTTATTATTCATGAGCTTTCCCGGGCCCCCCCAATATTTTTTACAAGTCCGCGTCCCTGGACTACAGTTCCCATCATCCCTGACCCCTGGTCCTGTTACCTAGGGATCATGGGAGTTGTAGGCCAAAAACATCTGGAGGGCCGAGTTTGCCTATGCCTGGTTTAAACCAACAGCCCCAGCTGTTTCATCCAATATCAAGAAGATTGGGTGAAATTTAAAGACTATTTGAATAAATATTGTAATATTAAAGATTTGTAACCACTTGAAAGAACTAATTAGGCCTAGGGTTAAATTAGGATTAAATAAATAAATAAGAAAAAGTATAATAAGAAAAGCTAGGAAATTTGATTTATGACCGGAATATTGTTATATGGAATAATGATATTGGAAACTGCTACATTTAATTACATGGAAATTCAGTTGGAAGAGATTAGAGGAAGTCAAGCAATATGTTTATGAAGTTGGATATTTTAATTAATTAACGAAGTCTTATTGCATGCGGTGGTATATGTGAGGTTTGAAATACTTTATTTCTTTTCTTTTCCTTTTATTATTGTTTTTTTTCTTTTTCTGTTTGTTAAAAGTTGTGTTTTTGGATGAAATTTAATAAACATTATTGGGGGGGGGGGGAAATAAAAATAAACCAACAGCCCCAGCTGGGCCTTGTGTCTATTTTCGCCCATTTCCTTCCACTACCCCCCCTTCCCCCGCTTTCCCTCCATCCCGAAATATTTCATTCAGGCTGTAACCATGCCCCACGGAGCGCCGCGGCCGTTCCTTGTACTCGCGCCAGCAGCCATAAAATTCATCACCCAGGTGAGGAAATCAAGGAGGCCGGACTTCACATCTGCCTTCTTGCAGCGTGAGAATTCCCTTCCAAGAATATCTGCGGACAATGAGATTACTCTGGCAAGTTGCGGGGGGGGGCGGTGAGGAAGGAAAGATGGGACCGCGTGTATTTATCGCCATGGCAACACCCAATTCGGAGGTATCCGTTGACCACAAAGCCCCCCCAAGCATCGTTCAGAAGTAACCAGATCTCTTGACGGGTTGGCGGATGGGGAAATTCTTCCTAAGGAAGAAAATTTGAGTGGAAAGGAGGGTGGGAGGGATGGAATGGGATTCGACCCCTCATCCTCCCCATTCCCCTTTTTAATTTTAGGATCGCCACCCCCCCTCCGTGATGATTGAGTTCAAACCGGCTTTCTCTAACAGGATATTGCTCATTTAAAAATGAAGACAAAGTTTTTGTGGGATCGGGAGTCAATTTAAATGCAGTCTTCTTGCATGGGGTTTTCAGGTGGGTGAATGCAGCGAGGCGACGGGTCAACAGACTTATGGGTCAAGGGGCAGAAAACATGTCTGACTGGTCAATCCCACGAGCCAGAAAAATGTAGGTTTTGGGCTGCTGCAACCAGCCTGCAATACAGTGACCTGAATCAATCAATTCAGGGTTTGGTCAACAAAAGCGTAATGAGAACCCTGCAATGTTCAGAACGTGGCACCCGAGATTGCTTGCTTTCCTCTTCCCTCTCCAATCCTTTTTCCTTTTGTGCTGTACCGTTTTTATTTTGGTAAGCCTGAAAGGTAGGGACTGTGTTGTTTTCCCGACAGGCTAGCTGTTCTGCAGATGCTTTCTGGCGGAAGATAAAACACGGCGGACGAGCGAAGAAATAAAGGAATGCATGAATGAAGACTTGGCTGGTGTTATTCGGACGGCCATCTGCCATGCATGCTTCAGTTGATATTCTTGCATTGCAGGGGGTTGGACTAGATGGCTCCGGGGACCCCTTCCAAGTCTATGATTCCGCAATTCTATTTTGAGCAGTATGGCTGACGCTGAAAACCGTTTAGGCCAGTTTAGAGCCAGGAATCGCTGGAGAATGGGTGGAGAATGGCTGCCGTTGCAACCCCTCTCCCGTGACTTCAATGATGACAAAACCAAATACAGTGGTATTAGTACCTCGGGTTAAGAACTTTGCTTCAGGAAGAAAACAGAAATTGTGCAGCGGCGGCAGCAGGAGGCCCCATTAGCTAAAGTGGTGCTTCAGGTTAAGAACAGTTTCAGGTTAAGTAAGGACCACCAGAATGAATTAAGTTCTTAACCCGAGGTACCACTGTATTATGCTGAAAGTGAAATGAATAATGTTAGGTTTTGAGTAAAAAAGCTAAAAATTCTTTTTGAAAGGACTCTGGCCATGCCACGCCTCCTCTCCTCAAGCCACACCCCTCAACAGTGTGGCTCCGCCCCCACTTTGAGAGCTGTCATCTGCCTGGAATCTGTCTCCGAACTGCAATAATTGTTTCTTGCAATGTTACGTCTTCCATGCCTGGATGTTGTGTGAGCAGAACTCTCTGGCTTTCTCAGGACTCGTTTTGCCTGGTTTTCAGAGTCGCGCCCGTCGCTCTGCCCATTTTCGCCAGGGGCCTTCTCCCCCCCCCCCCACGGAGCCCCTGGGAAGCCGACCCCCAAGGAATGTAAGGCCTCCCACCCAAGCTGGGAGGTAAAAAAAAAAAAAAATCCATTGTCTGGAAGCGAAACCCATCTCCCCCCCCCCCCACTTCCAGCCTCTTCCTTTTGCTCATCTGCAAACATCTGCAGCCTAAATCATAAATTAATCTGACTAAAACACAAGTTAATAGACTTGCGGAGACCCCCAGATTCTGATCTTGACGGATTAGAGTGGAGAGGAAGGATCCGAAAGTATATTTCTCAGCCCTTTGCTCAATGGGACGACTCTGAGGAAAAAGTCTGCACGTTCTGAGTCGGTAACGAGTTCCAGATTTTTTGTGGGGGGGGCTGTGCTTGTCAGCTGCTTTGCATTATTTATAGATCCCTTGTGGTCATTGGGAAATGATGGGGGTGGGTGGGGAGGCGTAGGGTCTCATCACTCCGGACTCAAGGCAGCCTGCCCCCCCGGGGATACGTTACAAGTTTCGTTCACAATTTTTCAAACAACGCCCCCCCCCTCTCTGGGTATTCTGTTTCCAGGTCTGAAATAAGAAGCAATTATGCTCCATCCATTCCTTAAGGCAAGGTTGTAGATTTACAGTGCCTGGGGGTGGGGGGGTGGGCAGGGGTTGCCGGGAGCCCGAAGCCGATTAACACCCCTTTTTTTGCAAAAGAATAAAAAAAATAACGGGGGAGGTCGTGTACAAATTCACAGCGTGAGGTTTGAAATCTGAAGCGCCGAGGTAATGCTCTCGCATCTCTGCACGGCGGTTGTGACATGACTTGTGGGGAAGGGTACATTTATATTTACAGTGAGGGGGAGGAAAGTATTTGATCCCCTGCTTAATTTGCCCGTTTGCCCTCTGACGACGAAATGACCAGTCCATAATTTTACAGTGGTACCTCGGGTTAAGTATTTAATTCATTCCAGAGGTCCGTACTTAACCTGAAACTGTTCTTAACCTGAAGCACCACTTTAGCTAATGGGGCCTCCCGCTGCTGCCGCACCACCGGAGCACGATTTCTGTTCTCATCCTGAAGCAAAGTTCTTAACCCGAGGTAATATTTCTGGGTTAGCGGAGTCTGTAACCTTAAGCGTCTGTAACCTGAAGCGTCTGTAACCCGAGGCACCACTGTAATCCCTTTTGTTTTGATTTCCCATCCTTGTGTCTGTGAGCCAGAGAACCTGCAAAAGAATAACAGAAAGCACTGTTGAGAATGTGCAAAAGGTAAAGGTAAAGGACCCCTGGACGGTTAAGTCCAGTCAAAGGTGACTATGGGGTTGTGGTGCTCATCTCGCTTTCAGGCTGAGGGAGCCGGCGTTTGTCCGCAGACAGCTTTCTGGTTTACGCAGCCAGCAGGACTAAACCGCTTCTGGCACAACGGGACTCCGTGACGGAAACCAGAGCACACGGAAATGCCGTTTACCTCCCCGCTGGAGCAGTACCTATTTATCTACTTGCACTTTGACGTGCTTTCGAACTGCTAGGTTGGCCGGAGCTGGGACTGATCAACGGGAGCTCACCCCGTCGTGGGGATTCGAACCGCCGACCTTTTTAATCGGCTATGGGAAAACCATAGCTTTAACTATACGGATCTTTGTTGGCAAGGTGATGTCTCTGCTTTTTAAGATGCTGCCTAGGTTTGTCTTATCGCTACCCGAAGGAGTCTCAAAGCGGCTAACAATCTCCTTTTCCTTCCTCCCCCACAACAAACACTCTGTGAGGTGAGTGGGGCTGAGAGACTTCAGAGAAGTGTGACTGGCCCAAGGTCACCCAGCAGCTGCATGTGGAGGAGCGGGGAAGCGAACCCGGTTCACCAGATTACGAGTCCACCGCTCTTAACCACTACACCACACTGAATAAATACAGCTAATCAATTTCTCTCTTTTTATATATATACATTTTTATTGGTTTTTTAAACATATCATTTCCAACAGTCATATAACATAACTTTTCATCTTATGCAATATTTTAGACTTTCATCAACACTTCTGATGATTTTTCGTTCTTTATCACTTATTCTGCATTTCTTAATTTCACTACAGTGGTGCCCCGCAAGACGAATGCCTCCTAAGATGGAAAACTCGCTAGACGAAAGGGTTTTCCGTTTTGGAGGTGCTTCGCAAAACGAATTTCCTATGGGCTTGCTTCGCAAGATGACAATGTCTTGCGAGTTCCTGCTGGTTTTTTCCCCTCCCCCCCTTTTTCTAAGCCGCTAAGCCGCTTATCAGCTGATCCGATCAGCAGATAAGCCGCTAATAGCGCTAATAGCGCTAATCCGCTAATCCATCAATGGGCTTGCTTCGCAAGACGAAAAAACCGCTAGACGAAGAGGATCACAGAACAGATTCTTTTCGTCTTGCGAGGCACCACTGTATTACTCTTAATTGTCATTAACTAATTATTCTCCTCATAGTCTTTCTTGCAATATTTCATATAATCCTCCTTACAAAACTTCTTGCAGTCCTACTGGCGTGATCTGTTCGTTACGATTACTTTCCAAATAGTTTGTATATTTACTCCAGTCTTCTAAGAATCTCTGGTCCCGCAGGTTTCAAATCCTTCCTGTTAATTTGTCACGTTCTGCAAAGTCCACCAATTTCATCCGCCATTCATCTTTCGTCGGTAATTCTTCTTGTTTCCATTTTTGTGCCAATAATATTCTCGCTGCCACAGGTAGTCAACTTCTGAGCCCTGCATGCCAGGGCACCGACTTGCCCCCCTCCCCCCATTGCAGGTAGGCGGAGGAGGAGCAGGGCCATGGGATTTGGGGGGAGTCCAGCCCCCTCCTTGTAAATTTTGGGGGTGCTGAAGACCCCTCAAACCCCCCACCTGGTGTGCTTACCTGCCTGCATCACACATACAATCCAGGGGACTGGGGGTTGGGGGTGTGTGAAAACTGAATTTCTGGTTTTTGCTTGTCTGTGTCCCGACGTGTCCATGTTTTGAAGCCTGCCCTACCGCAGATCCCCATCTCTTAAAGCAGATCTGAGGCCTGGATGAAATCTTCCTCAGCGCTTCGGGACCCGGGGTCTGGAAAAACCAAAGCGCCTGCGATTCCTTTCGTCTCATTAGAGGACGTGTAAACACGCGGGCCAATTTGCCGCGGCTTT
The DNA here is from genome assembly GCF_965112155.1 of Podarcis liolepis. Taxonomy (NCBI): domain Eukaryota; kingdom Metazoa; phylum Chordata; class Lepidosauria; order Squamata; family Lacertidae; genus Podarcis; species Podarcis liolepis. The sequence continues at coordinate 5,643,646 of NC_139572.1, read as the reverse complement.
AAACAAAAAAGGAGGAACAACAACAACCAGAAAATAAAATAAAAGCGCTCGTAGCTTCCCTTCCAAGAGCTCTGCTATTTATGGCGCAATTTTTCCATGCCCTAGTGCCAATCAAAATGAATTTTTCAGACTTCCACGGCCTCTTTTTTATGGTTCGTCATGGAAGAGGGAGCCAAAGGGCAAGAGGGAAGCAGCCATCGTCCTCTCGCTGGTTTTGAAGTCGGACGCAAACGGGTGGGTGGGCACTGGGATTCTACAGCTGCTCTTTGAGATGGGGCCGGTTCCCCTGGCTGCGTCTGGGGATGACGGCGGAGGTCCGCTGCCACTAAATCCACTTGACAATATTACTAACAACAGCAACAAGGCGGCCCCCTGAATCTGTGGGGTGCTTAGCTGCTGTGGGGCGGTCCGTCCTCCCCCCGCCTTTTCCCACCATGCCTTGAAAGATGCAGTCAAGAAGATGTATCACCCCTTTCTCAGTTTATGGCGCATTCCTCATCGCTCTCCGATTTCCCGGGGAAGGTGGCATAAGCACTGGGCCTTGGGGGGAGATTCGGAAAAGGCCGAGAGACCAGCAACAGACCAGCTGCGCTGAGAACAGGCAGATCAAGAATTTTCTCAGAGATTCCCCATCTCCGTGGGTATTCCTGCACGGCCTGTTTTCCCCGTGTTATACGGTTTTCTGCTTGCAGAGTCAGTTACAGAACTAAATACAGTGGTACCTCGGGTTAAGAATTAAATTCGTTCTGGAGGTCCGTTCTTAACCTGAAACTGCTTTTAACCTGAGGTACCACTTTAGCTGGGTGGCGCTGTGGGTTAAACCACAGAGCCTAGGACTTGCCGATCAGAAGGTCAGCGGTTCGAATCCCCGCGATGGGGTGAGCTCCCGTTGCTCGGTCCCTGCTCCTGCCAACCTAGCAGTTCAAAAGCACGTCAAAGTGCAACTAGATAAAGAGGTACCACTCCGGCGGGAAGGTAAACGGCATTTCTGTGCACTGCTCTTGCTCGCCAGAAGCAGCTTAGTCCTGCTGGCCACATGACCCGGAAGCTGTACGCCAGCTCCCTCGGACAATAAAGCGAGATGAGCGCCGCAACCCCAGAGTCGGTCACGACTGGACCTAATGGTCAGGGGTCCCTTTACCTTTACCACTTTAGCTAATGGGGCCTCCTGCTGCCACCGCACAATTTCTGTTCTCATCCTGAAGCAAAGTTCTTAACCCGAGGTACTATTTCTGGCTTAGCAGAGTCTGCAACCTGAAGCGTCAGTAATCTGAAGCATCTGTAACCAGAGGTACCACTGTACAGAATTTTTCTAAAACATGGAACTTGGGAAGGTATAACAGAAATGCTGGGAGCATTTGCCGAGACCACATAACACCGGTCCTGAGAGACCTACATTGGCTCCCGGGACATTTCCAAGCACAATTCAAAGTGTTGGTGCTGACCTTTAAAGCCCTAAATAGCCTCGGCCCAGTAGACCTGAAGGAGCGTCTCCACCCCCATTGTTCTGTCCAGACACTGAGGTCCAGCGCCAAGGGCCTTCTGCCGGTTCCCTCCCTGTGAGAAGTGAGGTTACAGAGGGCAGAGGGCCTTCTTGGTGGTGGCGCCCGCCCTGTGGAATGCCCTCCCATCAGATGTCAAGGAAATAAACAACTCCCTGACTTATAGAAGACATCTGAAGGCAGCCCTGTTTAGGGAAGTTTTTAATGTTTGATATTTTATCGTGTTTTTAATGTTCTGTTGGGAGCTGCCCAGAGTGGCTGGGGAAACCCAGCCAGATGGGCGGGATAATAATAATAATAATAATAATAATAATAATAATAATAATATATGCTTTAGTAACACAAAAGAATAGGACAGACAGCTTGGGTCTTGGTCCCACCAGGTGGGAATGTGGAAGAGGGCCTTCTCAGTGGTGGCTCCTCCCAGTAGATGGACAAAAGTGTCTCCTGTTGGGCTTGCGTATGGGGAGGGAAGAGGCCTGAGGCAGAGTCCCAATGGTCAGGGACACAGGTCCAGAAGGCCCCACTTGTCTCCCTTGTCTGATCTTCCTCGCCCCTAAAATAGAGGAACTGTCAAGGATTGAAAAGGAGAAAATTCCACTTCGCTATCCCAAGAATATGGCTTCCTTATTTTGGAGTTATTTGATACGGATTATAAAAAAGCTCTTCCTTGAACCGTTCCCAAACGAGCCACTAATGGAGTGATTACAAAATCTATCAAAGCAATCTTAGGATTTACCACCATATGTGTATGTCTGTGTTATGTGTGTTTGCGTGTCTCTGAAAACATTGCTGGAAGAGGGAGAAAGACAGGCTTCCAACTTCCAGCTGAGGTTGGAGCAAGTCTATAAAATCTTGCAACGGAAAACCGGCATCTCTCTTTAAGCATGTTGCTGTAATTTATAGTATGTTTGCTGGCTTGGCCACGAAGGTTTTGAGGCCAGATGTATTATTCCCCGCAGTTCTGGATCGTCGCAATAGTCAAATGACGAACAAAGGAAGAGGATAAGCACATCAACTGAGAGCTGGGCCATAAAGAAGGCTGATCGCCAAAGAATTGATGCTTTTGGATTATGGTGCTGGAGGAGACTCTTGAGAGTCCCATGGACTGCAAGAAGATCAAACCTCTCCATTCGGAAGGAAATCAGCCCTGAGTGCTCACTGCCAACCTACACTTTTATCATCATATAACTTTTTTCATAATATATCTAAATTCTTATATCTACCTTGCAACTATTACTGAAGTTCCTCGAATGCTGCAACAGAGTCTAAGCTACTATATTTATATTTCAAATATTCTTTGAAAACCTCCCAATTTGAGACAAATTCCTGTTTTGACTTAGTCTTTATTTTTTCTGATAGACCACCAAATTCAGCACATTCTGTCAGCTTTTGGATCCAACCTTGTTATTGTTTAGTCGTTTAGTCGTGTCCAACTCTTTGTGACCCCCTGGACCAGAGCATGCCAGGCACTCCTGTCTTCTGGGTCATGTGGCCAGCATGACTAAGCCGCTTCTGGTGAACCAGGGCAGCACACGGAAACACCGTTCACCTTCCCGCTGGAGCGGTACCTATTTATCTACTTGCACTTCGAACTGCTAGGTTGGCAGGAGCAGGGACCGAGCAACGGGAGCTCACCCCGTCACGGGGATTCAAACCACCGACCTTCTGATCGGCAAGTCCTAGGCTCTGTGGTTTAACCCACAGCGCCACTCCATTGACTGTCAACCGCTCTCTAGGGTTTTAGATGGGGCCTTCCTCAGCGCTACGTAAACTGCACCTGGGGTGTTCTGCATGTCAATCAAAGACTCTTTTGCTAAGCTACAATTCCTCTCCCGAACAGAGAACACTCTTCCTGTTGCTAAAGTGATATAGACCTTTCTGACACCTTCTCCTTCCAGATGCATTTACAGAAACTTAGCTTCTACAGATCATAGGAAGCAAGCTAAATATATTGCAGATTTTAATATTGCACAGCATGAAGCGACTGGATACAGAAAACGGAATCCCTTTGGAATAAAAAATATTCAGATTCAAAGCTTTACTAGGCTAGAACTTCTTCAAAACAGGTACAAAACATCAATGATACATCCAGATAATTCCATAATATCCAAGTACTGGTACTTCTTCTTAAGTATATGTAACATAATTACAATCAGAATAAAATTCAAATCTGTGTCTCTCCCATAGCTTGCATTAGTCTGCATCCAGCCTAAGGCTATGCAGCTGCTGGAGAGATTATCACATCCGTTGTTGTTTCTGTTACGTCCTGAGAAAGACCAACAGGCAACTCCCTTCAAGATGGAGATTTGCAACTGAATACCTTAATCGCATGATCTAAGGTTAAACACTCACATGAAGGCCTGCAGAGAACATCAACAGTTCCTTATCAACCCAGCTAGAGATTAGAGAGAGCTTCAGCATGCTTGAATGGAAATTTCCAATGTTAAACCCTTTCAGCGACATACATACAGGCATTCTTCATTTTGGTGTGCAGTTATACTTCACAAAAGGAACCCTGCTAGCAAGCTAGGGTCAGCTGGGGTCCCAAGACTTGGCTAGAAATTCCTTCTCTTCATTTCTGCAGCGCCAGTAAACAGCCCTTGCCCTGCAGTTTGTGAAGGGAGAAGGCATCTAATAAAGGTTTTGCTAAGCGATTATCACACTGGGTGTCGTGTTTTATTAGCATGGAAATTTGGCCCAGAAATTCCCGGAGCCGGCCTCTGCGTACGTGTAGTAGCTGGTTTTTGTCCTGTTTTGACCACTACAGGCTCAAGACGAATCCCCGAAGTCAGGACTGGAGACAACCCAAGAAGCAGACGGGCAAGGACTCCAAACCTTGTAAAAGTTTTTAACGCTTCCCCTCCAAACCCGAACTCTCCACGCTGTCCAAGCGACAAGGCGGCTCCTCTGGAGCAAGAAACTAGAGGTGGGGAATTTGCGGCCTCTCAGATCTTGCAAAACTTCAGTCCCAATCACCCCTGACCTGGCTGGTTCTAACCGGAGCTTGGAGTCCAGCAAAACTGGGGTGCGTCATTTTAGGGGGGCGAAACTTACTTTTTGCAGATTTCTTCAGTGAGGGGTCTTAAAAATACGTTTTTGGATGTGAGGAATTCAAATCTGCTATTATGTTTGTGACTGGGCAACATTCAGCTTGGTCGCTTGACGTAGAAGGACATTGCTTTCAGAAAACCAAAGTAATAGCATTTTACTTTCTGAACATCTCAGGTAATGAATAATACTAATAATAATAAATCTAACTGCAAGCACTTTGCAATAATTTTCAATGATTTCTACACGATTTTGCACACATTTTGCTCAACAAGCAAAAGCTAAATTGTGTGAATTTAACCAATATAACTTTTGATTTCCAAAATCTTATTGTCCCTGTTGTTTAAGGTGCCTGCCTGCCAGCCAGTCGTGCAGAAAACAACCCCTCTGCACTGCCACAAATCCAACTCAATGGTGTAACGTTGGAAAGTGTCGATCACCTCTCCTACCTGGGCAATTATCTTTCCACAAGGGCCAACACTGATGCTGAAATCCAGCATCGCCTGAGCTCTGCGAGTGCAGCTTTCTCCCGATTGAAGTGCAGACATTCACAAGAAAACCCCACCTTGGAAGAATGGCAGATGAAGGTGATAGAATATATGGGACTGGCAGAAATGACTGGCAGAATCCGAGACCAGGGAAAAGAGACGGCGGAAGAAGACTGGAAGAAATTTAAGAACTATCTTAAGAAACATTGTAAAATTAATGAATGTTAGAATGATGTGGTTTTAGAAATTAAGTGGATTACAGCTGTAAGGATTAAGTTAAAAGAAAAGAAAGGTTAAAAATTAGATAAAATTTAAGGGTGAGGATTTGCTGAATTAAAATCTGAAATTGGAATGCAGAAAGGGGAGGTATGAGGAGGTCGGAGAAGTAAGTTATAAGAAAATAAGGGTTTGAAATTATACTTGTTTTTTGTTTGTGTTTGTTTGTATTATTGTGTTTGTCTATATAATTTGTGAAACTTTAATAAATATCTTATAAAAAAAGACATTCACAAGGAAACCAAAATGCTTGTTTACAAAGCTATTGTACTACCAAACTTACTGCATGCTTGTGAAACATGGACCAACGCCATCTCCAACTCCTCGAAAGATTCCATCAACGGTGTCTCCGAAAAAAAATTACACATCACTTGGGAAGACAGGTGAACTAATGCCAGTGTACTGGATGAAGCAAAGGTCATCAGTGTTGAAGCAATGATTCTTCAACATCAACTTTGTTGGACTGGCCATGTTGTTCTGATGATCGTCTTCCGAAGCAACTCGTCTATTCCAAACTTAAAAATGGAAAGTGTGATGCTGGTGGTCAACAAAAGAGGTTCAAAGACTGTCTCAAGGCAAATCTTAAAAAAGGTAGTATAAACACCGACAACTGAGAAACACTGGCCTGTGAGCGTTCCAGTTGGAGAACAGCCTTGACCAAAGGTGTCATGGGCTTTGAAGATGCTCGAACTCAGGACGAAAGGGAGAAACATGCTAAGAGGAAGGCACGCTTGGCAAATCCACACCGTGATCAACTCCCTCCCGGAAACCAATGTCCCCACTGTGGAAGGACGTGTGGATCCAGAATTGGCCTCCACAGTCACTTACAGACTCACTGTTAAGACCATGTACATGGAAGACAATCTTACTCGGCTACGAGGGATCGCCAAAGAAGAAGAAGACCGTTCCACTGGGAAAACTGTCAGCGCTTTGAACGGTGCCGCACTGAAGGTGAAGAGAGCTTCCGTCTCTCGAATTCAGCTCCTGCTCACCCTTCTTTTCCCATTGACCCCAATGCCCCTGCCCGCAGCCACGGCCAACGGGGAGGCTGCAAGCAGAAGGGAAATCTCACCCCCTTTGTGATAGCTTTCTCAGCTGCCAGCGAGGAATGTTGATTTGCACGCTTTGTGGGGTCTTTGCCTTGAGCTGCTCCTGGCAGACCAGGCTGGCTCAGCTCCAACAAGCAACGAGGCTAAATCCCGCGCATTCCCAAAGTCTTGGGAGCCGGGTGGCGCAGTGGGTCAGTGCATCCGGCTGTTGACCAAAAGACTGGTGGTTCGAGCCCACCCAGGGAACGGCTGCGGGCAGGATTCCTGCGTGACATATTGCACCGATCCTGGTTTGACTGCACTGGCTACCAATGAGTTTCCGGGCCCAATTCAAAGTGCTGATTTATAATAATAATAATAATTTATTATTTATACCCCGCCCATCTGGCTGTGTTTTCCCCAGCCACTCTGGGCGGCTTCCAAAAGAATATTAAAATACTGTGATACATCAAACATTAAAAGCTTCCCTAAACAGGGCTGCCTTCAGATGTCTTCTAAAAGTCTGGTAGTTGTTCTCCTCTTTTACATCTGGTGGGAGGGCGTTCCACAGGGAGGGCGCCACCACCGAGAAGGCCCTCTGCCTGGTTCCCTGTAACTTGGCTTCTCGCAATGAGGGAACCACCAGAAGGCCCTCGGTGCTGGACCTCAGTGTCCGGGTAGAACGATGGAGGTGGAGACGCTCCTTCAGGTATAGGGGACCGAGGCCGTTTAGGGCTTTAAAGGTCAGCACCAACACTTTGAATTGTGCTCGGAAACGTACTGGGAGCCAATGGAGGTCTTTCAAGACCGGTGTTATATGGTCTTTAACCTATAAAGCCTTAAATGGCTCAGGATAGCAATACCTCAAGGACCGCCTCTTTCCATATGATCCTACCCGGTCCTTGAGATCATCTTCTGAGGCCCTCCTTTGTGTGTCTCCTCCTTGAGAGGTCCAGAGGGTGGCAATGCAAGAACAGGGCCTTCTCTGCAGTGGCTTCCCATCTGTGGAATACTCTCCCCAGGGAAGTTCGCCTGGTGCCTTCTTTAAACACCTTTAGGCACCAGGCAAAAACATTCCTCTTTAACTAGGCATTTGGTTGATCCGATTTACACCCTATGCCATTTAAAAATGTGGTTCTTTTGACAAATTGAAATTGCAGAGTTTTGAGAAATTAAAAAATAAAGTGAGAGATTGGCTTCCTTATTATCAGATAATGGAGGCATACAACTTGGATAAGAAAACTGGCTTCCAGGTGGAAAAATCAAAACTAGAGACAGAACTGTTAGAACCCAAAACTAAGAATTTGTCAAGAATGTATAACTTGCTGTTGAAATGGAATACTCAGGATGAAACGGTGAAATCTGCTATGATCAAATGGGCACAAGATGTTGGACATAATATTATGTTTGCTGACTGGGAACAGTTATGAACCACAGGTATGAAGTTTACGGCATGTAATGCCCTAAGAGAGAATATTATGAAAATGATATACAGGTGGTACATGACCCCAGTCAAGCTTGCAAAAATCTATCATCTGCCCGATAACAAATGTTGGAAATGTAAAGAAACTGAAGATACATTCTTTCACCTTTGGTGGACGTGCCCAAGGATTAAGGCTTTCTGGGAAATGATCTATAATGAACTGAAAAAGGTATTTAAATATACCTTCTTGAAGAAACCAGAGGCCTTTCTTCTGGGCATTGTCGGCCAATCTTCTTCTTCTTCTTACTGGGATGCTGAAACTTTGGCCTGATCTTTATAGAGCAGAAAAGTACCAAGGGCTCATAGCCATGATGACCCACCCTGTTTAAGGACAGCAGGCCTGATGGAGCAGGCCAAAAATAAAGAGAGAAAAGTCTATCGCTTCGATGCCATGTTTGCGAGCTTCCCAGAGGCTGTCCACTCTTGGAAACAGGAAACTGGACCGATGTGTTTTAGGCACGACCAGACAAAGCAGCTCTTATCTGCTTCCTCATCTCTGTTTGCTGCGGCTTTTTCAACCGCAGAGGTGGCTCTGGGAGGCGTCTGCGCTCCCTTCCAATTTGTCAAAAGGAAACCCGTAAATGCACATCAGTCGTATTGGGGGAAATACCCTTTTCCTCCCCACGGCCGACTTCACACGCCCTTGTTTTTGGCAAGCCTCCTGATTGCTCCACATTTGGGGCAGGCGGAAGCAAGTCCCTCGCCCCGTAAACGCACCCAGTGTCACAGCAAGGAAAACCCTACAGTGCATTTTTGAAGACAGGCTTGCCATTTATTCAGGGTTACGCCTGATCCTCTGTTCCAGGGGTCAGCAAACTTTTTCAGCAGGGGGCCGGTCCCCTGTCCCTCAGACCTTTTGGGGGGCTGGACTATATTTTGAAAAAATAAATGAATGAATGAATTCCTATGCCCCACAAAGAACCCAGAGACACATTTTAAATAAAAGGACACATTCTACTCATGTAAAAACACCAGGCAGGCCCCACAAATAACCTATTTGTCTACTTGCACTTTGACGTGCTTTTGAATTGCTAGGTTGGCAGAAGCAGGGACCGACAACGGGAGCTCACCCCGTCGCGGGGATTCGAACCACCGACCTTCTGATCGGCAAGTCCTAGGCTCTGTGGTTTAACCCACAGCGCCAGCCGCATCCCACTGGCATTGGTAGAACCATGCAAAAATCGCAAGGCACAGGCAAGCTGACCAGGAAGACCAGTGGGGTCTGAGTCTTGCCAGCAAGCTCCCTGATGGAGAGGACTCCTTTGCTCATCCTGGATGCAGGATCACGACCCTATTGCAGGGATAAGAGGATTCAGTGCCTCCAAACCCAGGACGGAGAATTTGGGAAGTTTCCCCCTACCCGCAAGGTGGCTCGCACCAAGTTTATTTTCCTTCCGCTCCAGGCCTGGCAAGTGCCGATGTCCTAGTAGCCGTCAATGGCAGAGCAGGGTAAAGACAGGTCACCCATGGCAATGTCGTCTCTTCACACTCGGGGAAAGGGGAGCAAGCGGAACAGTCTTGCCCCGAGGATATTGGCAGAGCGGAGGCAGCCCTGCCTTGAACACCTTTTCCAGAACACAACATCGCAGCCTGCCAAAATCTAATGTGTCTCTTGGAGCGCCTTCTCGGTTGCACAAGTCTCTGCAATCTCCCCGATCGAAAGTTTCCTTCCTCTGTTGGCTCCTGGCTTGCAAAGAGTTCGCTCTAAGATTAAGCAATTGGGAGAGAAACCGAACCGAATCACAGCGAGAGAGGACAGCTGCCCACCAGCCCATCGAGGTCAGTGTTGTCAGCACCAACTGGCAACAGCATCCCAGCATCTCAGGCAGAGGCCAATGGCAAACCTTCCTGGTGATGCCGAGCTGCTTGTCTTCTGCTGTGTTGTGTACAAACACCCTGTTGATCGCAGCTAAGAAGCTCAAAATATTCACGTTGAATCCTGACAAGACAGAAGTCCTGTTTTGGGAGGACAGGGGGCGGGCCGGTGTGGAGGACTCCCTGGTCCTGAATGGGGTAACTGTGCCCCTGAAGGACCAGGTGCGCAGCCTGGGAGTCATTTTGGACTCATAGCTATCCATGGAGGTGCAGGTCAATTATGTGTCCAGGGCAGCTGTCTACCAGCTCCATCTGGTACGCAGGATGAGACCCTCCCTGCCTGCAGACTGTCTGTCCAGAGTGGTCCATGCTCTGGTTATCTTCCGCTTCAGCTGGCTGGATCTGATGGTTTTGTGGGATGTGAAACACAAGAGCAGTCAAGTACATTCCTAGATTGAACATGTTTACACATGGGGAGGAATGTTTGTCCAGCCAGCAGGTGAACTTCTTGTTTCCTTCTGGGCTGGGACAGACTTCCTCTGCATGGGACTAGAGGTGGGTGTGGCCTCACCTGTGCAGGTAATGACAAAAGCACAGGGCAGGGCGGCCATCTCTCTCTTTTTGACTACATGCATCGAAGAAGCAACATCTGCTTAGCCAATGATGCTCTCTTGGCCAAGAGAGGACAAAGGGACTGTCTCTTTATGGGATAGTTTCCAGGTGTATGTTACTTTTCTAAGATAAGTCTGCCTTCTGGGATCCAATTGTAAACAGAATGTGAGTACAGTGGTACCTCAGGTAACATACGCTTCAGGTTACATATGCTTCAGGTTACAGACTCTGCTAACTAAGAAATAGTACTTTGGGTTAAGAACTTTGCTTCAGGATGAGAACAGAAATCGTGCTCCGGAGGCGCAGTGGCAGCAGGAGGCCCCATGAGCTAAAGTGGTGCTTCAGGTTAAGAACGGTTTCAGGTTAAGAACAAACATTCGGAACGAATTAAGTACTTAACCCGAGGTATCGCTGTAAACTGTTTTTATACTTTTATAGAAGATTGTGTCATGTCTTTTATGAGGGAATAAGGGGAAAATACCAGAACAGTTATTATAGAGGCTTTAGCGAGCCTGAGAAAACGCATCCGCTGTGAGTTTAAAAGGGGGAATGTTACTCTGCTAAATTGTGAACTTGTTAACACAAGTTGGAAAGGCTATTATCAGACAATATACCACCGGTATGAAATTTACGGCATGTAATGCCTTAAGGGAGAATATTATGAAAATGATTTATAGGTGGTACATGACCCCAGTCAAGCTTGCAAAAAATTATCATTTGCCCGATAATAAATGTTGGAAATGTAAAGAAACCGAAGGTACATTCTTTCACCTTTGGTGGACGTGCCCAAAGATTAAGGCTTTCTGGGAAATGATATATAATGAACTGAAAAGGGTATTTAAATATACCTTTCTGAAGAAACCAGAGGCCTTCCTCCTGGGCATAGTCGGCCAATTGGTGCCAAAGAAAGACAGAATATTTTTTATGTACGCAACAACGGCAGCAAGAATACTTATTGCAAAGTACTGGAAGACACAAGATCTACCCACCCTGGAAGAATGGCAGATGAAGGTAATGGATTACATGGAACTGGCGGAAATGACTGGCAGAATCCGAAACCAGGGAGGAGAGATTTAAGGACTATCTTGGGAAATATTATAAAATTTGTGAATGTTAGATTGATGTTGGACTGAATCTAAGTGGTTACCAGCTGTAATGATTAAGATAATTGGGGGGGGGGGGAGAGAAGAAAGAAAGGTGTAAAACTAAGTGAAAATTGAGGATGAGGATTTGCTGAGTGAATAATTTGAATTGGAATACAAAAAGGGGAGGTATGAGGAGGTCCGAGAAATAAGTTAAAAGAAAATAAGTGAAGGAAATTATATGTGTTTTTAATTTTTGTATTTTAATTTTTGTTTTTTGTCTTTTTTTTGTATAAATCTGGAAAAGTTAATAAATATTTTTTTAAAAAATAAATAAATAACCAAACAATATATAATCTCCTGCGTCTCTGAACATTCCCACAGCATTCTGGAGCCCCGCAACGGCACCTGAAGGCCACAGGCTCCTCATGAGGGATTCCCAGTGCTGAGATATTTTGCACCGGCCCTGCCAGAACCACAGTGACCTTCGCGCCAGGAGAGCTCTCATGGGAACATGGTGGGTCTGGTAATGCAGATCAGCTGTAGCAGCGGTGACCTCATGGAAGACTGCCGGGCGATAATTAAAACGATTCCCTCCGTCACTTTATAAAAGTGCCTCGGGGTACCCACACCCCATCCCCTTTGTGGTGTAGCCTTAATGACACAAGCTTACCCATGTTTCTCCCGGAGCTGTCAGCGAGGTTTCGCGAAACACCCCAAGCCAGCTTGGAAGGAAAATCTGTTCGCAAATTTGATTCCCGCTCCCACGTCCCTCTTTGCCGCCTTTTAGGGGATTCATCAAGCGTTGTTTCGGTGGGTGTTGAAAAATGGACACATGCACACACCGCTCTCACGCACGGCAAAAGCAGTTGCCGAGTTTGGCTCCTCTACAAATCTTGTCTCTCTTTCCCCTCCTTTTTTTAAACTGACAATACTTTGGAAGATGTTCGTTTACTCGGGAACGGAAATGAGTTGTATACCTTTCCCCCCAGCAGCACGTGCCCACAACAGCCACCCGAATATTACTTGCTAAAAATTGGTAAACACAAGAATTACAGTGGTGCCCCGTAAGACGAATGCCTCGCAAGACGGAAAACTCGCTAGATGAAAGAGTTTTCCGTTTTGGAGGTGCTTCACAAAACGAATCTCCTATGGGCTTGCTTTGCAAGACGACAATGTCTTGCGAGTTCCTGCGGGTTTTCCCCCCTCCCCCTTTTTCTAAGCCGCTAAGCCGCTTATCAGCTGATCCGATAAGCCGATAAGCCGCTAAAAGCCGCTAATAGCGCTAATCCGCTAATCCGTCAATGGGCTTGCTTCGCAAGATGAAAAAACCGCTAGACGAAGAGAATCACAGAACGGATTCTTTTCGTCTTGCGAGGCACCACTGTACCAACAACGGAAGATTGGCAGATGAAGATGATGGACTTTTCAGAGCTAGATGATCTGACTGGAAGAATCCACAACCAGAAAGAAGAGGAGTTTCAAGAGGACTGGAGGAAATTCAAGGACTATTTGAATAAATATTGTAATATAAAAAATTAGAAATGACTTGAAAGAAACAAATAGGCCTAGGATAAATTAAGTTATAATTAAATAAATGGGATTCAGAATGTTAAGAAAAGTGAATAAGATGACTATAATTGGAAATTGTTTTAGTTTAATAATGATATTGGAAAGCTGTTACTTTTAAATTACAAGGAAACTCAGAAGGGAGGGATTTGAGGAAGTCAACCAAGATGTTTAAAAAGTTGGATTTGTGAAGAATTAAGTTTGTTATTATTGTCTGTTTGTTTACTGTTCCCCCCTTCCCCCCCTTTCTTCTTTCTTCTTTTTCCTTTTCTGTTTTTGTGTATCATTTTGCTTTGTGGTTTGTGTTATCACGGTGGAAAATTTAATTAAAAAAAATATATTTTTTTTTAAAAGGAAAAGCAGCCCGTGTTTGTATGTGCACGCGAAACAGAACAGCAAAAAAAGCAGCATACACAAGAGGTGAATTTACTCAGAAGTAATCCCCACTAACTTTAAAAAAGCCTTCTTCGCAAATGTTCGCAACAGGATTGCAGAGAGGGATATAAACTTCTATGCAGCCCTGGGTTTGTTGCAATCGGTGCTGTTTCCGCTCAGCTGCAGTTCGGCTTCTGCAAACGCCTACATTGCCCATCTTTGCTGTGCCCAAAATGAATGTAATTGATTATGTAATTAACTTCAGTGTAGCTCACGCGGTTAGACTGTGGTGCTGCTGGTTAGAGCAAAGTAAACGGCTTTTCTGTGCGCTCTGGTTTCCGTCACGGTGTCCTGTTGTGCCAGAAGCGGTTGAGTGGCCTGCTGGCCACATGACCCCAGAAAGCTGTCTGTGGACAAAGGCTGGCTCCCTCGGCCTGAAAGTGAGATGAGCGCCGCAACCCCATAGTCGCCTTTGATTGGACTTAGCCGCCCAGGGGATCTTAACCTTTTTACCTTTGTATAACTGTACGAGAGAGAATGTGGGGTTTCCTCTCTGAGCACACCAGTTTTGCCTTAGGCCCCTGACACCTTACCTCAGTGGCCCTCAGAGGAAAACGTCCCCCTTCCCTGGTGTTAAAAGGGCCGCTGGTTCTGGCAGGAGGAAGGCATCTCAAACCAATTTGCATGAGTCAAATTCCCCCCAACCCATAACCGACTCTGTCAGTTTGTCCGTCCCCACAAGTCTGTGGCCTTATAAAATATTACTAGAAATGGAGGGTTAAGAAGATCAGTTAAAAGAGGTGTGGGGAAAGGCGACAACAGGTCAGATAGATAGTCACAGCTGGGGGAAATTATGGGAGAAACCTACGTTGAAAATGCTGTCTGTAAGAATAAAAGAAAATTATTATTCGGGTGGCGCTGTGGGTTAAACCACAGAGCCTAGGACTTGCCGATCAGAAGGTCGGTGATTCGAATCCCCGTGACGGGGTAAGCTCCCATTGCTTGGTCCCTGCTCCTGCCCACCTAGCAGTTCGAAAGCACGTCAAAGTGCAAGTAGATAAATAGGTACCGCTCCAGCGGGAAGGTAAACGGCATTTCCGTGCGCTGCTCTGGTTCGCCAGAAGCGGCTTAGTCCTGCTGGCCACATGACCTGGGAGCTGTACGCCGGCTCCCTCGGCCAGTAAAGCAAGATGAGCGCCGCAACCCCAGAGTCGGCCACGACCGGACCTAATGGTCAGGGGTCCCTTTACCTTTATTATAAATTAATTTGGAGATGGTATTCAACACCGGTCAGATTAAATCAAATAAACAAGAAATATTCGGTGTTATGTTGGAAGGGGTGCCAGGAAAACAGGGAATTATGTTTACATGTGGTGGGGGTGTAAATATGTACAATTTTTCTGGCAAAAGGTGTAACAGGAAGGAGGTAACAGAAATCACCGGGTTAAAGCTGACCGAAAGTCCAGAGATAGCATTATTATCAATTTACGATGGGGTGGAAGGTTCGCAGGCTAGTAAGGGCTTGCTCACAAATTTATTGACAGCTGCACAAATTATGATAGCCAGGAAGCGGCAGGGGCCAGCAGAATATAAAATGGAAGAATGGTATAAAGTGTCGTGGGGTATAGCTATTAACGATAAATTAACATGTGCCATTAAGGTAAGACGGGGAATATGCAGAAGAAATGATTCTGAGGAGATATGGAAGGTGTCTGTTGAATTTGTACCGTTAAAACAGAAAGGGGCCGTCAAACCATCGCAAAAGGTGTTGACATTTTGGGAGGCTGGCTAGTTACAACGGAATGGTCTCGGGTCTGTGGGGTGCACATTTTTCTTCTGATTTATTTATGATTATTCCTTTGTCAAAAAAGAAAGAAGATAAAACTCAAGTCTGTGGCCACAACTGGGACCTTAACAGGAACGGATTCCATGCTCTTAATTGTGTGCCATTAGCTAATCTCCTGCACACCAGCTCCGTGGAGGCGGCCCGAGTTCTAGTCTTACGGAAGTCGGAGAAAATCTCTCTCTCTCTCCTGTTTATCCAGCCCAGGCATCATTTTATAAACCTCTCCCCAAAGTCATATTTCTCCTAACCCCCCGGGATCTTCCATGTAGGGCAAACCATCGATCATGTTGGCTGCTCCACCCCCCTGTGCAATTTTCCACCTCCTTCACCCCTTCTTCCGCGAGCCAGACTCTCCGGACATCGCCTTCCAAGATGGCCATTGCCAATCTTAGTTGCCTCCCCCTCCCCGGCCCACCCAAAGCCCCTCTTCATTGTTATTGCTGTGGAAGACCTGGCGGCACTTTCCTGTTTTAAAGAAATAAGATTTATGAGACTCCAAAGATGCTTAATAAAATATTTACAGAGCGTGGCTTTGGATGTGGGAGAGAGGGCCTGGCGCTCTACCCAAACCCTTTCTGCTCCTGCCGCTGTCAGAAATCTGGGTGGCACAAGGCGCGGTAATATAAACGGAACATTTTTCCATTCCCCTAAACTCTATAAATCTTCAGGGCTGTCTAAAGGCACTTTGTTTTCTGGGGAGGGGGAGGACGGAGGAAGGAAGGAAGGAAGGAAGGAAGGAAGGAAGGAAGGAAGGAAGGAAGGAAGGAAGGAAGGAAGGACACCTTCACATCTTTTCCAGGGGGTCCATTTCCCTGGCCCCACGACATTCACGATTCATACTGGAAGCCTAGTGTGTAGTCCTTAAGGTCTGAAAAATTTTGCGGTTCTATAGCTCACTGTGTGACTTGAGCTGTTGCCAGTTCCGAATGCTGCAGTTTGACTGAACGAAGTTCCCCGAATTAGTTCAAAACCCACTCCCTCTGAACTACAACTGAAAGTACCATATTTTTTGCTCTATAAGACGCACCAGACCACAAGACGCACCTAGTTTTTGGAGGAGGGAAACAAGAAAAAAAATATTCTGAATCTCAGAAGCCAGAACAGCAAGAGGGATCGCTGCGCAGCGAAAGCAGCAATCCCTCTTGCCGTTCTGGCTTCTGGGATAGCTGAGCAGCCTGCATTCGCTCCATAAGACGCACACACATTTCCCCTTACTTTTTAGGAGGGGAAAAGTGAGTCTTATAGAGCAAAAAATACGGTAATTCCCAGGACTGACCGAATCAAGTTTGTTTGGGGACAGAAGTTTGAACTATTTCGACTTAATCCAGATCAATGGAAGTAAGAGTACCGCTCTATTCTGCCTTAGTCAGGCCACACCTGGAATACTGCGTCCAGTTCTGGGCACCACAATTTTAGAAGGATGTTGACAAGCTGCGAGGTGTGCAGAGGAGGCCAAAGGAATTTGTTTATATTTTTTTTCAAAATATAGTCCGGCCTGCCACATGGTCCGAGGGACGGTGGACCGGCCCATGGCTGAAAAAGGTTGCTGACCCCTGACCTAAGCAATTGGAAGGACGGACTCTTACCTTTGCACCAAGTGAATGGCGGCAGAGAAGGGTGATGGGCTCTCATTCCTCTTGCATCTCGCCCTCTTTTGTTGGCGAGCTCCGATTCTGGCTCCCGTCCCGTAAGCAGGAAAGGGGGGAAAGCGATGCAATGGATGGCAAGGATGAGTTGATTTCGGGAAAGGGTCTTTGAGATTGCCGGGTGCAGCCGACATCGCTCCTAGTGGTGCAGCAATGAAACTGCTGCCACATTGGCAGAGCTAAGCAGGGTCCAGTGTGGTTTCGAATTGGATGGGAGACCGCGTGTTGAGATTCCTGCATTGCAGAGCGTTGGACTAGTTGACTCTTCCAAATATGATTCTATGCCCCTCGGGGTCCTTTCCAAATCTACAATTGTCTGCCCCTGGAATCTGGTGTTTCCATTGTCCTGGTTGGTAGCAATAGGGAGAGAAAGTGGTTTTTTCCCCCTTCACTAGGTTGGCATGCAAAAGGAAGCTTTGCAGATCTCGGGGCTGTGGGAATGTTCAGGGATGCAGGAGAGGATATATTGTTTGATTATAGCCTTTCCAACTTGTGTTAACAAGTTCACAATTTAGCAGAGTAACATTCCCCCTTTTAAGCTTGCAGCGGATGCCTTTGCCCAGGCTAGCTAAAGCCTCTATGATAACTGTTCTGGTAAAGGTAAAGGTAAAGGGACCCCTGACCATTAGGTCCAATCGTGGCCGACTCTGGGGTTGCGGCGCTCATCTCTCATTATTGGCCGAGGGAGCCGGCATACAGCTTCCGGGTCATGTGGCCAGCAGGACTAAGCCGCTTCTGGCGAACCAGAGCAGCGCACGGAAACACTGTCTACCTTCCCGCCGGAGTGGTACCTATTTATCTGCTTGCACTTTGACGTGCTTTCAAACTTCTAGGTTGGCAGGAGCAGGGACCAAGCAACGGGAGCTCACCCCGTCGCGGGGATTCGAACCACCGACCTTCTGATCGGCAAGTCCTAGGCTCTGTGGTTTAACCCACAGCGACACAGGCGTCCCTTAACTGTTCTGGTATTTTCCCCTTATTCCCTCATAAAAGATAAGACATGACACAGTCTTCTGTAAAAGTATAAAAAGAGTTTACTCACATTCTGTTCACAATCGGATCCCAGAAGGCAGACTTAGCTTAGAAAAGTAACATACACCTGGAAACTATCCCATAAAGAGACAGTCCCTTTGTCTTCTCTTGGCCAAGAGAGCATCTTTGGCTAAGCAGATGCTGCTTCTTCGATGCATGTAGTCAAAGAGAGAGAGATGGCCGCCCTGCCCTGTGCTTTTGTCATTACCTGCACAGGTGAGGCCATGCCCACCTCTAGTCCCATGCAGAGGAAGTCTGTCCCAGCCCAGAAGGAAACAGGTAGTTTACCTGCTGGCTGGACAAACGTTCCTCCCCATGTGTAAACATGTTCAATCTAGGAATGTACTTGACTGCTCTTGTGTTTCACATCCTACAAAACCATCAGATCCAGCCAGCTGAAGCAGAAGATAACCAGAGCATGGACCACTCTGGCCAGACAGTCTGCAGGCAGGGAGGGTCTCAGCCTGCGTATCAGATGGAGCTGGTAGACAGCTGCCCTGGACACAAAATTGACCTGCACCTCCATGGATAGCTATGAGTCCAAAATGACTCCCAGGCTGCGCACCTGGTCCTTCAGGGGCACAGTTACCCCATTCAGGACCAGGGAGTCCTCCACACTTGCCCGCCCCCTGTCCTCCCAAAACAGGACTTCTGTCTTGTCAGGATTCAACCTCAATCTGTGGAGCTTCTTAGCTGCGATCAACAGGGTGTTTGTACACAACACAGCAGAAGACAAGCAACTCGACATCACCAGGAAGGTTTGCCACTGGCCTCTGCCTGAGATGCTGGGATGCTGTTGCCAGTTCGTGCCAACAACACTGACCTCAATGGGCTGGTGGGCTGCTGTCCTCTCTCGCTGTGATTCAGTTCGTTTTCTCTCCCACTTGTTTAAGCTTAGAGCGGACTCTTTGCAAGCCCCGAGCCAACAGAGGAAGGAAACTGTCAGGAAACTGACATCAGAGCAACAGGAGAAGGAGAGGCTCTCCGATTCTGCAGGGGAAGGTACAAGCACTAGGGGGAGACGCAGCTTGATGGAGGGGGAAGGAAATCAGCGTAACACCAAGGATCCAGGAGAGCAAATGGGGGAAGAGGGGGAAGGGCTCCGGGATTCTTCCTTGGAAGTCAGCAAGGAGAGCACTGGTCCTCCACTACCCACGCCCTCCCTGCGCAGGAGACTCCCGCGCAATGAGAGGCGGAGACGATTGGGTGTCAAACAGCTTTTATGCTGGAAAAGTTTTAAGAAACGCCCACAGACAGATTCTGCTAGCGACTGAGGCAGCCACGCGGAGATGGGCTGTGCAGTCAGGACGGTTTAACCCAGGCAGTTAAGCTCCCAAACGGGGACAGTTTACGCACGAGTAACTCCAAACCACTACAGAAACCTTCGATCGGGGAGATTGCAGAGGCTCTAGGAATGCTGTACTTGACTGCTCTTGTGTTTCACATCCCACAGGGACTCCCTTCGTTGGATCTGCTCTGGCAGACCAGCTTCATCGGGTGTCCTCTCTCCACAATTGTCACCTGGGGGGGGGGCGGCCATTCCCTCAGTGGGAAACACGGGAAGCAGCAGTGCTCTCACTCCACCAGCTTTGCTGGACGCCCAGCTCCTGCCCCTGAATCTCTGGGTTGGGGGTTCGAGCCCCAGCTTGGGCAAAAACAACACCACTATGTATTGCATGGGGTTGGAGTAGGTGACCCAAACGGTCCTTTCCAACTCTACCATTCTACGGTTCTATAACTGTGCCACCTGGTCAACGGTTTAGAAATCGAGTTTTGATGTTCCTCATCCCTCCCTGTTCCTTTTTCCTCGCGTGTTGTGTGATGATGATGATGGTGGTGGTGATTATTATTTTCCCCCAGATTGTAAGCCTGTGGGTAGAAACTGTCTTGTTTTGTATGGAAGCGACTCTGGGAGCCTTTTGGAGAGCAGGGGTAAGGTAAAGGTAAAGGGACCCCTGACCATTAGGTCCAGTCGTGACTGACACTGGGGTTGCGGCGCTCATCTCGCTTTATTGGATTAATTGATACGTATAATCTGGAATACTTAATGTGATTTGATTGGATTGTTAAAATGGAAAACTTAATAAAAATGATTTTTTAAAAAAAGTTTGTTATTGGTATGAGCTTTCGTGTGCATGCAAATGAAAACTCATACCAATAACAAACTCTCTAAGGTGCTACTGGAAGGAATGTTTTTTATGTTGTTTCGACTACGGCAGACCAACACGGCTACCTACCTATATTATACATCTCAACTATGAGCTGAAAGGAGCATGGCAGGGTTAACTATGCCCTACTCAAAGTAAAGGTAAAGGGACCCCTGACCATTAGGTCCAGTCGTGGCCGACTCTGGGGTTGCGGCGCTCATCTCGCTTTACTGGCCGAGGGAGCCAGCGTACAGCTTCCGGGTCATGTGGCCAGCATGACTAAGCCGCTTCTGGCGAACCAGAGCAATGCATGGAAATGCCGTTTACCTTCCCGCCGGAGTGGTACCTATTGATCTACTTGCACTTTGATGTGCTTTCAAACTGCTAGGTTGGCAGGAGCAGGGACCGAGCAACGGGAGCTCACCCCGTCATTGTGGGGATTCGAACCGCCGACCTTCTGATCGGCAAGTCCTAGGCTCTGTGGTTCAACCCACAGACCCACTGAAATTAACGAACCTCAGTTCTTATCTATGAACTTCGACGACTCTACCCTTGTAGAATGCCACCCATTGTATCTTCATCCTGATGCAGAATCAACACACCACACCAATTGCTTTTGTTCAGTTATTCCTCTCTTTTTTAATCATTTCCCCCCCATGCCAACATCGCGTTTGGTTCTTAAGGCGTTTGCTTCTTCCTCCAAGAACTCGTATGCTTTCGGCCGAGAAATAAATGGTAAAAGAAAAATGTACCTGAAAGGCAAGCAAAGGTTGACATCGTTTTGCACAATAAATTAGGAGAGGGGTGGGAATAAGATGGAGAAGCCCTCAGCGCAATAGGTAGGATATATTTTAGGGTACCTAAATAAATATCATAAGTTACTTTGAATAAATAGAGCTCAGCATAATATACAGTGGAATTGCATCAACTTCTCAAGGTAAATCGATGGGCGGTGTTGACACCAGGTTTGGGAAACCCTCAAAGCTCCTTAGAAACACAGATTGTTGGCTTTTGCCAGGCCCATCTAACTCAATATTGTCTACACGGGCCGGCAGAAGCTCTCCAGAGTTTTGTTTTTCCCAACACTAAGTGGAGACCACGTGCTCTACAACTGAACTATAGCCCTTCCCCCAGCACATCTCTAGATCGCAGGGAAATAATACATTGCGACAGCAGCCCTTTCCATGTTCAGAAATTTCTTAATGAGAACCAGTAGTCATCGATGGCTTTTGATGGCTGGTGGCGGCTAGCTATGACACAGCTGCAGGTCTGGGACTGAAAGGAAATGGTTCGGAAGTTGGGATGTCGCCAGCAGGGGTGCCAAGTTGAACAAAATCTATAAAAGAGGGAAGACAGGGTGCAGCAATAATATTATATATATAAAAAAATACCACGGGAAATGGGATGGGAAGTTGATAGAACCAACAAAAATAAATTATTATGTATTGGAATTTTATGTGAAATTTGTGGGAATTTAATAAAACTTGAATGGCAACGCCCATCAGCTGGGGGGCTCAAATATTTTGTGGCAGCCAGCAAGGCATAATAATAATAATAATAATAATAATAATAATAATAATAATAATATGTTTATACCCTGCCCATCTGGCTGGGTTTCCCCAGCCACTCTGGGCAGCTCCCAACACAATATTAAAAACACATTAAAACATCAAACATTAAAAGCT
Organism: Podarcis liolepis; assembly: GCF_965112155.1. NCBI lineage: Eukaryota > Metazoa > Chordata > Lepidosauria > Squamata > Lacertidae > Podarcis > Podarcis liolepis. The sequence goes on along the minus strand of NC_139572.1, from coordinate 5,622,009 downwards.
TCCCTAAACAGGGCTGCCTTCAGATGTCTTCTAAATGTCAGGTAGTTGTTTATTTCCTTGCCATCTGGTGGGAGGGCGTTCCACAGGGCGGGTGCCACCACCGAGAAGGCCCTCTGCCTGGTTCCCTGCAACCTCACTTCTCGCAGGGAGGGAACCACCAGAAGGCCCTCGGAGCTGGACCTCAGTGTTCGGGCTGAACGATGGGGGTGGAGACGCTCCTTCAGGCTGTTTAGGACTTGAAAGGTCAGCACCAACACTTTCTGCTTGGAAACGTACTGGGAGCCAATGTAGGTATCTCGGGACGATGTTACATGGTCCTGGTGGCCGCTCCCAGTCACCAGTCTAGCTGCCACATTCTGGATTACTTGCAGTTTCCAGGTCACCTTCAAAGGTAGCCCCACAGAGAGCGCATGGCAGTAGTCCAAGCGGGAGATAACTAGAGGCGTAATCCCCAAGATAAGGGGATCCAGAGGGGGGAAGAATCTTTGATAGTGCTTTGATACCATCTCCAGAACCACGTGGGGAAGGGATGGATGGGAGGGAAAGCTGGTGGGGAAGTGGAGAGGCAAAACACACACCCCCATCCCAAATAGTAAAGGTAAAGGGACCCCTGACCATTAGGTCCAGTCGTGGCCAACTCTGGGGTTGCGGCACTCATCTTCTCCCTTAATGGCCGAGGGAGCCGGCGTACAGCTTCTGGGTCATGTGGCCAGCAGGACTAAGCCACTTCTGGCGAACCAGAGCAGTGCATGGAAACGCTGTTTACCTTCCCGCCGGAGCGGTACCTATTTATCTACTTGCACTTTGACGTTCTTTCGAACTGCTAGGTTGACAGGAGCAGGGACCGAGCAACGGGAGCTCACCCCGTCATTGCGGGGATTCGAACCACCGACCTTCTGATCGACAAGTCCTAGGCTCTGTTGTTTAACCCACAGCGCCACCCACGTCCCGTTCCCATCCCAAATATTTTCTCCAAATTGGCCCTTCTCAAGAACATTTTTCTGGAGATGTCATGTTCGTGGATGCAATCCTGGCCTGCGGTTTGGACCTCTCGTTGCCCAACAATGTCAGCGCTCTGTGGGTTGATGTCATCTGGACGCTTCTGGGGCAGTGGAGCCAAAGAAAAGACAGAAACCTGGAAAGGGGCCTTCACTACATTGCTACTCTCTCCCAAACATCTGTATCGGGACTCTTATTGAACGGAGGCCTTTCCTGGACGACGATTAGCAAAACAAAACAGAATAGAACGTGGGTGGGGTGGGGTGGGAGGGACAAAAAAGGAAAGATGGCAAGAATAAAAGGGAGCCTTTTCACGTACAGATGTTTTTTCCACCCGCCTCGGATCTCACTTCCGCCGACCCTTTGGAAATTTTAGCACGGTGGAAACGGTCCGTTTTCACGCAGAAGCACGGTCCTGAGAAAGGAAGATATTGTGAGAAAGGGGCATCTTTAAGGAAAAACTGCTATTGACTGGGAAATGTCCTCCTGGCCGGCTGAATGGAGAGACGGATGGGAGGAACTCAGGGAGAGGGAGAGAGAAAGAGAGGGGCCCCTGAGCTAAACTGGTGCAGAATGGATGGAGAAGGAGGAGAAATGGCCTGGAATCATAGAATCCTAGAGTTGGAAGAGACCACAAGGGCCATCGAGTCCAACCCCCTGCCAAGCAGGAAACACCATCAGAGCACTCCTGACATATGGTTGTCAAGCCTCTGCTTAAAGACCTCCAAAGTAGGAGACTCCACCACACTCCTTGGCAGCAAATTCCACTGTCGAACAGCTCTTACTGTCAGGAAGTTCTTCCTAATGTTTAGGTGGAATCTTCTTTCTTGTAGTTTGGATCCATTGCTCCGTGTCCGCTTCTCTGGAGCAGCAGAAAACAACCTTTCTCCCTCCTCTATGTGACAACAGCTACAGGAATGGTCGAAGCACACTGGGAGAGCAATTGCAAAAACTCCCAGGTTCAATGTATTACAGTATTTTAATATTTTTTTGGAAGCCGCCCAGAGTGGCTGGGGAAGCCCAGCCAGATGGGCGGGGTATAAATAATGAATTATTGTTATTATTATTATTATTCCAGTAGTGATGTATGGAAGTGAGAGCTGGACCATAAAGAAGGCTGAGCACCAAAGAATGGATGCTTTTGAATGATGGTGCTGGAGGAGACTCTTGAGAGTCCCATGGACTGCAAGAAGATCAAACCACTCCATTCTGAAGGAAATCAGCCCTGAGTGCTCACTGGAAGGACGGATCCTGAAGCTGAGGCTCCAAGACTTTGGCCACCTCATGAGAAGAGAAGACTCCCTGGGAAAGACCCTGATGTTGGGAAAGATGGAGGGCACAAGGAGAAGGGGACGACGGAGGACGAGATGGTGGGACAGTGTTCTCGAAGCTACTAGCATGAGTTTGACCAAACTGTGGGAGACAGTGGAAGACAGGTGTGCCTGGTGTGCTCTGGTCCAGGGGGTCACAAAGAGGCGGACACGACTAAACGACTAAACAACAACAACAACATTACTATTATTGTTATTGTTATTCAAGACCCAATAACCATGGACAGAATCTGAGCTAGATGAACTGGCTATTTGGTCCGGTAGCTATGTCTTTGAGGGGGAAGACTGCAGCCCAGTGAGTTTGCATGCGGAAGGTCCCAGAATCATATCTCCAGCACCTGCAGGAAGGGTGGGGAGCAACCCCTATCTGAAATCCAGCACAGCTGCTGCCTGTTGGTTTGTTTTGGTCCAAACGGTCCAGGTTTGCACCAGAATGCACCTCTGCTCAGGGATAACGCTCCCCCTTGTGTTTGATGGCTCTTCAGCAGCGGACATCGTGCAGCCCCCTAGTTCCCCCACAACCCTCCATCAGTGGCGTAGCGTGGGGGGTGCAGGGGGGGCGGCCGCACCGGGCACAACATCTGGGGGTTAGGGGGCGCAAATTCACGGGTTAGGGGGCGCAAATTACTTGCCTTGCCCTGGGTGCTGACAACCCACGCTACGCCACTGCCCTCCATGCCTTCTTTTCAATGCACATGGCATGTGCTCATGCACTATTTGCCCTTACATGTGCCTTTGCGTGCGTACGCATTGGCACATGCATTTCTTGCGTGCTGCAAAACCGTGAGAGGTGCAAATCTCAAATGTGTTTCGGTTCTCGTGAAAGTGCAAATTGCCTTTAAAACGCAGACCTAATCGAATCTCTCCCCTGCCCCCTTAACCCCAGACATAGGAAGTTTCCACCACCCGGCCGCCGCATCCACAGATGCCATGAGATTTGGCTGCAATTCACAGCCCTTATAGCTTTGAGCAGGTAAAGGTAAAGGGACCCCTGACCATTAGGTCCAGTCGTGGCCGACTCTGGGGTTGCGGCGCTCATCTCGCTTTACTGGCCGAGGGAGCCGGCGTACAGCTTCCGGGTCATGTGGCCAGCATGACTAAGCCGCTTCTGGCGAACCAGAGCAGCACACGGAAACGCTGTTTACCTTCCTGCCGGAGCGGTACCTATTTATCTACTTGCACTTTGATGTGCTTTCGAACTGCTAGGTTGGCAGGAGCAGGGACCGAGCAACGGGAGCTCACCCTGTCGCGGGGATTCGAACCGCCGACCTTCTGATCGGCAAGTCCTAGGCTCAGTGGTTTAACCCACAGCGCCACCCGCGTCCCTCATCCAGCGTTCCTAGCTTTGAGCAAGGACTCTCTTATTTCCAAACTGGTTTTCAGAGCAATGTGGACAAAGAGCTCTGCGATAGCAGGCAACGTTTCACAGCAGTGTCACCGTTGTTTACTCTGGAAGGATATAAATGAGCCCTCGGACTTCTGCCTTGGCCAAGCCAACTTCATTTGTCTCCCGAAAGAGCATTTCTTTCTTTCTCTCTCCTCTCTTTCTTGGCTGCCTTCCCGGGCCAAGGAAATGCTAAACAGAAGGACTATCCATAAAGTCCTGCCGCCCTTCACAGGCAGGAGCAAAGAACGTGGAATGCAAGCCAGCCCTATGGATCAGGACAGCTGCCTGCTGTCCAGCCAGGGTGGACAACTAGGGCAAAACGCATGCCGCAAAGCAGAACAAACGTTCCTATTTGTGACGAGAGGGGCACTTCCTTCCACACAAGCAACAATTCCTCACTGACCTGCAAATGAATCAGGCCTGAGTCTCTAAGACTGGTACAACTGCCTCAATCCCAGCCTTGCCAGCAAAAGTGAGGCTGGGATCAATGGATGCATGTCTGCTGCTCTCACACAAGAGACCAGAGCCCTGCAGGATTTTGACATCTTTCTGCAGGGCCTGCAAGACGGAGCTGTTCCGCCAGGCCTTTGGTCGGGGTTCAGTCTGATTCTTTTCTTTCCTAGCCCGCTCACAGGTCCTTTATAAGACCAGTGGTAACATTTGGCCCTGGAGAATATTAACCACTCTCAATTTTACCCGTGGACTGCCATCCAGTTGCTCTGAACTAATTTTAAGATGTATTTTAATTAATCAATTGCCTGTTTTTATGTTCTTATGTTCTTTGTATACTGTGTTAGTTTTCTGATGGTAGCCGCCCTGAACCTGGCAATGGCCGGGGAGGTTAAGGTAAAGGGACCCCTGACCATTAGGTCCAGTCGTGGCAGACTCTGGGGTTGCGGCGCTCATCTTGCTTTATTGGCCGAGGGAGCCGGCGTACAGCTTCCGGGTCATGTGGCCAGCATGACTAAGCCGCTTCTGGCGAACCAGAGCAGTGCACGGAAACGCCATTTACCTTCCCGCCAGAGCGGTACCTATTTATCTACTTGCACTTTGAGGTGCTTTCAAACTGCTAGGTTGGCAGGAGCAGGGACTGAGCAACGGGAGCTCAACCCGTCGCGGGGATTCGAACCACCGACCTTCTGATCGGCAAGTCCCAGGCTCTGTGGTTTAACCCACAGCGCCACCCGCGTCCCTTTCGCCAGAAGTATGGATGGGCATCTATGTCCCGGTTTCTGGTTATTATTTTTCCCAATCTTAAGTTCGGTTCCATCACATTTCTGCATTAGTTTGCAATTTTTCTTGGGGGAAGTTCTCATGAAAATTGATGAGCATTTTATTACGAATTTGACACACACCCACCCCAATATATGTACCTAGTGCAATGGATTTTTGTACGTCATATGCATATGTATGCACATTTAACCCTAGGATATGTATATTCATTTGCAGTTTAATCGACTGGAGAACTGCATTGCAAAATTCGGAGAAGTGCAAATGTCAAAGTATGGCTACTTCGGCTCCCATATTGTTTCGGGGACGTGTGAATCCAGTATACCTGAAGGAGCGTCTCCACCCCCATCATTCAGCCCGGACACTGAGGTCCAGCTCCAAGGGCCTTCTGGCGGTTCCCTCCCTGCGAGAAGTGAGGTTACAGGGAACCAGGCAGAGGGCCTTCTCGGTGGTGGCGCCCACCCTGTGGAACGCCCTCCCATCAGATGTCAAGGAAATAAGCAACTACCTGACTTTTAGAAGACATCTGAAGGCAGCCCTGTTTAGGGAAGTTTTTAATGTTTGACGTTTTAACGTGTTTTTAATATTCTGTTGGGAGCTGCCCAGAGTGGCTGGGGAAACTCAGCCAGACAGGTGGGGTATAAATATTAAGCTGTTGTTGTTGTTGTTGATTTGCCATTAAATGGTAACTGAATCAAATTTATCTCCCTCCTCACCGGTCAGCAGCAAATGCCTCTTAAGGCTGAATATCTGGTTCCTTCTTCAGTAGAGAAGCCATCAACCTCGCTTTGAGAAGCATAGCGACACTGCAAATTAAAACTTGTTTTGACTGTCATTTCCATTATTTCACGGAATGAAGAGAGTTGCCTGAACGCCAAGTCAGTTCATTGATTCATCTAGTGGATTATTGTGTACTGTGGATGTCAGGGAACTGACATTGGAGCTAGAGGCGGAGGGAAGGCTCTCAAATGATGCTGGAGAAGGGCCCAGCAGGGAGAGAGGCAGCTCCGCAGATGGGGAAGCAAATCAGCGCAACACCAGGGATAAAGGGGGCTGATGGGGGAATCGGCGAGAGGGCTTCAGGACTCTTCACCGGACACCAGCGGGAAGAGCACGGGTCCTCCGCTACCCACGCCCACCCTGCGCAGAAGACTTCTGCGCAGAGAGAGGAGGAGGAGACTGGGTGTCAAACAACTTTTATGTTGGAAAAGATTTAAGAAACGCCCACTGACGGATTCTGCTAGTGACTGAGGCAGCCACGAAGTGAAGGGCTGCCCAGACTGAAAGGTTTAGCAAGGCAACAAAGCCTGGAGAGGCGGCAACTTACGCACGAGCAACCCATACACATTACAGTAACCTTCTCCAGATGTTATAGGACTGCAATGCCCAGCATCCCTGACCCTTGGGCTAAGCTGGTGGAGACAGATGGGAGTTGTGGTTCTGTGATGTCCAGAGGCTGTTCTCCTCTGACTGGCTGTGGCTCCTGCAGTTCTCCCTGAGGCAAAGATGGAACCTGGAACCCGACACCTTTTGGAAAGCAGGCAGTTCCAGAGATTTGAACTCAGGACGTTCTGCTTCCAAAATTATGGTCCCTCACAAAGTCTGGAGACAATTAGGAAGTTGCCTTGGCCAGAGCTTCAGCAGCTCACACACTGCCTCGTCCAGGATTTCCCAAACTTGGGTCTCTTTCCAGCTGTTTTTGGACTACAGTTCCCATCATCCCTGACCTGCTAGCTAGGGATGATGGGAGTCGTAGTCAAAAAACAGCTGGAGACCCAAGTTTGGGAAACGCTGGCCTGCTCCATTTCTCAGGAGTAGGCGATCTGAGGATTGTGTCCCAATAAAACATCTAGCACATGAGCAGGGTCTGGTATGCTTTCAAACAGGGCGGGGGGACGACTGCGTGTTGAGGTTCCTGCATCGCAAGGGGGTTGGACTAGATGACCCCTGGGGTCCCTTCCAACTCGACCATTCTATGATTCTCTCTACACTAAACCATCAACAGTTCTCCACAGCCCTTCCCTGAACTACCTCAAGATCCCAGAGATCGAACTTTGGACCGCCTGCATGCAACGATGCCTCTTTCCCGTAAAATCCATTTAAGAACCTAGTCCTCATGGTTCTGTGCAGATTGAAACAGCAGCGAAGGTGCCTTAAAACTGAGTCAGGGCCACAGAGCTCCACGTTGGCCCAACCTGCTGGCAGAGGCTCTCCATGGTTTCAGACATAACTGGAAGCGCCAGGAATCGAAACCTGCAAAACTCTGCCACCAAACCGCCGTCTTCTCCAACGTCCCTCTAATGTTTAATGTGGAATATTTGAGCTCTTCGGTTTCAGAATCCCCCGGACGCCGCTGATTCCGTTAAGAATTTGATGCAACGCCTGGAAAGGAACGTCGGCCTTTTTGTACACATTTGTCAATACTTTAAACCTATGTCTACATGTATATACAAACATACATTTCACACAGCACTGTTATAACGGTGTGTGTACTTTAAGATGGCGGCAGATGGCTCCCCCGCAAGTATAAGAGGAGCACTCCTCAATCTCTCAACCCTTCTTCGCCCACAGGATTCAGAAGGCGCAGCATGGGCAGGAACGGCCCCTGGCACCCGGGCCCCATGTGGAACCATCCCCGTAAAGATCTCCAGCTTGGGCAAAGCGGGCACCGCCCAAGGGGCAGCTCCTCCAGAAGACCACCAGGCAAGAGATCTCTCTTGTTTTCGATCCGCTGCGAAGCTTGGAACGGCGTTCCTCCAGCCAGCTGCGTCGAGAGTGCGCCGGTTCCTCCATCGCGGCAGCGCGGCGGGCTGTTCCGGCGAGGCCCTTGACAGGATTCCTTGCACCGCTGGAATCAAGAGCTTCTCCGGCTCCCCACCAGTTGAGGAGGCCCCCAAACAGACGCTGGCTTCTCTTGGCCTCCGTTGACGGCCATGAGGTAGACTTAAAATCCAGGTGTCTCCTTAGCTGCTCCAAGCGGGGATGTCCTGGCGGTCTTCTCCTCGCGTCCTCTTCCACGTTTGGACAACCACCCACACGCCAGCAGCCTCTGGGCACCGCTGGGTGTGCTGCCAGGCCCCTCCTCTTCCAACCTTTGCTCCATCACACGCAGCCGCACTCTTTGGCCGACACCTCGTTCACCGTGTAGTAGCGATTCCCCGCGTCCAAGAAGGAGACGTCGTCGTCGTACGACAGGGGGCGGCAGCACGGCCGGGCCCTCACCTTCTCCTTCTTGATCTTCCGCATGCTCCTCACGTTCTTGAGGGACAGGTCGTAGTTGCGCACGGCCGAGTCGCAGGTGCCGCTGCAGTAGCGGAAGAGGACCGTCTCGTCCGACTTGTACCCGAGGCCCAACTCGCTGACAGTCACCTCCAGCTCCTTGAGGGAGCAGGGCTTGTGGCGGGCCTTGGCGCGTTTCATCCGGTTGCCGGCTTTGGCAAAGAGCGGCAGTTCGTGGCCCCCAGAATTCATGGACTGGCTGTACCTCTCGATCAGCGTGGAGATGAGGTGGCGGATTTCTCCCTCCGTGTAGCTCTCGAACAACGTGCTGTCTGGAATTTTTTTAAGAAACGACAGAAAATTAGAATAATTATAATAATAATATAAGGGACTCGGGTGGCGCTGTGGGTTAAACCACAGAGCCCAGGACTTTCCTATATTGCACAGAGCCTAGGACTTGCACTATATTATTTTCCGTTCAGCAGCCTAACAGCCCATGGACAGAATCTGTTTTTTAGCCTGTTGGTACGAGTGATTGTGGGACGCTGTGGGTTAAACCACAGAGCCTAGGACTTGCCGATCAGAAGATCGGCGGTTCGAATCCCTGCGACGGGGTGAGCTCCCGTTGCTTTGTCCCTGCTTCTGCCAACCTAGCAGTTCAAAAGCACACCGGTACAAGTAGATAAATAGGTACCGCTCCGGCGGGAAGGTAAACAGCGTTTCCGTGCGCTCTGGTTCTCCAGAAGCGGCTTAGTCATGCTGGCCACATGACCCGGAAGCTGTACACCGGCTCCCTCGCCCAGTAAAGCGAGATGAGCGCCACAACCCCAGAGTCGGTCATGACTGGACCTAAGGGTCAGGGGTCCCTTTACCTTAATAACATAATAATAAAATTTTATTTATATCCCACCCTCCCCAGCCGAAGCCGGGCTCAGAGCGGCCAACAACAATTAAAGTAATACAGCATTCTAAAATCAATTCATTTTAAAATCAATTCAAAATCAGATTAATGGCAACCATTGTGCTAGAGTTCTGTGAGGATTACCAAAGGAGGGGTCAGACTGTGCCCTGCCCAAAGGCCTGGTGGAACAGCTCCGTCTTGCCGGCTCTGCGGAAAGATGTCAAGTCCTGCAGGACCCTGGTCTCATGACAGAGCGTTCCACCAGATCGGGGCCACGACCAAAAAAGCCCTGGCTCTTGTTGAGGCCAGCCTAACCTCCCTGCGGCCCGGGACCTCCAAGATGTTTTTGTTTGAAGACCGTAAGGACTATACTGAAATGGCAAAACTGACCGGGCGACTCAGGAATCAAGAAGATAATGACTTTTAAAAAAGAATGGGAAGAACTTATAACTTATTTAGGAGACCATTGTTAAATAAATAAAAACGTCTTGTAAAGAAACGGGGGGTGGGGTGGATAATTCAGAGAGATGAAAACTGTGGAGAACGTAATGATATGCAGTTTTAGAATAATTATTCCTTCCAGTAGCACCTTAGAAACCAACTAAATTTGTTATTGGTATGAACTTTCATGTATCTGAAGAAGTGTGCATGCACACGAAAGCTCATACCAATAACAAACTTAGTTGGTCTCTAAGGTGCTACCGGAAGGAATTTTTTAATTTTATTTCGACTACGGCAGACTAACACGGCTACCTACTTGTATCTAGAATAATTATAATAAAAAAGTTCCTTCCAGTAGCACCTTAAAGACCAACTAAGTTAGTTCTTGGTATGAGCTTTCGTGTGCATGCACACTTCTTCAGATACACTGCTGCAAGACAGACCCAAAAAAGAAAATAACAGAACACCTCTAGTCATCACATACAGCTCCCAAGTTAAAACAATACAACGCATCATCAGAGATCTACAACCTCTTCTGGACAATGACAGTTCTCTTTCTCAAGCTCTGGGAGGAAGACCTTTCATTGCCTACAGACAGCCACCCAATCTTAAACAACTCCTAACCTACAATAATACTACAACCAGACTTAACATGGACACTGGTACCAGAGCCTGCAATAAACCCAGATGCCAACTTTGCTGCCACATACACCCCAGTGTATCTGAAGAAGTGTGCATGCACATGAAAGCTCATACCAAGAACTAACTTAGTTGGTCTTTAAGGTGCTACTGGAAGGAACTTTTTTATTTCGACTACGGCAGACCAACACGGCTACCTACTTGTATCTAGAATAATTATGTTAAGGACCCATGCAGGGGACACAAGGGGAAATTGTGAGATTCAGAGAATCTCATATATGGATATGGTAAAAGTTTTTTTTTCTTTAAAAAGAACCCAAAACTCTCCCGTCCACCGCCACAAACATGGGGCGCAGCCCTCTAGTTTTATTTTTGCATTAAATACCCTCCCCAACCCAAGCCAGTGTGCTGTTTAGCACGCTCCGAGCATCCAGGGTTTTTCCACGAAGGCAACTTGGCCTCTGCTCGCAACCTGGATTTAAGAGCATCCACGAAGCCTCTGAGGGACTTTAAAGGACCCAGCGGCCGGAGGCTTTTATTCCGTTCCCAGGCAGGAAAGAACAAAAGGGAACAGCAGCATCTGATTCCAATGACCATTCACCGCCGGTAATTTGCTGGCGCCAAATTGAGGAAGGGCCCAGAAAGCTCGGTTTGAAACAGTCGGGGTTTGCTTGCTTGGCACGTCATCATCATCATCATCATCATCATCATCATAATTTATTTTGCCGACAAAGGGCCGTATAGTTAAAGCTATGGTTTTCCCCGTAGTGATGTATGGAAGTGAGAGCTGGACCATCAAGAAGGCTGATCGCCAAAGAATGGATGCTTTTGAATTGTGGTGCTCTTAAGAGTCCCATGGACTGCAAGAAGATCAAACCTCTCCATTCTGAAGGAAATCAGCCCTGAGTGCTCACTGGAAGGACAGATCCTGAAGCTGAGACTCCAAGACTTTGGCCACCTCATGAGAAGAGAAGACTCCCTGGAAAAGACCCTGATGTTGGGAAAGATGGAGAGCACAAGGAGAAGGGGACGACAGAGGACGAGATGGTGGGACAGTGTTCTCGAAGCTACCAGCATGAGTTTGACCAAACTGCGGGAGGCAGTGGAAGACAGGAGGGCCTGGTGTGCTTTGGTCCAGGGGGTCACGAAGAGGCGGACACGACTAAACGACTCAACAACAATTTATTATTTATACCCCGCCCATCTGGCTGGGTTTCCCCTTCACGTTGGGGAAGGAGGCCCCATTGAGGCAAAGTTAGCACTGCCCCTCCAAGTTTGTTCAGCCAGCCAGACCCCCCAGCTGCTCGCCTTCTTACTTACAGCCTCCTTCTCCTCCTTACATACCCTCCAACACTCCTCAGATGAAAATAGGGACATTTCTCACTCACCCCCCCGCCAACTGACCCCCCCTTGACATCCCCCCCCTTTTTTTGCTGTTGCTCTCCTTCCCTCTCCCCGCTGAAACTCCCGCACCCGATCGGAAGCCGCATCGGACAATCGGGTTCCAAAAATAGTTCACAAACCGGAACACTCACTTCTGGGTTTGCGGCGTTGGGGAGCCAAAACATTCGACTCGCAAGGCGTTCGGGATCCAAGGTACAACTCTATTATTATTATTATTATTATTATTATTATTATTCCCCATCTATCTGACTGGGTTGCCCCAGTGACTCTGGACAGCTTCCAACATACAGTCATACCTCGGGTTACAGATGCTTCAGGTTGCGTTTTGTCGGGTTGCAGACACGCCGAAACCCGGAAGTACCAGAACAGGTTATTTCTGGGTTTCGGTGGTTGTGCATGCAGAGAAGCGCTACATTGCGCTTTGCGCATGGGCAGAAGTGCCGAATTGCAACCCAAGCATGTGCAGACGCGGCGCTGCTGGTTGCGAACGTGCCTCCCGCACGGATCACGTTCACAACCTGAGAGTATATAAAAATTTCTGGAGGGTGATGGGATGGAGGTGGGGGTTGGAGCACTTCACTCTTCTCCCGGTGTGTGCACTTGGTAGCTTACAGGAATGCCTAAAGGTAAAGGGACCCCTGACCATTAGGTCCAGTCGTGACCGACTCTGGGGTTGCGGCACTCATCTCGCTTTACTGGCCGAGGGAGCCGGCGTACAGCTTCTGGGTCATGTGGCCAGCATGACGAAGCCGTTCCTGGCGAACCAGAGTAGCGCACGGAAAGGCCGTTTACCTTCCCGCTAGCGCTGTACCTATTTATCTACTTGCACTGGTGTGCTTTCAAACTGCTAGGTTGGCAGGAGCAGGGACCAAGCAACGGGAGCTCACCAGGTCGCGGGGATTCGAACCGCCAACCTTCTGATCGGCAAGTCCTAGGCTCTGTGGCTTAACCCACAGCGCCACTCATGTCCCTTCACAGGAATGCCTAGATAGAGCTAGACCTACAAGCCCTTCTTCACCCATCCCTAAGAGGGAGTCCCTTGCGGGCCGAAATTTGGTTTCTTCCTCCTGCATGCCCATGCCCTTCTTAAAGCGAGGCACCCAGAACTGGGCTGGCAGCCCTCTGTCTCGCCTTAGTATCGTGCTTCTGACTGAGATCAGCCTTGTGCCCCCCGTCAAAGTCCCCCTCTCTCCTTCGCAGCTGGAATTTGGAGGCATCCGATAACCGCAAAAAGCCTGATCTAATCCTATACACAAACCCACCCCAATCAACTGCCTTTGAAAGAATTCTAATGCATAGACAAACGTGCAATTAAATCCATTTTTTCAGTGGGGGGGGGGGGTAGCCAAATGTAACCAATCTCAGAGGCAACCATGTCCCAGTCAAACAGTCCCCAAAATTCATCTAATCTCCCCATCCCATCCCAGCTCGGTAGGACGGGTCTGGATTTGATTCTATGCTATCATAGGAAATCTCATGCTACCATACACAGTTTTCCAAGCGGGGATTTGCAGATGCAATTACATCAATTTTGCGCGCATGTGTGCAATCGCATAAATTTTGCGTGCATGTGTAATGAGTCGATTTAGCCTCGAGTTTAGGATCTCTGTTTGGGAGAGTTTTACACCAGGATATGCTGCATAGAAGCCCAAGTTTATAATGATCAAGGTAAAGGGGACCCTGACCATTAGTTCCAGTCGTGGCCAACTCTGGGGTTGCAGCGCTCATCTCGCTTTCAGGCCGAGGGAGCCGGCGTACAGCTTCCGGGTCATGTGGCCAGCAGGACTAAGCCGCTTCTGGTGAACCAGAGCAGCGCACGGAAACGCCGTTTACCTTCCCACCGGAGCGGTACCTAATTATCTACTTGCACTGGCATGCTTTTGAACTGCTAGGTTGGCAGGCGCAGAGACAGAGCAACGGGAGCTCACCCCATCGCGGGAATTCGAACCGCCAACCTTCTGATCGGCAAGTCCTAGGCTCTGTGGTTTAACCCACAGCACCACCCCTGAGGAACCATCTAAAGAGGCCACATTGAGAACACCTTAGGTTCACACCCAACTCTATCTCATAAGCACTATTGCACCCTTCCAATCCTACTCATTTTCCACCGGGAGAAGGAAGGGCTGAGAGCCCAAGCTTACACTGGGAGATCAGCGACCCGCGGCGTCCCAGAGCCCTTGGGTGCCTCCTGTGGCCGTCGGTGAGCGAGGAAGACGACGAGGTTCTCGAGAACAGCGACGAGGAGAAGAGGGTGTGCTCCTGGCTCCTGGTGAACAAGTCTCTACAAACCAAAACGGACAACATGGAACTGAAGAGCATCGAGGCTATAGCTGCCAGCTTCCATACCTTCATCTTAGACCAAGTCAGAACATTGAAACTCTGCAAAACAGGCAAAAACGACAGTCTTTATTACACCGGCCTGGGCCCTGGCATCCCTGCCCCACCCAGACCCCCTGCAATAGCATTCGAAAGAGGCGCACGTGGCGTTGGGGGGGGGGGCTTCTCCTCCTCCGAAAAATGCAGAAATGGATAAAATCCTCCTATCCAAACAATAACTATCAGTGCAGGTAAGGGCGAAAGAAATTAATTTTAATTTTTATCATCTACAATACTGTCTTATTCATCTTATAGTATGATATGTTGATTATTGCCTTCATTCTATGGATCAATGGTCTCCTTAGACAGCAAAATTCCTGTTTTAGGGGTTAGTTTAAAAAGTCTGGAACGGATTAATCCATTTTGCATTACTTTCTATGGGAAAGCAGGCCTTGGTTTTGGGACGCTTTGGTTTTGGAACAGACTTCCGGAACGGATTAAGTTTGAGAACCAAGGTACCACTGTAGCGACACAAGCAAGACAGAGTACCATATGTTTAACACACATTTAAAGCAACGAACTATCCATATTTACCTTTCCTCCACTCTTTCTGGATACAGTGGTACCTCGGGTTAAGTACTTAATTCGTTCCGGAGGTCCGTTCTTAACCTGAAACTGTTCTTAACCTGAAGCATTACTTTAGCTAAGGGGCCTCTCGCTGCCGCCGCCACGCAATTTCTGTTCTCATCCTGAAGCAAAGTTCTTAACCCCAGGTACTACTTCCAGGTTAGCGGAGTCTGTAAACTGAAGTGACCACTGTACGGTCCACACTTTAAACCTCCGTGTCCAAGCTACCCCCCTTTTTTTGCTTCATAGCTTTCCCTGCAAAAACCCACTCCTTAAAGCTGAATCAGAGAAAACATCAATCTACCAAAACCCCAGATTGTCATTTGCTCCGATGGAGCGCTAAAGAACAGGCTTTCGCAGAGCTTTCAAGTACTTCCCTGTTCCTAGAAAGAGCAGAGCTAAAATTTAAGCACAGCTAAGTCCTGCTAAAAGTAAAGGTAAAGGGACCCCTGACCATTAGGTCCAGTCGTGACCGACTCTGGGGTTGCGGTGCTCATCTTGCTTTATTGGCCGAGAGAGCCGGCGTCCAGCTTCCGGGTCATGTGGCCAGCATGACTAAGCCACTTCTGGTGAACCAGAGCAGCGCACGGAAACGCTGTTTACCTTCCTGTTGGAGTGGTACCTATTTATCTACTTGCACTTTGGCATGCTTTCAAACTGCTAGGTTGGCAGGAGCCGGGACCGAGCAACGGGAGCTCACCCCGTCGTTGCAGGGATTCGAACTGCCGACCTTCTGATCAGCAAGCCCTCGGCTCTGTGGTTTAACCCACAGCGCCATCTGCTACTGAGTAGGAAAATGACAGGCAAAGCCACCCACTGGATTCATTGTTAAGGAAGGAGGCAGGTGGGCATGGAGGAATCTAGACTGTGGTTGGTGGGGCAGTGCTGGTCTGTGACCGTATTAATAAATTCATTCATTCATTCATTCATTCATTCATTCATTCATTCATTCCATCTAATGGAGCAGCCTCCAGAGACGAGAAGCAAAGGTATTTAGGTCCTCTTTGCACGGCTCCCCTGGCTGTTTGTGTCCCAATCTCTCTGCAAAGAGGAATGTACTTCCAAAGCATTTTGTAGCCTGTTATAGGAATTCTAAGGTCTCATATAGAATTCCTATAACAGGCTACAAAATGCTTTGGAAGTACATATATATATATATATATATATATATATATATATATATATATATATATATATAATGTTCATAAATGTACAAGGCAAACACATACACAAGTATATAAACCACGTGTCTGAAATAGTACAGGAGAGCAATCCTGAAGCCATTTTGACTCTCCCAAATTGACCTCAAATATCTCTCTGCAAGGAGGGAGGAAATGGGAAAAGCCACCACCCCATTGTCTTTTTGCTTGCAAATCCTGTCTTAAGGGCGTATTTGTGTATGAATAGGGTGAGCCTGTGATCTGGATTCAGGAACGGAGTATTTACCATCCCTGAAGAATGGCCAGGGTGCCCAGATAAAAGCAATCAGTGACCATTAACAGGTTTCCTGCCAGACAGGATTCTGCTATAGACCGCCTCTTTTGTGATGTATGTGTATTTTGTCTTGAGCTACAGCGTAGGCAGTTTCAAATGTCTGTATAAGAACTTGCACACCAATGTTCTGGGTTTCTCCTCCCTTCTGTGTGGGGTGAGTGGAGACCCTGTTGCAACAGTTTAATAAAGATCAGGCTTACTAGCTGCTTTGCTTCTCAATATTCTCTGGTTGGCCTCTGCTATTTTCTCCTACCGATAGAAAACCTACATAATGACTCTAAACGGGTTCTTGGGTACCCCATAAGGGATGATACGGAGCAGGTTTTTTTCTGATAGCAAGCCCCACCCCCAGTTTTGCACCGTCTTGCAAGGGCCTCTGCTTTTCATCTGACAACTCGGTTTTCGCAAGGCTTCTTTCGATTTGATTTAATATTTCTATTCCGCTTTTGCGACAGCAAACACTGAGCCTCTTGGGCTTGCCGATCGGAAGGTCGGCAGTTCAAATCCCCGCAATGACGGGGTGAGCTCCCGTTGCTCAGTCCCAGCTCCTGCCAACCTAGCAGTTTGAAAGCACGTCAAAGTGCAAGCAGATAAATAGGTACCGCTCCGGTGGGAAGGTAAATGGCGTTTCCGTACAGTGCTCTGGTTTGCCAGAAGTGGCTTAGTCATGCTGGCCGCATGACCTGGAAGCTGTACGCCAGCTCCCTCGGCCAATAAAGCGAGATGATCGCCGCAACCCCAGAATCGGCCACGACTGGCCCTAATGGTCAGGGGTCCCTTTACCTTTATTAGAAGCAAACAAACTTTGCAATCGCTATACTGTCAAACGCAGGAACGTTATAAATAGGGGAAGCAACAAAAAATTAGCTGATCCTAGCAGCCAACCCGTCAGCGCTGTAGAACTTTCTGAAAGCAGTAGCTGCCCAAATGGTGTCCCACAAGAAACCAGTCAGTTAAAAACAATGAATGGATCTTCTGTGAGCTCTAAGCGGTGGAGAAAGCTGACCGTTGTTTCTCTGTATGATTCACGGTCTTAGGCTTGCTGCCAGGTTCCAGATCAGTAACTCATAACCATGCTTGCTCTCGGTTAAAATTCGCTAATAAAAATGTCAGCACAACAGATCCCTCGTTACATTCGCTTCGACTCGAAAAGCAACTCCTGATGTTAAGCAGAGACTCTGAGACCGAAAGTTACGAAAACGGTTCGTTTTGGCAAGCAGAGTTTGCTTCCCACCAAATCTTACTGCCTAAAGTCAGTTATCACCCTACCAGAGAGCTAATAGCATTAGTCCTTCCTAGTTTAGGGAAGGGGCAGAAATTACCATATTTTTTGCTCTATAAGAGCATAAGATGCACCTAGTTTTCGGAGGAGGAAAACAAGAAAAAATATATATTCTGAATCCCAGAAGCCAGAACAGCAAGAGGGATCGCTGTGCAGTGAAAGCAGCAATCCCTCTTGCTGTTCTGGCTTCCTGGATAGCCACGTGAAGCCTCTTCAGGACAGCGGATGAAGGCTCCCCTAAGAGCCACGCTCCCTTTAAAGAGCACGTGGAGCATGTGAGGAGGGAGAAGGGCAGCCCCCAAGAGCTGCGCGCACACTCCACGCAGCTCTTTAAAGGGAGCGCTGAGCAGAGCCTCCCGCCTGCATTCGCTCCATAAGACGCACACACATTTCCCCTTCCTTTTTAGGAGGCGAAAAGTTCGTCTTATAGAGCGAAAAATACGGTATTTCCAGTTCTCATTTAAAGGTGTTTCTACCTAATTCATGGGACGCGGGTGGCGCTGTGGGTTAAACCACAGAGCCTAGGACTTGCCAATCAGAAGGTCGGCGGTTCGAATCCCCGCAATGGGTGAGCTCCCGTTGCTCGGTCCCTGCTCCTGCCAACCTAGCAGTTCGAAAGCACGTCAAAGTGCAAGTAGATAAATAGGTACCGCTCTGGCGGGAAGGTAAACGGCGTTTCCGTGCACTGCTCTGGCTCACCAGAAGCGGCTTAGTCCTGCTGGCCACATGACCCCGGAAGCTGTACGCCGGCTCCCTCGGCCAGTAAAGCGAGATGAGCGCCGCAACCCCAGAGTCAGCCACGACTGGACCTAATGGTCAGGGGTCCCCTTACCTTTACCTAATGCCACGGAGACATGGAAACGGGCAGTGCTTACTGCCTCCTTTCACACAGTCTAAAGGTAAATGATCCTGAGCAAAACAACCAGACGTTTAGGGAGAAACTGGCAAAAGCACTGATTTCTCTGCTGGGGAGATAACCTTGCCAGAAATTAATGTTCTTGTTGCCGACGATGAGGCCCAACCAAACATTGCATGCGCACACACACACATGCACACACGCCATTTGCCCGAGGCCCGTCAATCTCTCCCATCAAATGATAAGCAGCAATTATTCTGATGATTAAGACATGCCCCCAAGGCAAGGCGGGCAAGGATCTCCGTGTGCCAGCTTAATTATTGCCCCGGAGGGGGGAAAACCGAAATGAAAGACGCGAAGACATTTGGGAAATGAAAGGAGAAAGGAGGCTGTGTTCCTCATGCCTCTGACACACGCCACTCCCCACGTGACGTCATTTCCCCCCACCCCACGGTGAGCCCGTTCGGCGTGGCACGCCCAGCTTGCACCCTATGGCAGCATCTCATGACTCGTATCCAAATTAAATCGGCACCCAGCCCTTGTGCTGACTTGCTGAATAGAGTGACTCCATTTTTGCTCTTTCCAGGGCTCCCCAGATTTGGAGGGGGGCAGGGAGTTCTCCACCAGCAGCCTGGAAAATTGGTGGAGCCATCTCAAAGGCTTGAATGCTACAGATGAATCAGTTTCTTATTTTCTACATATCCACCAGGATTGTTGTCGTTTAGTCGTTTAGTCGTGTCCGCCTCTTCGTGACCCCCTGGACCAGAGCACACCAGGCACTCCTGTCTTCCACTGCCTCCCGCAGTTTGGTCAAACTCATGTTCGTAGCTTCGAGAACACTGTCCCACCATCTCGTCCTCTCTCGGCCCCTTCTCCTTGTGCCCTCCATCTTTCCCAACATCAGGGTCTTTTCCAGGGAGTCTTCTCTTCTCATGAGGTGGCCAAAGTCTTGGAGCCTCAGCTTCAGGATCTGTCCTTCCAGTGAGCCCTCAGGGCGGATTTCCTTCAGAATGGAGAGGTTTGATCTTCTTGCAGTCCATGGGACTCTCAAGAGTCTCCTCCAGCATCAGAATTCAGAAGCATCCGTTCTTCGGCGATCAGCCTTCTTTATGGTCCAGCTCTCACTTCCATACATGACTACTTGGAAGACCATAGCTTTAACTATACGGACCTTTGTTGGCAAGGTGATGTCTCTGCTTTTTAAGATGCTGTCTAGGTTTGTCATTGCTTTTCTCCCAAGAAGCAGGCGTCTTTTAATTTTGTGGCTGCTGTCACCATCTGCGGTAATCATGGAGCCCAAGAAAATAAAATCTTTCACCAGCATTACTCGGAGGAAAATAGGGACGTCCTATTCCATCCCCTCCAATGTTTCTCCAATGAAAATAGGGACGTCCTATTCCATCCCCTCCAATGTTTCTCCTGTGAAAATAGGGACGTCCTATTCCATCCCCTCCAACATTTCCCTGATGAAAATAGGGACGTCCTATTCCATCCCCTCCAACGTTTCTCCCATGAAAATAGGGACGTCCTATTCCATCCCCTCCAACGTTTCCCCCATGAAAATAGGGACGTCCTATTCCATCCCCTCCAACGTTTCCCCCATGAAAATAGGGATGTCCTATTCCATCCCCTCCAACGTTTCTCCCCTGAAAAGAGGGACGTCCCATTCCATCCCCTCCAACGTTTCTCCCCTGAAAAGAGGGACGTCCTATTCCATCCCCTCCAACGTTTCTCCTCTGAAAAGAGGGACGTCCTATTCCATTCCCTCCAATGTTTCCCCCATGAAAATAGGGACGTCCTCTTCCATCCCCTCCAATGTTTCTCCAATGAAAACAGGGACGTCCTATTCTCCATCAGGAAGCTTCTCCTGTGTTTGATCTCTCCCCCCATAGACATTGTCTACACATCAACCTCTGTCCCCTTGAGCCAATTGCAACCTCTCTGCCTCACCGATCTTGCAGGATCATTGTAAAGACAAAAAATGTTTGAGGGAAGGGATCTTGTACAAAACCTTCGACAGATAAAGGGAATGAATGAAACTTGTAGCTCTGGTGTGCCTTGAGTCCTTGTCAGGGGAAATTGCCTGGGAATAACCAACCACAAACTTGTGGAGGAAGGAGGAAGAGGAAGAGGAGGCAAGGTCTCCCAATGGCTTCAAGAATGGTTTATCTTATGATGAAAGTCTGCACAGTGGTACCTCGGGTTAAGCACCGTATTTTTCGCTCTATAAGACGCACCAGGCCACAAGACGCACCTAATTTTTGGAGGAAGAAAACAAGAAAAAAATTTCTGAATCTCAGAAGCCAGAACAGCAAGAGGGATCGCTGCGCAGTGAAAGCGGCAATCCCTCTTGCTGTTCTGGCTTCTGGGATAGCTGCGCAGCCTGCATTCGCTCCATAAGACGCACACACATTTCCCCTTGCTTTTTAGGAGGGGGAAAGTGTGTCTTATAGAGCAAAAAATACGGTACTTAATTCGTTCCGGAGGTCCATTCTTAACCTGAAACTGTTCTTCACCTGAAGCACCACTTTAGCTAACAGGGCCTCCTGCTGCTGCCACGCCACCGGAGAACGATTTCTGTTCTCATCCTGAAGCA
Source organism: Podarcis liolepis (assembly GCF_965112155.1). NCBI lineage: Eukaryota > Metazoa > Chordata > Lepidosauria > Squamata > Lacertidae > Podarcis > Podarcis liolepis. The sequence goes on along the minus strand of NC_139572.1, from coordinate 5,601,287 downwards.
AAGTTCTTAACCCGAGGTAATATTTCTGGGTTAGCAGAGTCTGTAACCTGAAGCGTATGTAACCCAAGGTACCACTGTATATTTTTTTTAACGGTTTATCTTTCAACACCATTTGCTGGGCTAGGGGGAAGCAAGCAAGCTGCATGCCATCAGATATACCCATTTTAATGTGTCCTTGCTGGGCAATCCTTATAGATTTGAGGAGGACCAAAAGATCAAGATCAAGGGAAGTAATAGTGCCACTGTATTCTGCTCTGGTCAGACCTCACCTGGAGTACTGTGTCCAGTTCTGGGCACCACAGTTCAAGAAGGACACTGACAAACTGGAACGTGTCCAGAGGAGGGCAACCAAAATGGTCAAAGGCCTGGAAACGATGCCTTATGAGGAACGGCTAAGGGAGCTGGGCATGTTTAGCCTGGAGAAGAGGAGGTTAAGGGGTGATATGATAGCCATGTTCAAATATATAAAAGGATGTCACCTAGAAGAGGGAGAAAGGTTGTTTTCTGCTGCTCCAGAGAAGCGGACACGGAGCAATGGATCCAAACTACAAGAAAGAAGACTCCACCTAAACATTAGGAAGAACTTCCTGACAGTAAGAGCTGTTGGACAGTGGAATTTGCTGCCAAGGAGTGTGGTGGAGTCTCCTACTTTGGAGGTCTTTAAGCAGAGGCTTGACAACCATATGTCAGGAGTGCTCTGATGGTGTTTCCTGCTTGGCAGGGGGTTGGACTCGATGGCCCTTGTGGTCTCTTCCAACTCTAGGATTCTATGAAAAGAAGCCTTGCCCGCAGGCCAAACTGTCTCACGGAACCCAAAGCAGACATTTCTTACAGCAAGCGCTGATGGATATTTGCAAACTTTTGAGATGCACTCTCCTTCCTTCATGTCTAGACGCAGACTAAATCATCCGTCCCCGGCTGTTGAAATTGTGACGTCGCGGTGGGCGATGGGAGGGTGCAGCTGCCAAAAGATCGCAAGGATGGAGACATCAAAAAGTTGGGAGGAACAGAATTGGTGCCCGAAGTTCAAAGGGCTGTTGCGCGATGATTCATTGCCTTTGAGCCACGAGTGCTCAGATCATGAACTCTCCATCCTTGGAGGTTTTTAAGCAGAGGTTGGATCCATAGTTGTCAACGTTTCCCTTTTTTTAAGGGAATTTCCCTTATTCCCAGTAGGATTCTTCACAAGAAAAGGGAAATGTTGACAGCTATGGTTGGATGGACATCTGTCATGGATGCTTTAGCTGAAATTCCTGCATTGCTGGGGGTTGGGCTGGATGACCGCTGGGGTCCCTTCCAACTCCAGAATTCTCTGATTCTATGAAATCTCTCTCTCTCCTGAGTTCTGGAGTTCAGAATGCCTTGCTCTCACTTCCCAAATGCGACTCTGTTCCCCCCATTTCCAGACTGGAGAATGTTCATGTGCAGGAGAGCTGGGTTTTGGCTCACATCTGAGTTCAGGAAATGCGAATTAAGTCAGTTTATATTAAAATTGTGGATTGCATGAATTCCCACCCCTGGCCATCCCTCCTGCCCTGCTTAAGAGCTTCACAATGGAGCATGACTGTGGAAGACCGGTTGCCAGGTATGAACCAGCAAAGGAATCTTGTGACATGCAAAACAGATGCACAGTGGTACCTCTAGCTGCAGACTTAATTCGTTTTGGGGTGCCATTCGCACCCTGAAAAGTCCGTAACTATAGCGCCTCTTCCGCGCAGCTTGATCGAGTGCTTTTGCGCAAGTGTGATTTGGACAGATCACTTTTGCGCATGAGAGAGGCACGCTGATCACTTTCGTGCATGCGATAAGCGCGCAGATTGCTTTTGCGCATTCGAGAAGCATGCAGATCGCTTTTGCGCATTCGAGAAGCATGCAGATCGCTTTTGCGCATGCGAGAAGCACGCAGATCACTTTTGCACATGCAAGAAGCGTGCAGATCGCTTTTGCGCATGCGAGAAGCACGCAGATCACTTTTGCACATGCAAGAAGCGTGCAGATTGCTTTTGCGCATGCGAGAAGCATGCAGATTGCTTTTGTGCATGTGAGAAGCATGCAGATTGCTTTTGTGCATGTGAGAAGCATGCAGATTGCTTTTGCGCATGTGAGAAGCATGCAGATCACTTTTGCACATGCAAGAAGCGTGCAGATTGCTTTTGCGCATGCGAGAAGCATGCAGATTGCTTTTGTGCATGTGAGAAGCATGCAGATCGCTTTTGCGCATGTGAGAAGCACGCAGATTGCTTTTGTGCATGTGAGAAGCGTGCAGATCGCTTTTGCGCATGCGAGAAGCACGCAGATTGCTTTTGCGCATGCGAGAAGCACGCAGATTGCTTTTGTGCATGTGAGAAGCATGCAGATCGCTTTTGCGCATGCGAGAAGCACGCAGATTGCTTTTGTGCATGTGAGAAGCACACAGATCGCTTTTGTGCATGTGAGAAGCATGCAGATCGCTTTTGCGCATGCGAGAAGCACGCAGATCACTTTTGCACATGCAAGAAGCATGCAGATCACTTTTGCACATGCAAGAAGCGTGCAGATCACTTTTGCACATGCAAGAAGCATGCAGATCGCTTTTGCGCATGCGAGAAGCACGCAGATCGCTTTTGCGCATGCGAGAAGCATGCAGATCGCTTTTGCGCATGCGAGAAGCACGCAGATCACTTTTGCACATGTGAGAAGCACGCAGATCACTTTTGCACATGCAAGAAGCGTGCAGATCGCTTTTGCGCATGCGAGAAGCATGCAGATCGCTTTTGCGCATGCGAGAAGCACGCAGATCGCTTTTGCGCATGCGAGAAGCACGCAGATCGCTTTTGCGCATGCGAGAAGCACGCAGATCGCTTTTGCGCATGCGAGAAGCACGCAGATTGCTTTTGCGCATGCGAGAAGCGCACAGATCGCTTTTGCGCATGCGAGAAGCATGCAGATCGCTTTTGCGCATGCGAGAAGCACGCTGATCGCTTTTGCGCATGCGAGAAGCATGCAGATCGCTTTTGCGCATGCGAGAAGCACGCAGATCACTTTTGCACATGCAAGAAGCATGCAGATCACTTTTGCGCATGTGAGAAGCGCACAGATCGCTTTTGCGCATGCGAGAAGCATGCAGCTCGCTTTTGCGCATGTGAGAAGCATGCAGATCACTTTTGCGCATGTGAGAAGCGCACAGATCGCTTTTGCACATGCAAGAAGCATGCAGCTCGCTTTTGCGCATGTGAGAAGCATGCAGATCGCTTTTGCGCATGTGAGAAGCGCACAGATCGCTTTTGCACATGCAAGAAGCACGCAGATCACTTTTGCACATGCAAGAAGCATGCAGATCACTTTTGCGCATGTGAGAAGCATGCAGATCGCTTTTGCACATGCAAGAAGCATGCAGCTCGCTTTTGCGCATGTGAGAAGCATGCAGATCGCTTTTGCACATGCAAGAAGCACGCAGATCACTTTTGCACATGCAAGAAGCATGCAGATCACTTTTGCGCATGCGAGAAGCACGCAGATCACTTTTGCACATGCAAGAAGCATGCAGCTCGCTTTTGCGCATGTGAGAAGCATGCAGATCGCTTTTGCGCATGTGAGAAGCATGCAGATCACTTTTGCACATGCAAGAAGCATGCAGCTCGCTTTTGCGCATGCAAGAAGCATGCAGCTCGCTTTTGCGCATGTGAGAAGCATGCAGATCGCTTTTGCGCATGTGAGAAGCATGCAGATCACTTTTGCACATGCAAGAAACACGCAGATCGCTTTTGCGCATGCGAGAAGCACGCAGATCGCTTCTGCGCATGCACGCATGGCGAACCCGGAAGTAAACACTTCCGGGTTTGCTGCGTTCGTAAGCTGAAAGTCCGTAACCAGAGCGGAACACAACTAGAGGTACCACTGTACTATTTAGAGATGTCAGATCACGGTTCACCTGCTCATCCAATGTCAGGAATGGAAACCGGGCAAGCATTCGCTGTTGCCCACAAATATTATGTAAATGATTACATTATTTTCTGCATTGCTTTTGACATTTCCCTTTCAGCAAAACGCACCGTAATTCATTGCGTCCGTTTTGGCAATAGCGGATAGCGAGACAAACAGAGTAAGTCTTAGCAGAACCCGAACCGCAGGGGAAAGGAAGAAGCACAGATTGTGACGAACGCCATGGAATTCGCCGCATCCTTTCATCCCTGAACGAAACCTATCACAAAGAGAGCTTTAAACGCAGCACTATGTTTTGCAGGATCTGTTAGCAATTTGGTGGAAGGAGCCGGACAGAACAGGAGAGCGGTCCCAAATCAAGCTTTTTCTGGCAGAAACAGACACTTCTAGGAAATCCAGTCCTTTCCCTTTTTTAATGGCCTTTTATAACATGTTAGGCATTGTGTGACTCTCCCAGTGCTGCCGCAAGACTCAGTGCCCGCCTAGCAAACCGCCGGTGCCAAAACACGACGAAGCCGAGTTTGTTATTGTGCAAAATCTCCCGAGAGGTGACAGGAATTGGGGACAGAGCGAAACAGCCAAATATGGGCTCCTTCAACTTTGAGCCTTTTCGCAAGGCGATTCTGGGGCTGATAAATCCTACCCAATTTGGTCAAGGCAGTGTTGAGTGTGCAAAAGGCTAATCCTGCAAATGGCCGGGAGATTCAGGGTGGATAAAAGTCAGGACTTCATTCAGCACGTAGTTAAGTGATGGAATTTGCTTCTCCCAGGAGGCAGTGATGGGCAGGAGCTAGATGGATTTGAAAGAGGATCAGAGCAGAGTATGTTTAGCCTGGAAAAGAGGAGACTGAGAGGAGATATGAGAGTATATTGAGAGTATCTTCAAGTATCACAAGGGCTGGAAGATGGAGCAAGCGTGTTTTCTGCTGCTCTGTTTGAAAGAGGGGAGCAGGGGCCGTTTCCCGCGTTGGCAGGGGGCGTTCCAGCGCCGCGCCCCCACGTAGCCAACCAACCAGGTGGAGGCTTGGGGGCGGGGTTTTGCTGCTCAAACGTGGCCACGGCAGCACTCCCCTTTCATTCGGCTGCTGGTTTTTGTCGGATCACCCACCCACCTTCCCTTTAGTTCACTGCTTGGTTCTTGACATTGCTATGGACCTGTGGTTGGTCGCCTTGATTGTCCAAGGGGCCCGGTAGGAATTTTTATCCAACTGGCAAATTGGCACCAGCCACTTGGTTTTTTGCCTTGTTGTTGTTTAGTCGTGTCCAGCTCTTCGTGACCCCCTGGACCAGAGCACGCCAGGCCCTCCTGTCTTCCACTGCCTCCCGCAGTTTGGTCAAACTCATGCTGGTAGCTTCGAGAACACTGTCCCACCATCTCGTCCTCCGTCGTCCCCTTCTCCTTGTGCCCTCCATCTTTCCCAACATCAGGGTCTTTTCCAGGGAGTCTTCTCTTCTCACGAGGTGGCCAAAGTCTTGGAGCCTCAGCTTCAGGATCTGTCCTTCCAGTGAGCGCTCAGGGCTGATTTCCTTAAGAATAGATAGGTTTGATCTTCTTGCAAGGTTTTTTTGCCTACCTCGTAGCAAATCGTCACAACTTTTAGGTACTGGCGGTTAGGCATTGGAATATGTTTGTGTATTGGAGGGCAGGGTGTGGCCATCGCCTACCCCTCCATTTTATGGGTATTCCGTTAAAGGAATCCGGCGGTCGTGGATCCTGTGTGACGCCCTTGCTGGTGGCTAGGGCCATGGCACGACCCCCGGTGACATCAGGGGGAGCTTTCAGTTGTATTTGTGTCAGGGAACTGACATTGGAGCGAGAGGCGAAGGGGAGGCTCCCAGATGATGCTGGCGAAGGACCCAGCAGCAGGGGGAGAAACAGCTCAGTGGAGGGGGAAGCCAATCAGCGCAACACCGGGGATAAAGGGGGGCAGACGGGGGAAGTGGAGAGAGGGCTCCAGGACTCTTCACTGGACCTCAGTGAGGAGAGCCCAGGTCCTCCGCTACCCACGCCTTCCATGCGCAGAAGACTCCCGCGCAGTGAGAGGAGGAGGAGACTGGGTGTCAAACAACTTTTATGTTGGAAGAGGTTCAAGAAACGCCCACTGACGGATTCTGCCAGTGACTGAGGCAGCCACCATGAGAAGGGGCTGTGCAGTCAGAAAGGTTTAACAAGGCAAATTAACCGAGAAAGGCACCAGCTTACGCACGAGTAACTCATACCTATTACAATTTGCATCAACAGGCTCCTCCCACTGGTGGTTAACCCTTGTTAGACTCACCCCTCCCTGAGGGGGTGGAGTCACGCTCTGTTGTTTTATCCAGTGCCTAAGCAATACCTCTCACATGCTGTAATCAATAAAGTTGTGGCCTTTTTTAGCCCATTAACCTAATATACTGTGTCTTTATCCCCAAGCGGTTGGCAGCTCCTTGAATCACAACAGATTACCTGCCAAATCACCTTAACCCATAAGTGCCCACGCGACGGCTTCAGCCTGTGGAACTGGCCCTGTTACGGGCACCACATAATACTTCTGGGAAGTGTGGAACTCCCTGCCTATTGAAAGCAAGCCGGCCCTTTCACTGTATCCTTTTTGGCGCTTGCTAAAAACATTATTGCTCGGGAAAGTCTATCCAGACATGTGTTCGAATGCCGGATGTTGGCATGTGTTTGGTCGTTAGTTTACAGTTGATTTTAATTGGGGTATTTAAAAAAGGGTTTTAACTTTTCTTTTTACTGATAATGTTATCATAATGTTATCATTTTAGTCTTTCCTTGCGAACCGCTTTGAAGTTTTATTGCAACCATGTGGTATGCGAATGTTTCAAAATAAAAACAACATCTGAATCAAACGTGACCCCGAAGTTTATGGCGGGACAGAGGCTTGCGAGGAGGGGAGCATTTTCCCGGTCCGGGAAACTGGCCAGCCAATTCTTTTGTGTCATGGACCGCACAGTTTTCTGACAGAGCAAGTGCATGGCTTGGGAATACTTCCAGATCCATCTTTGTCCCCCAAGGCCCAGGCATCTTCAGAGGCTAGGAGCACCAGCTGTTGCAACAGCTACAGCCGCTCCTTGATTAACTTTTGTTGTTGTTTTTGTTGTTGCTGAGACGTTTAGTCGCGTCCGACTCTTCGTGACCCCCCTGGACCAGAGCACGCCAGGCACTCCTGTCTTCCACTGCCTCTCGCAGTTTGGTCAAACTCATGCTGGCAGCTTCGAGAACACTGTCCAACCATCTTGTCCTCTGCCGTCCCCTTCTCCTTGTGCCCTCCATCTTTCCCAGCATCAGGGTCTTCTCTTCTCATGAGGTGGCCAAAGTCTTGGAGCCTCAGCTTCAGGATCTGTCCTTCCAGTGAGCACTCAGGGCTAATTTCCTTCAGAATGGAGAGGTTTGATCTTCTTGCAGTCCATGGGACTCTCAAGAGTCTCCTCCAGCACCAGAATTCAAAAGCATCCATTCTTCGACGATCAGCCTTCTTTATGGTCCAGCTCTCACTTCCATACATCACTACTGGGAAAACCATAGCTTTTACTATATGGACCTTTGTTGGCAAGGTGATGTCTCTACTTTTTAAGTAGATTGACTAGACTGCTGCAATCCTCTCTACGAGGGACTTCCCCTGTAGACTGACCGCCTAATGTACGCAGGTTTTGAAAGCAATTTCCCCCAATGTTGGCCTGTTACTTAGAGTCACATGTGCCTAAAGGTAAAGGGACCCCTGACCGTTAGGTCCAGTTGTGGACGACTCTGGGGTTGCGGCGCTCATCTCGCTTTATTGGCCGAGGGAGCCGGCATACAGCTTCCGGGTCACGTGGCCAGCAGGACTAAGCCGCTTGTGGCGAACCAGAGCAGTGCACGGAAACGCCGTTTACCTTCCCACCGGAGCGGTACCTATTTATCTACTTGCACTTTGATGTGCTTTCGTACTGCTAGGTTGGCAGGAGCAGGGACCGAGCAACGGGAGCTCACCCCGTCACTGCGGGGATTCGAACCGCCGACCTTCTGATCGGCAAGTCCTAGGCTCTGTGGTTTAACCCACATCAGCCTTTGAACACATAGGGGATCGGATTTCCCACCCCAGCCCTATCAGATAGAGATGTGTGTTCTGACAGCCCTTGCAGCGAAGGGCTGCTCTCTGCAAATGTCTAGGCGCTGAAGGAATCCATGCGGCAGCAGGATTGCACCTTGCCGCTGCCAAATCCTTGCCCAACGTGGGCTGCAGATGTCAAATCCCTAAGTGTTTCCGCCGCAGTTCGCTTGCATGTGGAACTATGCAACCAGACAGATTGGGCATGGGCGGCGATTGTGTGGGGGGGGGGGCTTAGGCCTCTCTCTCTCTCACCCCCCCCCACAAAAAACCACTTTTTTATTTAAAACCCATAAAACTTTAGGAGGACTCTTCCAGCCAAACAGCAGCCTGTCTTTGGCGGCGGAGGAGGCTGGCGGAAGGAGCGAGGGTCTGTTTTTGCAATTTGCCCCCTCCGACACAGCGCTGGGCTGTCTGTTAAAGAGACATTGTCAAGATGTTTAGGGAAGGCCCGGATTAAGAGGCTTAAAGGAGGTTTTGCAAAAACAAGCCGGGCTTTCGGGGGGGGGGGCAGGGAGAAGAGAGAATCTCTTGCATGAAAGCAAAACAAGCTTATTCTTTCAATTTCAACATACACACAGAATGAGCATGTAAGTGGAACCAGTTGTTACTGGAGGGGTTTCAGAGCTGCCCCCCCCCCGCCCCGTGACAGTTCTCAGGATCTTTGCGGGGGGGGGGGGGAATACTGCATTCTTCCGAAAAGACTCAAGCAGCCCCGATATAGGAGCCAAATTGTCTGATCTAGAATTCTGCAGCCTCCCCCCCCCCCAATCCAGAGCAACGGAATTTCCCCTGATCAGAGAAAAGGAAAGCCCTCTGTACATGCTCGCAGGGCCTCCGGTGGGACTAACCTGCCCTACTGTTGGCAGCCAGTGAGGGTGGGCAGGTGTTGGTTTGGCTCCACCCACTGATTTGGCCCCGCCCACCGTTGGCATGCAGCCCCCCAGAAGATTCCCAGGGAGCACACCAGTGCAAGTAGATAATTAGGTACCACTGTGGCGGGAAGGTAAACGGTGTTTCTGTACACTGTGGTTTCCATCACAGTGTCCCATTGCGCCAGAAGCGGTTTAGTCCTGCTGGCCACATGACTTGGAAATCTGTCTGCAGACAAACGCCGGCTCCCTCGGCCCGGAGGCAAGATGAGCGCCACAACCCCATAGTCGCCTTTGACTGGACTTAACCATCCAGGGGTCCTTTAGCTTTTTTAAAACTTAACTTAGGGATGGGTGAATCGGACGGTTTTCATATCAATCTGCACTAATATACAGTGGTACCTCAGGTTACAGACACTTCAGGTTACATACACTTCGGGTTACAGACTCCGTTAACACAGAAATAGTACCTCGGGTTAAGAACTTTGCTTCAGGATGAGAACAGAAATCGCGCAGCGGTGGCGCAGCAGCAGCAGGAGGCCCCATTAGCTAAAATGGTACCTCAGGTTAAGAACAGTTTTAGGATAAGAACAGGCCTCCAGAACGAATTACGTTCTTAACCCGAGGTACTACTGTACCCCTCTTTTTGGTACATATTACCTGCCTGGGGATGAGACACGAGTGGTGCTGTGGGTTAAACCACAGAGCCTAGGACTTGCCAATCAGAAGGTCGGCGGTTCGAATCCCCGCAACGGGGTGAGCTCCCGTTGCTCAGTCCCTGCTCCTGCCAACCTAGCTGTTCGAAAGCACGTCAAAGTGCAAGTAGATAAATAGGTACCACTCTGGCGGGAAGGTAAACAGCGTTTCCGTGCGCTGCTCTGGTTCGCCAGAAGCGGCTTAGTCCTGCTGGCCACATGACCCGGAAGCTCCCTCGGCCAATAAAACGAGATGAGCACCGCAACCCCAGAGTCGGTCACTACTGGATCTAATGGTCAGGGGTCCCTTTACCTTTACCTGCCTGGGGATCTTCACTATGGCATCTGCCGAAGTGTGAATTTTGAAGAATGGGTTGGGTTTGCGATGTGTTTTGGAAAGCACGAAGGTAAGTTCTCCTCTGAATGCAAACCAGGCTGGATTTGGTTCCTGTGCCTAGTTGAACTACAACAGCCTCGTTGAGCCTCCGCTGTCTAAAAATAACCGGCCTCTCAGTACCAGAAGCTGGGAAATCAACAAGGACTTATAAACAAGAGTGGGTCACACTTGCAAACGTCCTAGGGGCATCTGGCGGAGGCAGGAGGATGGGACAAACCAGCCTTTGCGTTGATGCCGCGAAGCAATTCCGAGACTCTTAACATGGCCAGAATTTCTGTCCCCGGTCCCAACACGCCTCAGGCTCAACTTCCACTGTGTACACCGTCAAAAGAGACACTCCCATCTTTGTGCGGCTTCGAAAACACATGCTGATCTTTGTCCTGACACAGAGATTATTACGGCTGTTTTCCCCCTTTCCCCCCGGTACTGCTCTGAATCCTATCCAGCTCTCAAAAACAACGGGAAAAGCGCCACTTGTTTTGTCGGCGGGTCATTTGGCGACATTTCCCCAAACTTGGGTTGGGGTATAGAGGATGAATCTCCGAAGTGACCCAGTTGGGGGCCGGGATGGGTGGGGGGGAGTCGGAGAGAGAGCGAAAGATCCCCACTCCCAAGTTTGTCTTGGCAAAGCCGAGGGGATGGAAGCCATCAGGAAACGAAGATTTAACTTCAATCCGCCGGCCAATAATTGGTGAAGTGTTCTTGGCGGCCCTCGCGAAAAGAAGGAGGGTGTCACTGCCAAAAACGCTTCCGTGTTTCCCTCCGCCCTTCTCTTATCGCCGCTGCTGTTATACTACAAGGTGCAAAAGCTTCTGGAGTACAAACCAAGAGACCCGGCTAGAATCATAGAACTGGAAGGGACCCCCCAAAGGACATCTAGTCCAACCCCCTGCAATGCAGGGATCGCAGATAAAGCGGATATCCACACAACCTCTGCTTGAAAACCTACAAGGGAGGAGAGCCCACAACCTCCCGAGAGAGACCATTCCATGGCCTAGGACCCTCGTACCTACGGGACCGCCTCTCCTGGTATGCCCCGTGGAGGACCTTAAAGTCCATAAATAGCAACACCCTAGAGGTCCCGGGTCCTAAAGAAGTCAGATTAGCCTCAACCAGAGCCAGGGCCTTCTCAACACTGGCCCCAGCCTGGTGGAACGCTCTGCCTCATGAGACCAGGGCCCTGCAGGATCTGATTTCTTTCCGCAGGGCCTGTAAGACAGAGCTGTTCCGCCTGGCCTTTGGCTTGGAATCAACTTGATCCCCTCCCCCTCTTTCCTTTTTCCTTTCTCCTTCTGTGATGGAACTCCTATTTGGGGACTTCCCTGGCTTTTTTCTGGCCCACATAGGACCAGTCTGGATAGTTGGCCTTTGGTGAAGACTTTTCATCCCCCAAAAAGTTTTCATCCCCAAAAAGTTTTTGATTTGAGTTTCTACTGAAATGAGGCTGCATTTTAATGTTGTTTTTAAGTTGTATTTTAATCAATTGTTTTTACACCTGGTGTTAGCCGCTCTGAGCCCGGTCTTGGCTGGGGAGGGCGGGGTATAAATAAAAGTTGTTGTTGTTGTTGTTGTTGTTGTTGTTGTTGTTGTTGTTAGTTGAACAGCTCTTACTGTCAGAAAGTTTTTTTTCAGTAGGAATCTCGCGGCAGCTAAAAAAGCCAATGCAATTCTGGGCTGCATCAATAGGAGTATAGCATCTAGATCAAGGGAAGTAATAGCGCCACTGTATTCTGCTCTGGTCAGACCTCACCTGGAGTACTGTGTCCAGTTCTGGGCACCACAATTCAAGAAGGACACTGACAAACTGGAACGTGTCCAGAGGAGGGCAACCAAAATGGTCAAAGGCCTGGAAACGATGCCTTATGAGGAACGGCTAAGGGAGCTGGGCATGTTTAGCCTGGAGAAGAGGAGGTTAAGGGGTGATATGATAGCCATGTTCAAATATATAAAAGGATGTCACATAGAGGAGGGAGAAAGGTTGTTTTCTGCTGCTCCAGAGAAGCGGACATGGAGCAATGGATCCAAACTACAAGAAAGAAGATTCCACCTAAACATTAGGAAGAACTTCCTGACAGTAAGAGCTGTTTGACAGTGGAATTTGCTGCCAAGGAGTGTGGTGGAGTCTCCTACTTTGGAGGTCTTTCAGCAGAGGCTTGACAACCATATGTCAGGAGTGCTCTGATGGTGTTTCCTGCTTGGCAGGGGGTTGGACTCGATGTCCCTTGTGGTCTCTTCCAACTCTAGGATTCTATGATTCTATGATTCTATGATTCTATGACTCTATGATTCTATGATTCTATGATTCTTTCTTGTAACTTAAGTCCTGCTCAACTGCTGTGTTTGGGTCACCCAGAGGCATCTAGCTGGTCAGCGTGAGAACGGGAGGCTCAGCTAAATGCGCTCTTCATTTGTTCTCAGGGTGACCGAAGTTGGGAGCAGGGGAAGAAATCCAGATCTGTTAGCGTTTAAGGGCAAATCTCCCCAACTCACACTTCCCAGAACAATAGGAGGAATGCAACACAACCATGAGTTAAGAATCACATGTCTCCAAATTCTGCAAGGGTCAGTCCTCCAGCCAAGGACTGCAAGCAAAGCGTGCATACAGAGAGTTCCCGTGCAAATGCACACAGTATGAAAACAGTACATGCAAAAGCATCCTATTAGGGAAAACCACTTGCAGATCCAACCTCTCCATTCTGGAGGAAATCAGCCCTGAGTGCTCACTGGAAGGACAGATCCTGAAGCTGAGGCTCCAAGACTTTGGACACCTCATGAGAAGAGAAGACTCCCTGGAAAAGACCCTGATGTTGGGGAAGATGGAGGGCACAAGGAGAAGGGGATGATGGAAGGTGAGATGGTGGGACAGTGTTCTCGAAGCTACCAGCATGAGTTTGACCAAACTGCGGGAGGCAGTGGAAGACAGGAGTGCCTGGCGTGCTCTGGTCCAGGGGGTCACGAAGAGTCGGACATGACTAAACGACTAAACAACAACAACTTGCAGAAACGTGTGTGTTAGTCGCGTACAAAAACGCAATTATCAGAAGAAATTTGCATTACAACGCAGGTGAATTTTCGTGAAGAGTTTGCAAATTGCAAATTTCGTGAAGATTTTGCAAAATTTTGCAAATTTGCAAATTGCAAATTGTGAAGAACCGAACTGGACCGTCCCCTGATTGAAAGCAACCTCTCTCTGAACAGGTGAGAGTGCATGGCACCTACGGCTCTGCCATCAAGCTGCCACCCCCTGCCTGCCTACACAAGAGTAGCAGCTGCCCAAAATGCTCACTCTCACCAACGATGGAACCAAATGCAATTCTGTGCCAGCATCCGTTTCTCTTTCTTTTGCAGCCGAGACCGTCCACATGCCCCAAAGGTACATTAACAAGCAGGACATTAACAGCCCTCTCTTGTGGTTTGCCTGCAATATCTTGCATTTAGTGGTAAAAGGTAAAGGACCCCTGGACAGTTAAGTCCAGTCAAAGGCGACTCTGGGGTTGCGGCGCTCATCTCGCTTTCAGGCCAAAGGAGCCGACGTTTGTCCACAGACAGCTTTCCAGATCATGTGGCCAGCAGGAGTAAACCGCTTCTGGCGCAACGGGACACCGTGACGGAAACCAGAGCACACGGAAACACCATTTACCTTCCCACCACAGTGGTACCTATTTATCTACTTGCACTGGTGTGCTTTTGAACTGCTAGGTTGGCAGGAGCTGGGACGGAGCAACGGGAGCTCACCCCGTGGCGAACCGCCGACCTTCCGATCGGCAAGCTCAAGAGGCTCAGCGGTTTAGACCACAGTGCCACCCGTGTCCTTTTACAATTCAGTGGTAGACTGCTCTGGAACATGGAAGTTCCGTTCAACTGCCATGGCTAGTAGCTATCATTGGTGGGCCTGTTATCCCTGAGGAAGAACGAAGAACGCTGAGGCTATGGGAGGCCTATGATTAAGAGATGAAGTACACACTCATTCACGCGATTGGCCACCTAGTAACACAAAATAGGATTTGCAAGGTGGCTCAAAAGTAGGTAGCCTGCTGCGGAAGCCAATTTCTTTGTCCTTGAATCAAGTTCGCTGTCATCATTCGCAACTAATCCTTTCATCAGACTCCACTGTCCGCCCAAAATCTGGCCGCCACTTAGTGGTGTGTTAGTTATGTGTACCCATATAATCTGTTGTGATGAATTTCATTGGTTCAACTGCATGACTACTTTTGGGGCCACTGCTGTTGGTTAAACCACAGAGCCTAGGACTTGCTGATCAGAAGGTCAGGGGTTCGAATCCCCGCAACGGGGTGAGCTCCCATTGCTCGGTCCCTGCTCCTGCCAACCTAGCAGTTCAAAAGGACATAAAAGTGGAAGTAGATAAATAGGTACCACTTCGGCGGGAAGTGCTCTGGTTCGCCAGAAGCGGCTTAGTCCTGCTGGCCACATGACCTGGAAGCTGTACACCGGCTCCCTTGGCCTTTAAAGCGAGATGAGCACCGCAACCCCAGAGTCAGCCACGACTGGACCTAATGGTCAGGGGTCCCTTTACCTTTACCTTATAGACTGCCTTGGAATAAGCAAGTTAAATCCCGAGGTTAATAGCCCAAACCTCTGTGAATCTACTGAACTGGCCATTTCACAGGGCAATTCTCCAGTGCTATCTGACAACCAGACACACTGAATTGGGTGCCAGAGTCCAACTCTTACACACTTCTCGCCAATACACTTTCGGCCTTATAAACCAGATCCGTGCTCTGCAAAGCTGTCAACCACATCCTTTCTTTTCCAGGCATAACAAACGCGCGCAGGAAGGATCCGACATTTGCAACGCTTTCTTGTCAGATCACCAGGAGATTTCTCTAACGGCCCGAAAGAGCCAGCGACTCTTTGCCAGGAGACAAGATTTTCTGGACATCGTTGGCGCAGCATCCAATTAACATTATTATTATTAACAGGCTGCTTCTGTTTCTTATTTTCCTTCTCATGCACCTCCATCCAAGCTGTAAGCAAAACCAGAGCTATCCTCTTTGCCTCCAGATGGTTTTGCTTTGCTGTCAAAAAAAAATATCCTCATGCATAACCCAATTCCCACCAGAACGCAGGTCCACTTTTTCCTAGCGCTCTTCAGTTTCACAGGCAAAGAAACACACAAACATAAACACACTTTTCCTTCTTCAGTTCTTCGGGAGGGGTGGCGAATCACCACTCCTTCTAATGACAAACTCAGGTAGTGAAGGCCAACAGGAATTAAACCAACCAACACCAGTGAGAAATAAGAAAGGGAAACGAGAAGATTGTAGCAGCATCTATAGGTAAAGGTAATGGGACCCCTGACCATTAGGTCCAGTCATGACCGACTCTGGGGTTACGGCGCTCATCTCACTTTCCTGGCCGAGGGAGCCGGTGTTCAGCTTCCGGGTCATGTGGCCAGCATGACTAAGCCGCTTCTGGCGAACCAGAGCAGCGCACGGAAACGCCATTTACCTTCCCGCCGGAGTGGTACCTATTTATCTACTTGCACTTTGACGTGCTTTCGAACTGCTAGGTTGGCAGGAGCAGGGACCGAGCAATGGGAGCTCACCCCGTCGTGGGGATTCGAACCACCGACCTTCTGATCGGCAAGTCCTAGGCTCTGTGGTTTAACCCACAGCGCCACCCGCGTCCCTAGCAGCATCTATAGAGGAAGCCAAATATTTTTTAAAAGTTTAAATAGGGGTTGGGTGGGAAATACACACACACACACAGAACACCCATGGAGAATTAAGTATGGTTAGTAGCCAGAGAGTTAAGAATGGAAGAAGGCAAAAGTTTCTGCTCTGATCTCTTTTCCTCCCCACACAGCGATGTTTCCATTCTGCTGCAGTTGGGCTTCTGTGTCATTCTCCTGTCTGCTGCTATAGAATTTTACATAATTAATTACACCATTGCTACACGATTCCACAATTTGTTCAAAGTAAATGCAACACAAATTGACTACTTGTAATTGCTTGACTACTGTAATTCGCTCTACACGGGGCTGCCCTTGAAGCTGTCCCAGAAACTCCAGCGGGTGAAGAATGCTGCAGCGAGGCTCCTCACGGGGTCCCTGCCATGGGAGCATATTCCCCCAGTGCTTTTCCACCTGCACTGGCTCCCGGTGGAGTACAGGGTCAGATTTAAGGTGCTGCTTTTGACCTTTAAAGCCCTTCACGGCCTAGGACCCTCGTACCTACGGGACCGCCTCTCCCGGTATGCCCCACGGAGAGCCTCAAGGTCCATCAGTAGCAACACCCTAGAGGTCCCGGGCCCTAAGGAAGTTAGATTAGCTTCAACCAGAGCCAGGGCCTTTTCAACACTGGCCCCGGCTGGTGGAATGCTCTGCCTCATGAGACCAGGGCCCTGCAGGATCTGATTTCTTTCCACAGGGCCTGTAAGACAGAGCTGTTCCGCCTGGCCTTTGGCTTGGAGCCAATTTGATTCCCTCCCTCTCTTTCTTTTTTCTTTTCCTTCTCCTCCTGCGATGAGACATTTTAATGAGGCATTTTAATATTTTAATGTTGTATTTTAATTTTGTTTTAAGTTGTAATCATTCAACTTGTTTTTATTATTGCTTGTTAGCCGCCCTGAGCCCGGCCTTGGCTGGGGAGGGCGGGGTATAAATAAAAAATTATTATTATTAAATTGGGGTGGGGTGAGGGAGGGAGTAATAAATTATGTGCCATTTGCAAATCGAAAGCAACAATTGCAATAATCGATCGCCGGGTTGATTTCCGTTCTGCGTATAAGCAATTGTTGGCAACTTCCCATTTTTTCTAGCATCCTTACACAGAACGTTGTGAGTCGGTTGGAGGAGAAAAATGGTAAACGGGTGTTGGGGAGGGAGGGAACGGAACGGAACGGCCGGCTGGAGCAGGGTTCATCTATCTGTCTGTTTCGGGTACCATTCGTCTTTGTGGACAAACTTCCTACATCCTTAGGGGGCGAAGGAACCACAGCTATGCTAGCAAGATTTCTGGCATTCCAAGTGGGATGGGAACGCCGTTCAGGGAAGCCCAAAGACGGAAGAGCACAGCTGCCACAAAATTTCACATGCGCTGGAGGATCACAGTAGGTCTGGTTTACAGCTTCGGAGGAGGAAGGCCACCCCCCCAGCCCCCACTGTCCCAGGAAAGCAAGGGGGAGAGAGTGCCCTGTTGGGATTATCTCTGCTTGAGACGGGGCAGATATGGCAAAGAAAGTGACACAAAGCAAACAGCTGCGTCTGGGTTTTGAAGCAAAGATGTGCTTTGCTCCCAGTCAGTCCTGAAATTGGTTTTATTCAACTGCAAGCTCATTACCAGCAAAGGGCCTGACCGGGGGGGGGGGGGAGAGAGAAAGAGGAATCTGTGGAACATGGAAGAATGCAAAGCACGAACAGGATTCTGTTTTTATCTGTTTGTTCTTTGGAGTACAAAGTACATACAGTGCTACCTTGGTTCTCAAACTTAATCCATTCCGGACGTCCGTTCCAAAACCAAAGCGTTCCAAAACCGAGGCGTGCTTTCCCATAGAAAGTAATGCAAAGTGGATTAATCCGTTCCAGACTTTTAAAAACAACCCCTAAAACAGCAACTTGAATTTTACTATCTAACAAGACCATTGATCCATAAAATGATACAATAAACAATGTACAGTGGTACCTCGGGTTAAGAACTTAATTCGTTCCGGAGGTCCGTTCTTAACCTGAAACTGCTCTTAACCTGAGGTACCACTTTAGCTAATGGGGCCTCCCGCTGCCGCCATACAATCTCTGTTCTCATCCTGAAGCAAAGTTCTTAACCCGAGATACTATTTCTGGGTTAGTGGAGTCTGTAACCTGAGGCACCACTGTACTGCAGTCATGAAATCAATCAATCAATCAATTAGTCAGTCAGTCAGTCAGTCAGTAGCTGAACTGGGTTCCACACAGTCACAAAAGCAAAACAACAAAAAAAGCCGCAAAAACAAAATGCAAAAATAAATAGCGAAACAGACAGGCCTGAGAGTAACATTCAAATAGGAAGTGTAACACTAGAAATGGAGCACGTTCGGCTTCCGAAAAAAGTTCGCAAACCGGAACACTTACTTCCGGGTTTGCAGTGTTTGGGTTCCAAGTTGTTTGAGTACCGAGGCGTTTGAGAACCAAGGTACCACTGTATCAGGGCCTGCTCAAGACATTTTGCTACCTGAGGCAAAGGGCAAGATGCTGCAATCTTCCAGTTATCATTATTATTATTTCCCTAGACCTGTAGATCTCAGGGAGGTTTCACAACATAAAATCACAACATGAAGAAGACAAAATACATAATAAAAATAGAAGCAAAGACAACCCAATAATCTCACAACGCATTTCAAAAGGCCTGGTCAAAGAGGAACATTTTCGCCTAGTGCCTATGAAGGTGCCAAGCGGGCCTCTCTGGGGCGAGTATTCCACAAACGGGGAGCCACCACAGAAAAGGCCCTGTTCTCGTGTTGCCACCCTGTAGACCTCTTGTGGAGGAGGCGCACAAAGAAGGGTCTCAGAGGATGATTTCATGGTCTGGGTAGGGTCATATTAAATGTGTTCTGTTAAATGTGTTTCTGTCAGGAGGGTTATTGGGGGGTTTTTGTTTTCATTATGTATTTTGTGTTCTCTCTGTGCATTTTCAGGTGGTGAGTCACCCTGTGACCTTCAGACGAAGGGCAGTATCCGAATTTAATTCATGCCAATACAATTCTCTCTTTTGCCATGACCCATTCAAACCTGAAACTCAAAAAATGAGCCAGCAAACAGATGTACTTGTTATAGCAGAGTCTATTTACTACTGCGAACCGTTTCCAACTTCACAAACTATTATCCTCAACCTTCATAATAATATCCCAGCCTGCAGTGACTAATGTGGCAGGTATTTTGCCCTTCACATGCTAACCGGTTGTCAAAATTCATCGCAGAAATTCATCCTTTACTTTTCCAGTGAAGTTTAAGGAAAATTAGTATTGCTCTAGGAACAGAACAAAGTATAAAAAGGCACATATAGAAGCCAATTGGACTGGTAGTTGAATCTTACTCCAATTCTGGTGAAAGGGTAGCGACTTATTTGATGATGATGATGATGGGCAATGGGCTAGCTTAGCAGGTAAAAAGGTAAAGGACCCCTGGAGGGTTAAGTCCAGTCAAAGGTGACTATGGGGTTGCGGTGCTCATCTCGCTTTCAGGCCAAGGGAGCCGGCGTTTGTCCACAGACAGCTTTCCAGATCATGTGGCCAGCAGGACTAAACCGCTTCTGGGTCAACAGGACACCGTGACGGAAACCGGAGCGCACAGAAACGCCGTTTACCTTCCCGCCGGAGCGGTACCCATTTATCTACTTGCACTTTGACGTGCTTTCGAACTGTTAGGTTGGCAGGAGCAGGGACCGCGCAACGGGAGCTCACCCCGTTGTGGGGATTCGAACCGCCGACCTTCTGATTGGCAAGTCCTAGGCTCTGTGGTTTAACCCACAGCGCCACCCGCGTCCCTCCAGCCTCTCCTAGCGCCGATGAAATGCTGCTTCTGATGGCTGGCGCCCCATTGCTTCCCACTGCCCGATGCGATTGTGTCGCGAAGGCCAGAGCGGGGAATCCGAAGTCCGCCGAGGCAGAGCCGCCCGTTGCGAGGAGTTGAGCGCCTGTCACTCAGCATCTTTCCCAAATGTGCAGTTGGCAGGAAAGATCAGGGATTGAGCGCTGCTCTCCGGGAAGAGGCCATATTAACTCCTCTCTCCTGCTCCTTCCTCGGGGGTTCGGAACTGTTTCTGATTTCGCTAATGAGGCAGAAATATGCAGGCGCTGGGGACTTGAGAGTCGCCCCCTCCCCGCTCGGCAGCTGTTTTTCTGCCGTCAGAGCCTCTGCTACTAAATCTCCCCTGCGGAGGCACAAAGTCCTTCTCTTTAGGGGGGAGAGTGAGGCGCTTAGCACAGCTCTGGGGCAAGAGGATGTGACCCCAGCCCTCTGGCGTATCTCGGGCTCTGCTGCTTTTGCCCAGAGGGGGGTCCTGAGTCTGTGGGCTACCCTTCTTGGGCTACCAAAGGAACATAAGAAGTCTATCTAGCTGAGGGTTGTCTATACAGTGGTACCCTTTACCTTTACCTTTACCTTTACCTTTACCTTTACCTTTTTCTCAGCGGAACGCTCTCCCTTGGGAGGTTGTGGACTCTCCTTCCTTGGAGGTTTCTAAAGCAGAGATTGGATGGCCATCTGTCCTGGATGTTTGAGCTAAGATTCCTGCATTGTAAAGGGTTGGTCTAGATGACCGCAAGGGGCCCCTCCAACTCTACAGTTCTATGATTCTCTGTATCCTAACACTAGAACCCATGGAAATCCAGTGAAGCTGGACACCAGAAGATTCAGGACAGACAAAGTCCTACTTCATAGAGCATGTTAAGTGTAAGAGAACATGTAAGACTAAGAGTACCGTATTTTTTGCTCTGTAAGACTCACTTTTTCCCTCCTAAAAAGTAAGGGGAAATGTGTGTGCGTCTTATGGGGCGAATGCAGGCTGCGCAGCTATCCCAGAAGCCAGAACAGCAAGAGGGGTTGCTGCTTTCACTGCGCAGCGATCCCTCTTGCTGTTCTGGCTTCTGAGATTCAGAATATATTTTTTCTTGTTTTCCTCCTCCAAAAACTAGGTGCGTCTTGTGGTCTGGTGCGTCTTACAGAGCGAAAAATACGATATGTAAGAATAAGATGTAAATAAAGCTGATTGGTTTGAGTGTTCAGCCTGCATTATGTTCACAGCAGTGGCATAGCGTGGAGGGACAGAGGGGGTGGTGGTCTCAAGGGCAAAATTCTGAGAGACTGCATGGCTGAACTCCCGCCATCTTCTTAAGCTGCAGGGAGGCAAGACCAAGGCTGGGACACGCATGCCTCCAACCCAACTGCCCAGTCTACCAGGAGGGAGCAACCCTTGCTTTGCCCCGGGCACCAGCAACTCACGCTACGTCACTGGTCACAGAAAGCCTTTCAATACACACATACAACGCCAGCCAAATGAACGAACGCCTCTGCAGAAATGTCATTCCGAAGGAGGAAAAGTTAATTAAACTGAGGGAAGGGCACAACTGTAAAAAATTAGAATGACATTACTTTCAGCACTTCAAATGCCCAAGGGGACATGAGTCTGGAGTTTGGCAAAAGCCCTGATCGCAACAGAAGTATCCTTTGTGAGTATATATATGCGTGGAAAGTCATGCAAAACCCAACTTCTACTGTGTTCCAAGGCATCGCTCTAGCCCAAGAGAACAAGTCAACATCCTTTGGGTGCCACAAAGTGCTCTGCGAAATGATAGCCACCTGCCAGTTTTCCACTGGTGCACTCTCCCTCCCTCCCTCTGTTGCTGTCTTGCGACCAGAAAACTCCGTAGTATCGTGCTGTCGCTGCAAACACACAAATCAGGACTTGCTGTCGGTGCTGCTTTGCACTGACAATGAAACCCTTCTGATGTCATCATCTGATGTCATAATATCAGCACGGCCCATGTGTCAAATGGGTGGGGCAGTCGGGATTCGGGTCCTCCACCTGTGTCCTAATAATAATAATAATAATTTATTATTTATACCCCACCCATCTGGCTGAGTTTCCCCAGCCACTCTGGGCGGCTCCCAATCAAGTGTTAAAAACAATACAGCGTTAAATATTAAAAACTTCCCTGAACTGCCTTCAGGTGTCTTTTAAAGAGAAGATAGCTGCTTATTTCCTTCACATCTGAAGGGAGGGTGTTCTACAGGGTGGGCGCCACTACCAAGAAGGCCCTCTGCCTGGTTCCCTGTAACTTTACTTCTCGCAATGAGGGAACCGCCAGAAGGCCCTCGGAGCTGGACCTCAGTGTCTGGGCTGAACGATGGGGGTGGAGACGCTCCTTCAGGTATACTGGACCGAGGCCGTTTAGGGCTTTAAAGTTCAGCACCAACACTTTGAATTGTGCTCGGAAACGTACTGGGAGCCAATGCAGATCTCTCAGAACCGGTGTTATGTGGTCTTGGCGGCCACTCCCAGTCCCCAGTCTAGCTGCCGCATTCTGAATTAATTGCAGTTTCCAGGTCACCTTCAAAGGTAGCCCCGCATAGAGCGTGTTGCAGTAGTCCAAGCAGGAGATAACTAGAGCATGCACCACTCTGGCGAGACAGTCCGCGGGCTGAATGGGAAGCTCATTGCTGGAAGGCACCAGGGCATATGGCGGCCACCGACCCACCTCTCCTCCTCCAGGTGTCTCCCCATAATGCCAAGCCCTGCAGGTGAAGCAGGGGCACCGGAATGCTGAGTGCAATCGCGCCATTTTTAAAACTAGATGTTACCAGGAAGATCCAGAACGTGAGGGAGCAGCCAACATCCTTGGAGAGCTTGCAGGACACTTGCACCCCAATGAGGCCATCTCTGTGCCCCTATTTTCCATCTTTCCAATGAGCAACAGGTGGCCATTTCCACACAACACCAGAGCAGTGCCAGATTTACGCATGCTCTAGTTATCTCACGCTTGGACTACTGCAACGCGTACTGGTGACTGGGAGCGGCCGCCGGGACCACATAACACCGGTTCTGAGAGATCTGCATTGGCTCCCAGTACGTTTCCGAGCACAATTCAAAGTGTTGGTGTTGACCTTTAAAGCCCTAAACGGCCTCGGTCCAGTATACCTGAAGGAGCGTCTCCACCCCCATCGTTCAGCCCGGACACTGAGGTCCAGATCTGAGGGCCTTCTGGCGGTTCCCTCATTGCGAGAAGTGAGGCTACAGGGAACCAGACAGAGGGCCTTCTCGGTGGTGGCGCCCGCCCTGTGGAACGCCCTCCCATCAGATGTCAAAGAGATAAATAATTACCTGACATTCAGAAGACATCTTAAGGCAGCCCTGTTCAGGGAAGTTTTTAATATGTAACGCTGTACTGTTTTTAACACTGATTGGGAGCCGCCCAGAGTGGCTGGGGAAACTCAGCCAGATGGGCGGGGTATAAATAATAAATTATTATTATTATTATTATTATTATTATTATTATTATTATTATTATTATTATTATTAAGCTAAATAAGCTATAGATTAGGGCCCCAGTCTCTTGGCAGCCCCCCATAAAACTGGATGTACATTTCCAAAATATAAGATTAAAAAACAAATAAAATAAAACTTACACACACCAACAGTGTTTTGTGTTGTGTAGGTTCCTATGTAAGTCATGTAAGTAAGTCATGTAATGTAAGTCGATGTAAGTCATGGGAAAAAATATCCCTAAAATATCACTGGTTTGCTCCTTTCTATATATAGAGTAAGAGATGCAGGTGGCGCTGTGATCTAAACCACTGAGCCTCTTGGGGTTGCTGATCAGAAGCTTGGCGGTTCGAATCCCCGTGACGGGGTGAGCTCCCGTTGCTCAGTCCCAGTTCCTGCCAACCTAGCAGTTCGAAAGGACGTCAAAGTGCAAGTAGATAAATAGGTACCACTTTGGCGGGGAGGTAATTGGCGTTTCTGTGCACTGCTCCAGTTCGTCAGAAGCGGCTTCCGCGGATTCCGTTCTTAGACCAAGGTAAAGTTCGCAAACCGGGACACCTTTTGCAGAGTTTGCAAAATGAATCGTTTGTAAACTGGGCTGTTCTTAAACCGAGGTACCACTCCGTGTGTGTACTTTTGCAAAGCAGTTTCCAAAAATAAATGCATTTTTGTATTTACTAACATAAGTATTTCTGTGCGCACTCAGCCCTGAAAGGTGCCTGTTTCTCTACATGTTGCACAGCTGTAAATTTCAGCGAAGCCTGCATTTTTAAAGATGGTTCTGTGCTTCGGTTCTCGTGCTATTTCGGAAAGGGCAGATTTGGCAGGTTTTCCTGTAGCTGCAAACCGAATTTGATCTCTCTCCCACCGCTGGGTATAAATAAAAATAAAACGAGCATTAGCGAGATAGTAATGACTGTGTCAATGGTTCAGAGAATTATTCCTCCAGGCTCTTTGGCAGAAAGTGAAATGGCAAAATCAAAGTATTCGGTTAACCCGAGGGAGCAAAACACCTCTGCTCCCTTTGCTGCAAAAGAGGAGAGTCTCGGATGCTTTCAAAACTATTCCAAAGAGCCCTTGGCTACCTTTTTATCCACCTCGGTTTCCAAGACACGATGGTTTGTCAATCCAGGTTCATATTCACCTTCCTGGGATGTTGATGGAGATGTTAAAAAGGGCGAGGGTTCATCTTAATTAACGCCAGCTCATTATCTTTCTGGCAAGTTTCCACGCTCATGAAAATCTTGCCGGAGAGATGTGCAAGCAGGGGCCTGCAAGGAGAGGCCAGAGATGGGTGCCCTTTGGGAGATTATACAACCCAGTCGAGTAGAAGCCAAGCACTGGAAATTGCCTGCTCAGAATTGTTGTTGTTGAGTCGTTTAGTCGTGTCTGCCTCTTCGTGAGCCCCTGGACCAGAGCACGCCAGGCACTCCTGTCTTCCACTGCCTCCCGCAGTTTGGTCAAACTCATGCTGGTAGCTTCAAGAACACTGTCCCACCATCTCGTCCTCTGTTGTCCCCTTCTCCTTGCGCCCTCCATCTTTCCCAACATCAGGGTCTTTTCCGGGAGTCTTCTCTTCTCATGAGGTGGCCAAAGTCTTGGAGCCTCAGCTTCACGATCTGTCCTTCCAGTGAGCACTCAGGGCTGGTTTCCTCCAGAATGGATCAGTTTGATCTTCTTGCAGTCCATGGGACTCTCAAGAGTCTCCTCCAGCACCAGAATTCAAAAGCATCCATTCTTAGCTCCCCAAGATCTCAGTCAGTGATAGAAAGGGAGAACACGGACAGGCGAGGTCCTCTACAGCAGGGGTCAGCAAACTCTTCCAGCAGGGGGACGGTCCACTGTCCCTCAGACCTTGTGAGGGGCTGGACTATATTTTGGGGGGGGGGTGAACGAATTCCTATCAGTGGCGTAGCGTGGGGGGTGCAGGGGGGGCCAGGCGCACCGGGCGCAACATCTGAGGGTTAGGGGGCGCAAATCCACGGGTTAGGGGGCACAAATTACTTGCCTTGCCCCGGGTGCTGACAACCCACGCTACGCCACTGATTCCTATGCCCCACAAATAACCTAGAGGTGCCTTTTAAATCAAAGGACACATTCTACTCATGTAAAAATACGCTGATTCCCGGACTGCCCGCGGGCGGGATTTAGAAGGCGATTGGGCCGGATTCAGCCCCCAGGCCTTAGTTTGCCTACCCATGGTGTTGGCACTCGCCCTTCTTCTGATAGGAAATGCTCTGTGGTGGGGAGACAGCAAGAAACGCCGGGGTCAAGAATCTGGGTGGTATTTGTACCTGTTTAGGGAAGTTTTTAATGTTTGATGTTTTACTGTGTTTTTAATATTCGGTTGGAAGCTGCCCAGAGTAGCTGGGGAGGCCTGGCCAGATGGGAAGAGTATAACTAATAAATCATTATTAGTATTATTATTACAGTCATACCTCGGAAGTAGAACAGATTCTGTTCCGGAAGTCCATTTGACTTCCGAAAGGTTCAACTTCCAAAACGCATCTTCTGATTGGTTACAGGAAGCTTTTGCAGCCAATCAGACGCCGTGGAAGCCCCGTCGGACGTTCAAGTTCCAAAAGAATGTTTGAAAACGTTTGACTCCCAAGGCACTCGGAAGCCGAGGTACGACATTATTATTATTATTATTATTATTATTATTACTACTACTACTACTACTACTACTACTATTACTATAATCATCATCTATTCATTTTTCACTTTGTGCACGTAAATAAATGAAATACCAGGGTTGGGGTGGGCATGGAATGAGCCCTAAGGTAAAGGGACCCCTGACCGTTAGGTCCAGTCATGGCTGACTCTGGGGTTGCAGCACTCATCTCGCTTTACTGGCTGAGGGAGCTGGCTTACAGCTTCCGGGTCATGTGGCCAGCATGACTAAGCTGCTTCTGGCGAACCAGAGCAGTGCACGGAACGCCATTTACCTTCCCGCCGGAGCGGTACCTATTTATCTACTTGCACTTTGACGTGCTTTTGAACTGCTAGGTTGGCAGGAGCAGGGACCGAGCAACGGGAGCTCACCCCGTCAAGGGGATTCGAACCTCCGACCTTCCGATTGGCAAGTCCTAGGCTCTGTGGTTTAACCCACAGCACCCCCTGTATCCCTACTTTCCAACAAAACCCACCAATTATACACACAAAGGCATGACTCTCCAGAAAGTGAAGGTTTTCTCCCAGAAGCAGGGACTGGTGCAAAAGAGAGCAGAGATCGTCTTCAGTCCCTGCCTCTGTTTTCAAATAACTTCCCTCATTTATAGGACTGGGTCAGAAGTCAACAAGAGTTTGCAATAAACTGTCCAAGAGTCGTCCTAGGATCCCATGCCAAAACCAACATTGTTAAAAGGGCAATGAAGCCACCAAGCTTTGCACAGAAGCTTGCTTCGGGAATGAGAGCTCAATGGTCCCACAGATTGCGAGAGAAAAGTACGGGGGATCAACTTTGCTTGGGAACTCTCTATCCCATGGGTGGGGGTCTTCTTTGGCTCCATGGACCAGATCTTCATCAGGACCGGCCTCGTGAACCAAATTGGATAGGTGGGTGGGGCTGGAAGCGACAATGACACCAGGTGTTACGGCACTTTGACGTCCCAAAGTCGGGACGTCAAAGCACCTTGCTAAAGCAAGAGCCCTCATTTTTTATCAGGCGTTTTAACGTGACCCCCTTCCGGATTGCACTGAATCCTGCCAAACTGAGCAGGATTTAACCTCCTGCCCATCAGCTGATGGAGAACTGGCATGCACAGCCAATGCACAAGTAATCACATTGCTTTCTGAGTGACCAGTCAACTCTTTGCGCCATTTCTTTAATTTGTATTATGTTTTACAAGCTCACTAAATGAAAGAACAAAAAACAACAACCAACTTGAT
Source organism: Podarcis liolepis (assembly GCF_965112155.1). Lineage (NCBI taxonomy): Eukaryota > Metazoa > Chordata > Lepidosauria > Squamata > Lacertidae > Podarcis > Podarcis liolepis. The sequence continues at coordinate 5,574,446 of NC_139572.1, read as the reverse complement.
AGCAATCACCTAACACTCTGACAAACGCCCTCCTCTCAGCTCCAGTAAAGGTAAAGGGACCCCTGACCATTAGGTCCAGTCGTGGACAACTCTGGGGTTGCGGCGCTCATCTCACCTTAGTGGCCGAGGGAGCCGGCGTACAGCTTCCGGGTCATGTGGCCAGCAGGACTAAGCCGCTTCTGGTGAACCAGAGCAGCGCACAGAAACGCCGTTTACCTTCCCGCCAGAGCCGTACCTATTTATCTACTTGCACTTTGACGTGCTTTCAAACTGCTAGGTTGGCAGGAGCAGGGACCGAGCAACGGGAGCTCACCCTGTCATGGGGATTCGAACCGCCGACCTTCTGATCGGCAAGTCCTAGGCTCTGTGGTTTAACCCACAGCGCCACCCGCGTCCCCTCATCTCCAGTACATAACATCAATAGCTGAATCCTACTGTGACCTAAATGGCTCATTGCCAAAACAAGATGACAAGACAGAACCCTTTTGAGGAAAGTGCATTTCCAAGGTTTGATGGCTAATAACACCTGATTGGCTCTCTATACACTTGCGCTCAGTGGCTGCATTCAAATGAAGAAAATCTACCTCATATCAACCTAAGCAAATTGTGGTTCCTTTTTCTGGTTATTTGGCTCTAACCTTTGATAGAATACAGATCATTGAACAAACTTCATTGCGTTACATTCTTCATTAAATTATCTCTCGGTTGATAATGTAATTTTACGGTATTGCTCCAAAAAAAGAAGAAGAGTTTGGATTTGATATCCCGCTTTATCACTACCCTAGGGAGTCTCAAAGCGGCTAACATTCTCCTTTCCCTTCCTCCCCCACAACAAACACTCTGTGGGGTGAGTGGGGCTGAGAGGCTTCAGAGAAGTGTGACTGGCCCAAGGTCACCCAGCAGCTGCATGTGGAGGAGCGGGGAAGCGAACCCGGTTCACTAGATTACGAGTCTACCGCTCTTAACCACATTGGTTCTGGTGGTGTTATGAGACATCAAACCTCAGAAATTTCCCAAAAGGTTTCCACAGTTTTGTCCACCCGTGTACCTCTTGAGTAGCTGGGTAACCCCCTAATGTGAGGACCGAAAACAGCCTAGCTAGAACAAATGGGAAGTGAAAGAGAGGAGCAAAACAAAGGAGAAGGGCGTTCAAGAAAGTATTTTCATGGGGCATGTATAGATGCTTTCAGACAAGCCAACCCTCTGTCTGCTCTCTTGTCTTCTGACCCGTTCTTTTTTGACGAATGAGTCAACGAGAGCAGGGCGGCTGGTTCATTAACCAACCCCGCTGGGCAAATCCTCCTTTCACCTACTTTTGCACACTCCCTGGATCCTGCCCGCTGCGCAGGTGGTCTGAGGAGCGGAGACCAGTGAGTCACAGGCGAGGCCAGTTCTTCTCTGGGGTGGGTTCCCCAAAGCAAGCAGCTGATCCGACCTCCTGTTACAGATCCCCAGAGAGATTTGAGATCAGGCGCTCAGCAATGGATCTTGCTGGCTGCTGGCTGAGAAAGCCACTTCCGCCTTAAGGAGGAGGTGGGGTTGCGCGCTCTCACGACCCCTCCATGTGTGCAGGGGTGTATATTGTGATAAGAATTTTATGGTCTTAGATATACGATAATGTTCATAAGTGTACCAACCAAGCACGTACATAGATCAGCACAGCCGTTTACCTTCCCACCGGAACGGGACCTATTTATCTACTTGCACTGGTGTGCTTTCAAACTGCTAGGTTGGCAGGAGCAGGGACCGAGCAACGGGAGCTCACCCCGTCATCGCGGGGATTCGAACCGCCGACCTTCTGATCGGCAAGTCCTAAGCTCTGTGGTTTAACCCACAGCGCTACCCGCGTCCCCATAATCAGTCGCACCAACAGACTAAAAAAGCAGTTTCTACCCGTGGGCCGTTAGGCTGTTGAACGGAAAATAATACAGTGCAACTGACTTTCGGGGTTGGTGTGTTGTGCGACAAGCACACAGAGAGCAATGAAATTGAGTGTTTTGGGGGGGAGGCTCAGTTAATTTCATTGCACACAGGTTGTACATGGACAACAAGATATTATTATTATCTTCAAAGCACTTCCCGGTTTTTGGCTGAAGACAGGGCGTGCTAAAGAGTTTCCCCTGTCGCTCGTTCCTCTTTCCCTCTTCCTTCCAAGCTACCATATATGTACAAAAAGTCACACATGGAACATTTAACAAGCTTTGTGCCCTCGCCCCTACAATGGGGGCAGTGCTGGCCCCCCCAGGGCCCACAACCGCCCCCCACCAAGACTTTCCCTCCTCCTCTTTCTGCAGGAATGGGACCGCCTGCACAGCAGAGCGAAACACTTCATAAAAGTCACAAGAACACAACAGGGTGTGTGTGTGTGTGTGTGTGTGTGTGTTCTTTTTCTAAAGAAGAAAATGCAAGTGGGGAGAGGGATAACTCTTCTCGCTTCCCAAAAGCAGAGGTGAAATGAAACACATTTCTTTGCTCGCTCTTTCTCCGGCGCTGAAAACAGCCGTGAAAGGGAACAGGGCCGCACTAAACCCAGCTGGAGCTAGTCAGAGGAAGGGAGAAAGGATGCTTCACATATTTTCCTTTATCCCGTGGAAGATTCCACTGCTCTGGACTGGGTCCAGTTCTGAAGCAGCAGAACGCAGGTTCAAGCGGAGGGCCTCTCACTCCAGATGCCCACAACCGCAGGCGCATCACGGGGACAGCCACAAATAAGGGCGTAAGCATGCTGGCCCTGGGACACGGATAGCGCTGTGGGTTAAGCCACAGAGCCTAGGACTTGCCGATCAGAAGGCCGGGGGTTCGGATCCCTGTGACGGGGTGAGCTCCCGTTGCTCGGTCCCTGCTCCTGCCAACATAGCAGTTCGAAAGCACGTCAAAGTGCAAGTAGATAAATAGGTACCACTCCAGCGGGAAGGTAAACGGCGTTTCTGTGTGCTGCTCTGGTTCACCAGAAGCGGCTTAGTCCTGCTGGACACATGACCCGGAAGCTGTATGCCGGCTCCCTCGGCCAATAAAGCAAGATGAGCGCCGCAACCCCAGAGTCGGCCATGACTGGACCTAATGGTCAGGGTCCCTTTACCTTTTATGCTGGCCCTAGGGGTAACCCGAGCAACGCGGTCCAGGTGTGGTCCTGAATCCAAAGGTTCCTCTAGGAGTCAGTCCAACAGGGTCAAGGCAGGACATGAGGCAGAAAACCAGGCAAGGACAGGTACAGGATCTCAGGCAGGATCTAGCATACAGCAATGTTGCTCCCGCAACCTGGGGTGGGGTCCAACAGCCTTTTATCTTTGTCGGGGTAACGGCCGGTCCTGATCCCCCGACGACTCACCTCCCTGTCTCGCATGAAGGCGAGCACTCTTCCTGCAAGTACTCAGGTCTCTCCTTCTCTCAGACCTGAGTTTCTGCAGCTCAGGAGATGTCAGTGGGTTACTAGACCCAGGGGCCGCCTCAGCCTCCCCTGACCCAACCGGTAGTGGAGCAGCTGTAAGCAATGGCCCAGCTGGAGGCAACGAGGTCATCCCCACATCTGGAGCCAGGGCAGGATCAGGCCCCTGACTCGGCCCAGCTGGTGTTTGCTGCAGGGGAACCTGTGCAGACTGGGACTCTTCAGGATCAGGCCCAGACTTGGTTCAGATGATGCCTGAGGCATTTTTGGGGGGGTCAAAATTCCATGGCTGGGAACGCATTAGAAATTTCCCCACAGGAATCAATGGAAATCGTCAACTTGTTATGTGAACACTCGCCTGACAAATGATTCCTGAAAACACCTTGTGTTCAGGTAGAAGAAGAAGAGGAGTTTGGATCTGATATCTCGCTTTATCACTACCCGAAGGAGTCTCAAAGCGGCTCACATTCTTCTTTCCCTTCCTCCCCCACAACAAACACTCTGTGAGGTGAGTGGGGCTGAGAGACTTCAGAGAAGTGTGACTGGCCCAAGGTCACCCAGCAGCTGCAGGTGGAGGAGCAGGGAAGCGAACCCAGTTCACCAGATTACGAGTCTACCACTCTTAACCACTACGCCACACTGTCTGGAATCCTGGAGAGCTGCTGCTGCAAGCCCGTGCAGCCAATACTGGACTAAATGGGCCAATAGTCTGATTCCATATAAGCAGCCCATATAAGGAGCTCTCTGGGTTTTTAAGGGCTGCAGTAGCGCTTATTTTAGGATATCTCCCCATTCAGAGAAGTGCTTATAACAATATACTGACAACCGCTACTTCTTTGAATAAATAAATCCTTCTGCCTCTGTTTGTTTTAGTTGGTTGTATTAAGTGGTTTAAGAAACCAAACAAGCCCTAAAGCTGTCTTATTATTATTTTTAAAAACCCCCAATGTGGGTGTCATTGAATGTTAGTCATAGAGATGACCTATTGAAATCAATGGAGTTAAAGTTAAAAGGTAAAGGGACCCCTGACCGTTAGATCCAGTCATAGCCAACTCTGGGGTTGCGGCACTCATCTCGCTTTATTGGCCGAGGGAACCGGTGTACAGCTTCCGGGTCATGTGGCCAGCAGGACTAAGCCGCTTCTGGTGAACCAGAGTATCGCACGGAAACGCCATTTATCTTCCCGCCGGAGTGGTACCTATTTATCTACTTGCACTTTGACGTGCTTTCGAACTGCTATGTTGGCAGGAGCAGGGACCGAGTAACGGGAGCTCACCCCGTCATTGCGGGGATTCGAACCTCCGACCTTCCGATTGGCAAGTCCTAGGCTCTGTGGTTTAACCCACAGCGCCACCCGCATCCCTAGCCCATTAAATTCAGTATAACTTAGTTTGCTGTGAATTGTTATTTTATTAAAGTACAGTGGTGCCTCGCAAGACGAAAAGAATCTGTTCCGCGAGTCTCTTCGTCTTGCGGTTTTTTCGTCTTGTGAAGCAAGCTGCTTAGCGGATTAGCGCTATTAGCGGCTTAGCGGGCTTAGCGGATCAGCTGATAAGCGGTTTAGTGGCTTAGCGGATCAGCTGATAAGCGGCTTAGCAGCTGAGCGGATCAGCTGTTGAGTGGCTTAGCGGATCAGCTGATAAGCGGCTTAGCGGATCAGCTGATAAGCGGCTTAGCGGGTCAGCTGTTAAGTGGCTTAGTGGCTTAGGATCAGCTGTTAAGCGGCTTAGTGGCTTGGGAAAAAGGGGGGGGACCGCAGGAACTCGCAAGACATTTTCATCTTGCGAAGCAAGCCCATAGGAAATTCGTTTTGCGAAGCACCTCCAAAACGGAAAACCCTTTCGTCTTGCGGGTTTTCCGTCTTGCGAGGCATTCGTCTTGCGGGGCACCACTGTATGACACTTTGGGGGTTATCTTTGGACGGGAGGTAGGTGAAGATTTTGAAGGATTGCTGGTACCAAATTTGTCCCCAATCACTACTTACTAGACTAGAGAGTAGGCCTTATTGGACCCAACTGCGCTTGCTTCTGAGTAACCTTGCCCTGCTATGAATCTGTGTTTCAGATCCTACACGTAAATGGGGCTGGGGTGGTGGAGATTTATCACAGAACCGCAGAAGTAAAAGGGATCTCCTTAGACTAAGGGGGGAATCTGACAATTTCTGTCTCTCTCAGTTTCTCTCACACACACCCCCATTAAATTCGGTTCTCTACATTTCTGCAGCAATGTGCAATATCGTAAAGTCGTTAAAATTCATCGTTTCAGTGCGAAATTCTCCCAAGCTACACATTATTTACAAAGCCATCCCCCCCCAATGCAATGGACTATTGGCCCTCTTTCAGCAATATATTCATTTTTATGTACACATCCCCTTTGTACGTGCCTTTTTTTGTACGGCTCCTGGCTGTAGAGCTGTATTACAAAATTCAGGGACGGGCGAGAATTCAGAAAGACGGCTGCGTTTCAAAGCCTGGACTGGATACATCCCAAACTGGAATTAGGATAGCCAGAAGAAATATCAACAACCTCAGATATGCAGATGACACAACTTTGATGGCAGAAAGTGAGGAGGAATTAAAGAACCTTTTAATGAGGGTGAAAGAGGAGAGGGCAAAATATGGTCTGAAGCTCAACATCAAAAAAACGAAGATCATGGCCACTGGTCCCATCACCTCCTGGCAAATAGAAGGGGAAGGAATGGAGGCAGTGAGAGATTTTACTTTCTTGGGCTTCATGATCACTGCAGATGGTGACAGCAGCCACGAAATTAAAAGACGCCTGCTTCTTGGGAGAAAAGCAATGACAAACCTAGACAGCAGCTTAAAAAGCAGAGACATCACCTTGCCAACAAAGGTCCGTATAGCTAAAGCCATGGTTTTCCCAGTAGTGATGTATGAAAGTGAAAGCTGAACAATAAAGAAGGCTGATCACCGAAGAATGGATGCTTTTGAATTATGGTGCTGGAGGAGACGCTTGAGAGTCCCATGGACTGCAAGAAGATCAAACCTCTCCATTCTGAAGGAAATCAACCCTGAGTGCTCACTGGAAGGACAGATCCTGAAGCTGAGGCTCCAAGACTTTGGCCACCTCATGAGCAGAGAAGACTCCCTGGAAAAGACCCTGATGTTGGGAAAGATGGAGGGCACGAGGAGAAGGGGACGACAGAGGACGAGATGGTTGGATAGTGTTCTCGAAGCTACTAATATGAGTTTGACAAAACCGCGGGAGGCAGTGGAAGGCAGGAGTGCCTGGCGTGCTCTGATCCAGGGGGTCACGAAGAGGCGGACATGACTAAACGACTAAACAACAACAAATTGATTCAGAAATTTTGAGTCAGGTGGGTTTGCCTTAAACGATCAGCCAAACCAAATTCCTCCCCCCCCCCCCGACAGGTAGGCGACCAGCCTAGTTTTAAAAGTCTCTGAGGAAGTCCAGTGCAGTCTGGATAGCTCAGTCGGTTAGAGCGCAGTGCTGAAGACGCCAATGTTGCAGGTTCGATGCCCGCATGTGACAGCTGCATATTTTCCTGCGTTGCAGGGGGTTGTGCGAGATGCCCCCCCCCCCGGTCCCTTCCAACCCTGTGATTCTATGATTCTAAGGAGAGTCCGTCCGCGCGGTCAAACACCTCATGTCATCAGTAAGTTCTTCCTAATAGCGTGTAGCACTTTTTGCAACTGCTGCTAGGAAAATTAGAGCAAATCATATAGCCAAGGTAACCATTAACTGTAAAGGAGATGAATTTATTTGATCCTATCTATCTACCTCAGGCTATGCTCTATCTTTGTCACCAAACTCCGAGTATAACTTGCACACTGTTATTAATTGACATTGCTTTTAACATTAGCGGCCATGTGATGATTTTAGCTTATGAATTTCATTGTTTAATGTCTTGATTTGTACATTGGGGTACTTTTATAGCTCTGTTTAGAGTACGTAATGTTTTGATAATATAAATGTTTTAAGTCTTTCAGTATATTTTCTTTTAATTGTCAAATAATTCTGTGTACATTGCGGCAGCCTTTGGCTATGTGCAATAAAACTGACTGGCTGACTGACTAGTTGGGAGGAAGAAATAAAATATTCCCGAAACAAAATGCAAAAGCAAATTGTGGAGTGTGAGTGCCGCTCCAAAATCCTCTTCCAACTTGAATAGAGAGAGAATGGTGAAGTCTTTATGAGCACTGGGAGGGCAGTAAACTAGAGGTGTGCGGGAGAACCTAAAGGAAGCAGGTTATTTCAGGAACGGAGAAAGCTGACCTCTTTCCATTCACCGCCAGCCTCCTGAGTTCCACCTTACTTCACAGAGCAGGAAATGGGTCTAATCCAGGGCTGCGTTTAGACGCTGCAATTCTCCAGGAGCGCCGTAAAAATCACAGAAGGCAGCTTTGACCCCAGAACTCAACTTCCTGAGAATCTCAGCTTGCTTTACTTAGAGAGAGAGAGAGGTTCTGGGAAATATTCAGTCCATGTGCGCGAAAGCCATTCAGAGGATATGCATATAACGCTTTATATATCACCCCTTGCCTCTCCCAGTTAACAAGGGAGAAGGCGGCATCACACATCCCGTCTGCCTCAACGGCGACTTGTACTGCTTTGTCGCTAGACTGGGATTTCCAGAAGCAGGAGAGAGGTTCAGTAGCTGTTTCAAGAGCAAAAATCGGCTGCAGTTTCAGTGGCGTAGCGTGGGTTGTCAGCACCCGGGGCAAGGCAAGTAATTTGCGCCCCCTAACCCGTGGATTTGCGCCCCCTAACCCTAACCCCCAGATGTTGCGCCCGGTGCAGCCGGCCCCCCTGCACCCCCCACGCTACGCCACTGTGCAGTTTTCCAGCAACCGGGGAGGGGAGGGGAAAGATTGGCTCTCCCACCTGCCACCTGCCACCTGCCTCAACTAAGAAAATCAGAATTATGCAAAAGAAGAAGCGCTGCGCACATTTGCTCAATTTGCATTACGGGGGAGGGATGCTGATTTTGGCACAGGTTTAGGATATGAATCCTTGCTCCAGAGAGAGCGCATACCCATATTTTTTGCTCTATAAGACCACAAGACGCACCTCGTTTTTGGAGGAGGAAAACAAGGAAAAAAATGTTCTGAATCTCAGAAGCCAGAACAGCAAGAGGGATCTCTGCGCAGAGAAAGCAGCAATCCCTCTTGCTGTTCTGGCTTCTGGGATAGCTGCGCAGCCTGCATTCGCTCCATAAGACGCACACACATTTCCCCTTACTTTTTAGGAGGGAAAAAGTGAGTCTTATAGAGCAAAAAAATGGCAAATAGCCTTTGCGTGCTTCGATGCAAGAGGATGTGAGGACAGTTCAGATGCAGGTTGCAGAGGCCCAAGTCAAAAATGGATTTCTGCATCATGTTTCTAAGTGGGTCCATGCTTGATGCTATTTAGAATCTACTGGACTCCCTTATGTTTGTAGAAGAAAGGACTATCCAATGTAGCTCTTCGCTGGAGATGTAATATGGAACAATGCACACGGGTGGCACTGTGGTCTAAACCACTGGGCCTCTTGGGCTTGCCGATCGGAAGGTCGACGGTTCGAATCCCCGTGATGGGGAGAGCTCCCGTTACTTTGTCCCAGCTCCTGCCCACCTAGCAGTTCGAAAGCACACCAGTGCAAGTAGATAAATAGGTACCACTGTGACGGGAAGGTAAATGGAATTTCTGTGCGCTCTGGTTTCCGTCACGGTGTCCCGTTGCGCCAGAAACGGTTGAGTCCTGCTGGCCACATGACCCAGAAAGCTGTCTGTAGACAAACGCCGGATCCCTCGGCCTGAAAGCAAGATGAGCGCCACAACCCCATAGTTGCCTTTGACTGGACTTAACCGTCCAGGGGTCCTTTACCTTTAGCTTCTCTGAAACATATGCTTTTATTAAGTTTTTGGGGAAAGTGCTGGACTATAGAAACAAGACACTACGGAGAAAAAAAAATTCAGAAGTGCATAGGCTCTTGAATGATATACCCATTGTATGGAAATTTACAACAGGACAGCGGAAATAGATTCTTCACACCCTAATGGTGGCCAAGAGACCGATATGGACAAGTAGGAAGATTAGAGGGAGGGAGCCGGCCGAGGGAGCCAGCGTACAGCTTCCGGGTCATGTGGCCAGCATGACTAAGCCGCTTCTGGCAAACCAGAGCAGCGCACGGAAATGCCGTTTACCTTGCCGCTGGAGCGGTACCTATTTATCTACTTGTGCTGGCGTGCTTTCGAACTGCTAGGTGGGCAGGAGCAGGGACCGAGCAACGGGAGCTCACCCCGTCACGGGTATCCGAACAGTCGACCTTCTGATCAGCAAGCCCTAGGCTCTGTGGTTTAACCCACAGTGCCAGGAAGCCCTAAATGACCAGATCTCTAGAGAGTCGCTGCCTGTCTGTGGAGACAACAACTGAGCTAAATAGATCAGGTGTGTAGTGGTCTTGCAAAAGGCAAATTCCACGCTAGGGATCATTAGGAAAGGAATTGAAAACAAAACTGTCCATATCACAATGCCCTCGTGCAGATGCACGATGTATATTTCTGGTCGCCGTAGCTCAAAAAGGACATCGAAGAGTTTGGAAAAGGTTTGGAAAAGGGACAGCAAAACAATCAAGCGAGTGGAGCCCTGCAAGAAAAGGGTGCGGTGGTGGAGACGTTTAGAGGTTCACCGCTGTTGTTTTCTGCCTGTAACTGATTACTTTCCCCCGTTTAAATCGCGCTTCCTTTGCATTTCAGCGGAGGGGGTAGAAATAATTGTGCCCTTAGTTCCATGGAATTCACAGCTTAGGCTAACATATGCAAACAATCGCCGAGGTTGCGTTAAATAGCAGGCAGGGGATGCCACAGAGGAATGTGGCATTTGGCGGAACCGAATTGCAGCGGAACAGAAACAGCTGTGAGGAAGACAGGGCGAGCAGAAATCCCTTCATGAATGCACAGCATCCCCGACAGACGAACAACCTGATGCTGTTTAAATACCTCCCACAAATGGTAGTCACAGCAGGAAGGAGTATTCATTGAACAGGTAGCTCAGGGATCCCTTTTTGACAACGCAAAGGTGGACAACTTCTCGCTTCTCCAGACATTGCCCCACAAGTTGACAACTGGTACTTAGTCCCTGAAACAGAATTGGCTCAGTGTGCCCCAAACACTAAATAATAATAATAATAATAATAATAATAATAATAATAATAATAATATATTACTTATACCCCGCCCATCTGGCCGGGTCTCCCCAGTCACTCTGGGCGGCTTCCAACAGGATATTAAAAACACATCAAACATTAGAAACTTCCTTAAAGAGGTCTGCCTTTAGATGTCTTCTCAAAGTTAGATAGTTGTTTATTTCCTTGACATCTGATGGGAGGGCACCACCACCAAGAAGGCCCTCTGCCTAGTTCCCTGTAACCTCACTTCTCGCAAGGAGGGAACCGCCAGAAGGCCCTCAGTGCTGGACCTCAGTGTCTGGGCAGAACGATGGGGGTGGAGACGCTCCTTCAGATATACTGGGTCAAGGCTGCTTAAGGCTTTCAAGGTCAGCACAAACACTTTGAATTGTGCTCGGAAACGTACTGGGAGCCAATGGAGGTCTTTCAGGAAAAGTGTTCTATGCATGCCCTCAGCCAGCCACTAGATCCTTTGTTGTTGTTTAGTCGCTTAGTCGTGTCCAACTCTTTGTGACCCCCTGGACCAGAGCACGCCAGGCACTCCTGTCTTCCACTGCCTCCCGCAGTTTGGTCAAACTCATGCTGGTAGCTTCGAGAACACTGTCCCACCATCTCGTCCTCTGTCGTCCCCTTCTCCTTGTGCCCTCCATCTTTCCCAACATCAGGGTCTTTTCCAGGGAGTCTTCTCTTCTCATGAGGTGGCCAAAGTCTTGGAGCCTCAGCTTCAGGATCTGTCCTTCCAGTGAGCACTCAGGGTTGATTTCCTTCAGAATGGAGAGGTTTGATCTTCTTGCAGTCCGTGGGACTCTCAAGAGTCTCCTCCAGCACCAGAATTCAAAAGCATCCATTCTTCGGCGATTGGCCTTCTTTATGGTCCAGCTCTCACTTCCATACATCACTACTGGGGAAACCATAGCTTTAACTATACGGACTTTGGTTACTTTCAGCCAAACTAGAGGGAGATGCTTCCTTCCACCTTCCTTCTGCTCCTCAAGACCCCAGGCTGCTCCTGTAGAACTCAGGAGGGAAGAGGAGCGAGACCAGACTAGAATGGCTTGGCCCTGCCTTGTACTTGGTCTGGGTCCAGTCGCAAGGAGCACCAGCCACCACTCAGCGCATGGTTCAGGAACAACCATCTCAGTCAAGGAAAGCATGCGCGCTTGGGGGGAAATGCGGCCACAGTCTGCAGAACCGGGAGGGGAGAAGCAGGGCCTTGGAATAAACACGCTTCCCTAAACAAAGTTTTCTCGTGAAGCGGCTTGGCAGCGGTCCTCCGCTTCTCCAGAAGGCACTTGAGATTGCAATACAGTAAAAATTTATATGACTTAAGACACTCCACGGCGCCTGGCAGCGTCTCGAAAGAGCGAGCGGCCAGAGGTATTTGAGGAACAAGAAAGTGATCTATAGAGAGAGAGAAATGGAACCTTGAAGCTGAGTTCAGGATCACAAAATCACAGAGCCTAGGGCTTGCCGATCAGAAGGTCGGCGGTTCGAATCCCCGCGATGGACGGGGTGAGCTCCCGTTGCTCAGTCCCTGCTCCTGCCAACATAGCAGTTCGAAAGCACACCAGCACAAGTAGATAAATAGGTACCGCTCTGACGGGAAGGTAAACGGCGTTACCGTGCGCTGCTCTGGTTCGCCAGAAGCGGCTTAGTCCTGCTGGCCACATGACCTGGAAGCTGTACGCTGGCTCCCTTGGCCAATAAAGTGAGATGAGCGCCGCAGCCCCAGAATCATCTGTGACTGGACCTAACGGTCAATGGTCCCTTTACCATTACCTTTAGGGACACGGGAAAGCCTAGGGCTTGCCAATCAGAAGGTTGGCGGTTCAAATTCCCACGACGGGGTGAGCTCCCATTGCTCAGTCCCAGCTCCTGCCAACCTAGCAGTTTGCTTGTCTGACGGGAACACCAATAATAAAAATAATAACAAGAAGAAGAAGAAGAAGAAGAAGAAGACGAAGAAGAAGAAGAAGAACAACAACAACAACAACAACAACAACAACAACAACTTCGTTATTTATGGGTTGCTCCAGCCACTCTGGGCAGCTTCCAACATAGATGAAAACATAATAAAACATAGAACATTAAGAAGCCTCCCTATCCAGATGTCTTCTAAAGGTTGTATTGTGACTTATCTCCTTGGCTTGGGGGCGGGCAGTCACATAACTCCATACCCTCCAACGTTTTTCCGATGAAAATAGGGACGCCCTAAGGAAAAGTGGGACGTTCCGGGGTCAGATCAGAAACCGGGGCGGCTTCCGTAAATCCGGGACTATCCCTGGAAAATAGAGAAGCTTGGAGGGTCTGCTCTCTGTCTGGGGGGCTGTCCAGCCCAAGCCTAGTTTAGAGACAAAAGTCTGCAGACACACATAAGGACACATGACTTCCCCCCCCCAAGGAATCCTGGGAACTGTAGTTTGCTCTGGGTGCTGGGAAATGTAGCTCTGTAGTGGGTAAACGTCAGGATCCAATCGTATGTATTTAAATGTAAAGTCTGAACCACGGCCGGATTTAGGTTTGATGAGGCCCTAAGCTACTGAAGGTAACGGGGCCCTTTCTATGTCCAGCTGTCTTTTGTCCACAACAAATTGTCGCTGGTTTTTTGTGTCGAATATATGCTATACGGTCATTTATGGACCTCATAGGTATCTCAAGCCATTTGCCCATGTTGCAACCAGTCCATGCAGAATGTAGGCACCCTATATATAGAAAGGAGCAAACCAGGGATATTTTAGGGAGCAGGCTAGCAGGCGGGGCCCATGACTTACACCAGGCATAGGCAAACTCGGCCCTCCAGATGTTTTGGGACTACAACACCCATCATCCCTAGCTAGCAGGACCAGTGGTCGGGGATAATGGGAATTGTAGCCCCAAAACATCTGGAAAGCCGAGTTGGCCTATGCCTGACTTACATCGTAGGAGCCTGCACAACACAAAACACTGTTGCTGTATGTAGGTCTTATATTATTGGTTTGCTTTTTATCTTACATTTTGGAAATGTACATCCAGTGTTTACTTTTCCTTTATTTTTGGGGGGGGGCCCAAGAGAGTGGGGCCCTGAGCTATAGCTTGTTTAGCTTGTACGTAATTCCGGCACTGGTCTGAACGCTGCCAAAGAATGCCAAGAAGGCAGATCTGAAAATACTTCCATGCTTCCCATCCACAATGAGCACATCAACAACAGACTGTGATATTGATGGTGATGATGGTATATTTATTCCTTGTCTTTTTCCCAGACAAAGACTCAAGGAAGTTTACAGATGCGGAATACAAGTCTCCTTGTCAGTCGTCCCCATTCCCAGGAGATGAAACACATCTCTATATAAACCTTTGCAATTACCGTATTTTTCGCTCTATAAGACGCACCAGTCCACAAGACGCACCTAGTTTTTGGAGGAGGAAAACAAGTGGGAAAATATTCTGAATCTCAGAAGCCAGAACAGCAAGAGGGATCGCTGTGCAGTGAAAGCAGCAATCCCTCTTGCTGTTCTGGCTTCTGGGATAGCTGCGCAGCCTGCATTCGCTCCCTAAGACACACACAGATTTCCCCTTACTTTTTAGGAGGGAAAAATTGAGTCTTATAGAGCAAAAAATACGGTATTTCTAAATGTGCACCTAGGCATACCGATTACAATGTGCAAGCTTCATGCTCTTGTCGCCAGCAAGTGAGGAAATCACCCTGTATCCCAAAGCTAGATTTCGCTAAATAAATAAATTCCAAGTTTGCTATAGTCGGCTATGCGGTTTTGCTCCCGTAAGTAGATGTTGGGCAGTTCTGGAAACGAGTTCATAGCTGATGTGAGCGGCTGATCTGATACTCATTTATGTATTCGTGAAAACGGAGGAATATGCCCTGCCCTCATTTTCCTGCCCTGCACTAACTGTACAGGGAGAAAGCAGAGTTTTCTGGTTTACGCACTGTTGAAACATGTGCGTCGAGCCGTTATTTCACGTGCAAAATTCTTCCCTGGGGATTTTAACTTTGCACATCCCTGTCAACACTGGGGAGATATGCTATTCATTAATTAGTGAATGAAGCAGTTGGTATATCAATGTTCTTGGTATCCCCCTAACCCCTTTAAAAAAAACCCAAATATTTAAATCTAGGGATAAATTCTTAGTCCCACTTAGTTGAGTATTTGGCACTGGCCTACCCCTCTAACAAGAGATATGAAAACTATTCTCTATCCAGCATCTGAGAGCCACCCAAATTTGTAAAGTTTGTTCACCGTAGGCTACATTAAGCCGCCCAGAAATAAATTCCCGACTCCGGTCCTGTGTTCAAAAAATAGAATTTCCACTTTGCCCAATTGCATGGCCCTGAGGAGGAAAAGAGTAGTGGACTATGCTCAGTGGCGTAGCGTGGGTTGTCAGCACCCGGGGCAAGGCAAGTAATTTGCGCCCCCTAACCCGTGGATTTGTGCCCCCTAACCCTAACCCCCAGATGTTGCGCCCGGTGCGGCCGGCCCCCCCTGCACCCCCCATGCTACACCACTGACTATGCTGCTTTCAAGGTTGCAAGCGGAGGGGAAATGCTCAAATGCTTCCCTACCTTGTAAAATGGAAAAAAAGAAGAAGAAAGCTCCTTGTTTGACCGCAAGGAGAAAAACCTTGCCCTCTGCATGCTGTGCTAGATTTCTGCTTGCGGGGCATTTTACTTGGCTTTCATTTTAATATGAGGGAATGCTCAAAACTGTGGCTGGAGAAGGGATGGAGCCCAAGGGTAGGGAAACTATTTTGGATGCCAGGATTCAATCCTTGTCATCTCTACGGGGGGGACTGCAAATGACCCCCCTGTGTGAAACCCCGGAGAGTAAATAAACCAATGTATAATTTCCCATGTCCCCTGCCACTCCATGCAGCCTGAAGGGGTATAAAGCCATTCTACTTCATCAGGATCCGACCACCTCATTCTGCTGCAGGGACAGATCTGATTTGAGATGGCACTGGGGGGAAAGAAGGAAATGAACACATCTTTCGTCACCCTCCCATATTTAAGAAACTTCTCCTCTTGATCTGGTTGTTAAAATGATCTCAGCAAGTTGTCCGAAAACTCTGCATGTCCTCACATTTCCACCTCCCCCAGAAAGCAGGATTTTACCCTTCCTTCACAGCCCGGAAAACAATGGGAAGAGCCCCCGTCCTCTTACCTTCGCAGTCCAGTCTCTCCGAAAATCATCCGTCAAAAAGCGTCCCCGAGAAAGCAGAGATCTCCGAAAGAATCAAAACCCACAAGGCCAGTCATCCTTGCAAAAACAAAACAAACAACCCACAAAAACACAAGGGGTGGGGTGGGGGGTGGGAACACAAATCACCTCAAAGGGCCCATCTCATCCAGAAAAGTCCAAAAATAATTCAGCGGCAACTCCAGAAAACCTCCACACCCGACTTTGGGTTAATCCTCCTTCTGAGCACCAACCGCCCTGCAAAACCTCTTTCCGCTTTCTGCCTTCTGCCAAACCAGGGCAGCTCTGCTACCAAAACCCATCTTGTCGCTCCCTGGGGATCCAGACTTCGAGGGACATCGGAAACGGCCCGGGGACCACACCACCCAGATGCAGATTCCAGAAGTTTTTGTGGCTCACAGCGGCGGAGGACGCTCCCTCTGTTGACCTGGGCCTCGCTCCTTTGCCTCGCCCCGAGGGAGAAGAGGTCCTCTGGGGGGAGGTCAAGCAGGTGGACTTCTGCACGTGGCTCTTGCCGCCCACCTCTCCCCCTGGGCCAGGTGCGATCCTCGCCAGCGGAGCCTCCCCCTTTGGGCACCTGGCGAATCGGTCTCCCCCAGCTGGCTAATTCCCTGCCACTTCTTGCTGCCTCCCCCTGCGAGGAAGGTGGCGGTCTTCAGGCCTCCAAAGGTCACTCAGATGCCCTTTCCGAAGCGCTTCTCCCGGCCGCAGCTGGAGTCTCTTTGCGCTGGTGCGTCTGGTGTGCATAAACGCCGACTTTTCCTCCTCTTCCTAGCCAGCTGCCAGCCTCAACTCAGCAATCCTTTGGAGAGGGAACAGCAGGGTTGCAGTGGGGGGAGAGAAAGCAAGCAAGGGGGGAAAAACCCCACACACCAAAAAAACCCCCAAGGCTTCTGGTTCTGTCACTTTTCAAGAAGTTATTTCCTTCCACAGCAGCTATTTTCCTTCTCCTCTACTTTGCATTTTTCAC
Source organism: Podarcis liolepis (assembly GCF_965112155.1). Lineage (NCBI taxonomy): Eukaryota > Metazoa > Chordata > Lepidosauria > Squamata > Lacertidae > Podarcis > Podarcis liolepis. Next base: position 5,557,752 of record NC_139572.1, on the reverse strand, counting down.
ATTCACCTTGGAGCTTCTCTGCTTTAGGGGGAACAGTGAAAGGGTTTGGCGGATCTGTTCCTGCCTTCCAACTCTTTTTCTGGGGGGGTTGAAAGGAGGGGGGTGGAGAAGGTGCAGTCCACAGAGCCGAATGCACAAGGGGAGGGGTTTCAGCAAGCCCCACCCTCCACCACCAAGGCTGAGGGTGTCAAATTTCCCCCCAGTGCCCAAAAGATTAAGCGTGTCTTTCCTGAGACGGTCGGAGCTGCGTCTCCAAAACCATGGGAAGAGAGAAGGATGAGAGGGCTGGAAAATCTAGATGTGGGGGGGGGGGTAGGGGGTGTGGAGAGACGAGAGGAGCGATTTTATTTTAAGTACCAGGTGAGGACATTTTATTTGAAATAGCTCAGCGAGGATGTCATCCGGGCGTTTGCCGTTTAAGAGGCACTTTTTGTAGACATCATTGATTCGCATGCTGCTTCCTCGCGGAGGCAAAAATATGGAAGATGACTCTCCGCCTCCTAGGAGCCTACAAAGTAAAATAAACAAAAACGAGACTGCGGGGGAGGGCATGGGGGGAAAACCAGGGAGTGGATGGATACAGATGAGGGCAGTCAAAATTTGGAGTGGTGATTTTCAGAAAGGAAGGCCACACAGGGAAGTCCGCAAATTGAAGAGTGATTTGTAGGAAGGCAGAAAGGAGAGAGTGTTGTTCTGCTCCACTTTTCTTTCATAGACTCATAGAATTGTAGAAAGGGACCCCAAGGGTCATCCAGACCAACCCCCTGTGATCCAAGAATCTTTTGCCCAGTGTGGGGCTGGAACCCACAGCCCTGAGATTAAGAGTCTTGTGGCTCTGCCTGCTGAGCTGTCCCAGGAAGCCACAAGTGATTTGACCCCAGCATTGCATGGAGAGTTCCCCAGGTGGAAATAATGACACATTGTGCAATTATTAAGGTTAATGTGCTTTTAAAAAAAAGGCCACAACTTTATTGATTACAGGTGATGAGCGATATTGGCTTAGGCATTGGTCCTAACCAACTACAGTGGTGCCCCGCAAGACGAATGCCTCGCAAGACGGAAAACTCGCTAGACGAAAGAGTTTTCCATTTTGGAGGTGCTTCGCAAAACGAATTTCCTACGGGCTTGCTTCGCAAGACGGCAATGTCTTGCGAGTTCCTGCTGGGTTTTTTTCCTCCCCCCCTTTTTATAAGCCGCTAAGCCGCTTAGCAGCTGATCCAATCAGCAGATAAGCCGCTAAAAGCCGCTAATAGCGCTAATAGCGCTAATCCGCTAATCCGTCAATGGACTTGCTTCGCAAGACGAAAAAACCGCTAGACAAAGAGAATCACAGAACGGATTCTTTTCGTCTTGCGAGGCACCACTGTATAGCCAACTCCAACCCTCCAACTCCAAGTCCGGGAAGGGTTAACCACCAGTAGGGGGAGTCCTGCTGATGCACATCAACTAGGAACTCCCCCGGGGTCACCAATAGGGGGCGTGCCTTAGGCCCTCACCTCCCTAGGCTTCAGACAGGGCCACACACCCCGGAATCCTTTATCGGACTACCCTTCAATATGTGGGGCAGGTGATGGCGCTACCTCCCCTCTTTCATCTACAGAACAATACCAATGCCTAGCCACCAATACAGTGGTACCTCAGGTTAAGTTCTTAATTTGTTCCGGAGGTCCGTGCTTAACCTGAAACTGTTCTTAACCTGAAGCACCACTTTAGCTAATGGGGCCTCCTGCTGCCACTGCGCCGCCAGAGCACGATTTCTGTTCTCATCCTGAAGCAAAGCTCTTAACCTGAAGCACCATTTCTGGGTTAGCGGAGTCTGTAACCTGAAGTGTATGTAACCCGAGGTACCACTGTACCCAGAAAGTTGTGACGATTTGCTACGAGGTAGGCGAAAACCAAGCGGCTGGTGCCAAATTGCCAAGTGGAAAAATTCCTACCAGGCCCCTCAACGGCGACCAACCGAGGTCCATAACAAGGTCAAGGAACGAAAACCTTATAGGGTGGGGAAACAGGAACAGCTGGTGGGCAGCAAAGAGGGAGATCTCCGGCTGCGTCCTGCCTTTATAGGGCAAGCCACGCCCCCAAACCAGCCGATTGGCCGGTTAGGGGGTGATGCGGCCAGGAATCCCCCCAATCGTGCAGGGCTGGCCTCTACCCACCGCGCGCATGGAAGGGCCGTGAAGCCCGCAACCCACCTCCTTCCTGAAGGTGGAAGTGGCTTTCTCACGCAGCCAATACAGTGGTGCCCCGCAAGACGAATGCCTCGCAAGACGGAAAACTCGCTAGACGAAAGAGTTTTCCGTTTTGGAGGTGCTTCGCAAAACGAATCTCCTATGGGCTTGCTTCGCAAGATGACAATGTCTTGCGAGTTCCTGCGGGGTTTTTTTCCTCTCCCCCCCCCTTTTCTAAGCCGCTAAGCCGCTTATCAGCTGATCCGATAAACTGATAAACCGCTAAAAGCCGCTAATAGCGCTAATCCGCTAATCCGTCAATGGGCTTGATTCGCAAGACGAAAAAACCGCTAGACGAAGAGAATCACAGAACAGATTTTTTTCGTCTTGCGAGGCACCACTGTATTTGGAGATGAAACATTATGTCGTAAAAACAAAAAACAAAAAAAATGCAATATTCCTGGGCGTGTGCAGAGTGCCTTTCCTTCACGCCTGAGCAATTCTCGCGAAGGAAATGGTGATAGTTGCACAGCGTGCATTCATCCTTACAATATGTGGAGACAAAAACAGCCATCCTTTGACATTCAGACTTCTCTGAATTTTGCAATCTGAGAAAACTGTGAAGAAATGCAGGTGCCTGGGGTTAAAGGGAACCTAAAGATTATAGACGGGGAAGACTTCTTATTTTGAAATGTAAATTAGAAAATCTAATTTAAAAAATTATACACACAGAGAGGGGGGGGCGGGTACCATGGTTCTCAAGCTTAATCCATTCCGGAAGTCCATTCCAAAACATAAACCGAGGCACGCTTTCCCATAGAAAGTAATGCAGAATGGATTAATCGGTTCCAGACTTTTAAAACCAACCCCTAAAACAGCAATTTACCATGAATTTTATTATGAATTAGACACAAGATCTACCCACTTTGGAAGAATGGCAGATGAAGGTGATAGACTATATGGAATTGGCAGAAATGACTGGCAGAATCCGAGACCAGGGAGAAGAGTCGGTGGAAGAAGATTGGAAGAAATTTAAAGATTACTTACAGAAATATTGTAAAATTAATGAATGTTAGAATGATGTTGGATAGAAATTAAGTGGTTTCTAGCTGTAATGCTTTAAGAGAATATGAAACAAAGGTCTATAAATGGGTAAGAGCTTAATGGTAAGGATTTGCTGAACTAATAAATTTAAGTGGAATACAAAAAAGGGAGGTATGAGGAGGTCCGGGGAAATAAGCTTAAGGAAAATAAGATTAATGTGTTTTTAACTGTTTTTATTTTGCATTTCCCCCCCCCCTTTTTATTGTAATGTGTGAAAAAATCTTAATAAATATCTTATATATATATAAAAAGAATTTTATTATGAATTTTTAAAAAATCTTACCTGCACTGATGATAGTCATTGTTTGGGTGGGGGAAGAAGAAGAAGAAGAAGAAGAAGAAGAAGAAGAAGAAGAAGAAGAAGAAGAAGAAGAGGAGGAGGAGGAGGAGGAGGAAGAAACAGTTGCCTGCCAGGCTCTGACCACTGTGCTTTTCAAAGCTTTGAATTTGAGGACTTAATTTTGGGGTTATCTATATATCTATATCCTGGAATGTGGGTGACGCTGTGGGTTAAAGCACAGAAGGTCGCGGTTCGAATCCCCACAACGGGGTGAGCTCCCGTTGCTCAGTCCCTGCTCCTGCCCACCTAGCAGTTCAAAAGCACGTCAAAGTGCAAGTAGATAAATAGGTACCACTCCGGTGGGAAGGTAAACGGCGTTTCCGTGCGCTGCTCTGGTTCACCAGAAGCGGCTTAGTCCTGCTGGCCTCATGACCCGGAAGCTGTACGCCGGCTCCCTTGGTCAATAAAGCGAGATGAGCGCCGCAACCCCAAAGTCGGCCGCGACTGGACCTAATGGTCAGGGGTCCCTTTACCTTTACTTTTATATATCTATATATAGGAATATATATATATGGCGGTCCACCAATCTGTATGTGATGGATTCCCTGCCTCTGAAAACAGCTAGATGGGAAGGCAACTACAATGGAGGAGGTCCATATCTGCAGGTAATGGTAAAAAGGTAAAGGACCCCTGGACGGTTAAGTCCAGCCAAAGGTGACTATGGGGTTGCGGTGCTCATCTCGCTTTTGGGCTGAGGGAGCCAGCGTTTATCCACAGACAGCTTTCCGGGTCATGTGGCCAGCAGAACTAAATGACTTCTGGCGCAATGGGACACCGTGACGGAAACCAGAGCGCACGGAAACGCCGTTTACCTTCCCGCCGGAGCGGTACCTATTTATCTACTTGCACTGGTGTGCTTTCGAACTGCTAGGTTGGCAGGAGCTGGGACGGAGCAACGGGAGCTCACTCTGTCATGGGGATCCGAACCGCCGACCTTCCGATCGGCAAGCCCAAGAGGTTCAGAGGTTTAGACCACAGCGAGACCCTCATCCGTATCTGCAGCAGCATCATGTCTCCCTGGAGCACTGGACCAGCCATGCCCCAAGCCATGTTTCGGCATTCTGTGTTCCTCTGCTTTAGTCTGAAGGCTCCGAAGTTGTGTCTTTCTTGCGCTGCTGAAAGGTTGGGTCGCAGTCACGTAACCCATTCGGCACACCCACACCAGACAGTTAAAGCCGATGTGAAACTCGTGGCTTTGCTCCAACGGCCGTAGGAACTGTTTGCCAAGGGCGCTGGGGTGGTAGCTCTGTGAAGAAGAAGAAAACTACAGTTCCCATGATCCTTTAGGGGCAAGCCATGTGCATTCAATGTGCTTTGCATATATCGAGTGGGTGCGGCTTGTGCTGGATGTTAACATCATTTTTTTTTATGTCTGGCTGTTATTATGGGTTTTATGGTTGTAATTGTGTTTTATGACATTTTAGCTGGAGAGCTTCTTAACCTTAACGGAGGCCCGTTTCACATAAATTTAGACAAGAAGCCACGACTACAAAACGAAATGGCAGGGAACCCAGAGGATAGCAGGCTCCCATGCCAGAAAGTCACAAGGCTGACTGTGGAAGAGGGACCTACCTACCAGTTTTGGTTTTCGTCCGTTTCTCTTTTTCCAAACTTCTTTTTCGTGTGTTTTTTTAAAATCCTGGGCTTTGAAGAAGTGCGAACTCAGGGTGCAAAGGGGGAACGCGCTAAGAGGAAGGCACGCTTGGCAAACCCTCACCATGACCAACTCCCGCCCAGAAACCTATGTCCACACTGTGGAAGGACGTGTGGATCCAGAATTGGCCTCCGCGGGACACCGTGACGGAAACCAGAGCACACGGAGACTCCGTTTACCTTCCCGCCACAGCTGTACCTATTCATCTACTTGCGCTGGTGTGCTTTCGAACTGCTAGGTTGGCGGGAGCTGGGACAGAGCAACGGGAGCTCACCGTGTTGTGCGGGTTCGAACCGCCAACCTTCCGATCGGCAAGCCCAAGAAGAAGAAGAAGAAGAAGAAGAAGAGTTTGGATTTGATATCCCGCCTTTCACTCTCTTTAAGGAGTCTCAAAGTGGCCAACATTCTCCTTTCCCTTCCTCCCCCACAACAAACACTCTGTGAGGTGAGTGGGGCTGAGAGACTTCAAAGAAGTGTGACTGGCCCAAGGTCACCCAGCAGCTGCATGTGGAGGAGCGGAGACGCGAACCCGGTTCCCCAGATTACGTGACTACCGCTCTTAACCACTACACCACACTGGCTCAGTGGCTAAATTTATCCCTCCCTTCCTACTGTGGAAGGACTCCACTTCATAAATCCAGCGCTTTGCTCAAAGCAAGAGAGCTCTGGTGCGCTTTGGCGCGCAGGCAGCCTTCCCTTCTGCAACAGGAAGGTGGAGGGGTGATGGGAATAGAATGACAACAGATTCCGAACCAGCAAAAGCTGTGTCTAGTTATCTCCCCGCTGCCCTCACATCCTGTCAGCCTCCTCTCAGAGGAGGGTTCTTGGATCATCCCGGCTTTTCCGCGGCTTCCACCTAAGGCCCCTTTAATACCTCAGTATCACCTCGGGGGACGCCCAGCCCGAGCCCTGACTCATCAGCAGTAAAACAAATTCCGGCTTGCAAACCAGATGTCAGCGAAAGAGGAGAGGCCATCCATCAGCCATCAGCCCCCAAGGCAAAGGTGGGGACCCGGGCGCGTGGGGCGGGGGTTGCGAGGCGCAGAGAGGTCAGGGTGCGACTCACATGCCAATGGCTGGTGGAATCATGCCCATTAGGGCCTCATCAAACCCAAATCTGGCCCTGAGCTACTGAAGGTAACGGGGCCCTTTCTATGTCCAGCTGTCCTTTGTCAACAACAAATTGCCGCTGTTTTTTGTGTTGAACATATGCTATATGGTAATTTATGGACCTAATAGGTATCTGTGGGATGTGGGGGGCGCTGTGGGTTAAACCACTGTGCCGCTTGGGCTTGCCGATCAGAAGGTCAGCGGTTCAAATCCCTGTGACGGGGTGAGCTCCCGTTCCTCGGTCCCAGCTCCTGCCAACCTAGCAGTTCAAAAGCACGTCAAAGTGCAAGTAGATAAATAGGTACCACTCCGGCGGGAAGGTAAACGGCATTTCAATGCGCTGCTCTGCTTCGCCAGAAGTGGCTTAGTCATGCTGGCCACATACCCGGAAGCTGTGCGCTGGCTCCCTCGGCCAGTAAAGCGAGATGAGCGCCACAACCCCAGAGTCGGCCACGACTGGACCTAGTGGTCAGGAGTCCCTTTACCTTTACCTTTTATGTGTTAATTTATGGACCGAATAGGTACAGTCATAGCTTGCTGCAGGTTGAGCATTTTTGGGTTGCAAACCGCACCTAACCCGGAAGTTCCGGGTTTCGGCACTCGGGCATGTGCAGAAGCGCAAAATGATGTCATGCTCATGCGTAGAAGCGCCAAATCAATGTGGCGCTTCAGGCTGTGAATGCTGTGGGTTGCAAACGTGCCTCCCGCATGGATCATGTTCACAACCAGAGGTATGACTGTATCTGTGGGACGCGGGTGGTGCTGTGGGTTAAACCACAGAGTCTAGGACTTGCCAATCAGAAGGTCAGTGGTTCGAATCCCTGCAGTGGGGTGAGCTCCCATTGCTCAGTCCCAGCTCCTGCCAACCTAGCAGCTCAAAAGCACATCAAAGTGCAAGTAGATAAATAGGTCCCACTCCGGCGGGAAGGTAAACGGCATTTCCATGCACTGCTCTGGTTTCGCCAGAAGCGGCTTAGTCCTGCTGGCCACAAGACCTGGAAAAACAGTCTGTGGAAGTGGACAGACGCCGGCTCCCTCGGCCTGTAAAGCGAGATGAGCGCTGCAAACCCAGAGTCATTCGCGACTGGACTTAATGGTCAGGGGTCCCTTTACCTTTAATAGGTATGCATGGTATGATTATTTCCCACCTAGTCATTTTGACACTTTGGGCACCCTATTTGCGAAATTTAGCAATTCCAAAATACAGATGTGCTCTCGCTCTCGCAAGATTGAAAAGACTGCCTTCGGCTGGACTTGAGGGTCAGTTTCAGAAAATTCCACTGGAAAAACAGTTATGTCCCTGTGGAGATGGCAGTATTGAGTCAGTGGCTCGTATGTTTCTGGCTTGAACGCTTTATAAAGATTTGAGGAGTGATGTTATTACCCATGCTGGGTCGCTCAACCTTTGCTACTTTGCAGAACAAGATGATCAAGTGACAGCAAAAACTGCAAGGTTTTTAGCGGAGGCAATTAGTAAAAGATCTATTATTTGATTATTGATGTAAACCCCCAGAATGTATTTCCTATAGTTAAGTTTTTACCTCTATCATCAGTGCATTTTATTTCATTTTATTTTATTGCTATGGCTAGTGGGATCCACTGCAGATGGTGACAGCAGTCACGAAATTAAAAGACGCCTGCTCCTTGGGAGAAAGGCGATGGTTTTCCCAGTAGTGATGTATGGAAGTGAGAGCTGGACCATAAAGAAGACTGATCGCCGAAGAATGGATGCTTTTGAATTCTGGTGCTGGAGGAGACTCTTGAGAGTCCCATGGACAGCAAGAAGATCATATCCATTCTGAAGGAAATCAGCCCTGAGTGCTCACTGGAAGGACAGATCCTGAAGCTGAGGCTCCAAGACTTTGGCCACCTCATGAGAAGAGAAGACTCCCTGGAAAAGACCCTGATGTTGGGAAAGATGGAGGGCACAAGGAGAAGGGGACGACAGAGGACGAGATGGTGGGACAGTGTTCTCGAAGCTACCAGCATGAGTTTGACCAAACTGCGGGAGGCAGTGGAAGACAGGAATGCCTGGCGTGCTCTGGTCCAGGGGGTCACGAAGAGGCGGACACGACTAAACGACTCAACAACAACAACAGTGGCTGATGCAAATAAAGATTGTATCTTCTAACCATCTGTTCTGAACATGGGACAACGAAGCAAATATCAATGATTTCCACTCCCCTTTCTGTTTTCGCTAGGATGTTCTGCCATCTTTCCATTGAGCTAAATTCTGCTCAGGAGAAACCCACTGAAATTAACAAATCTATCATAGTCTTGTCCATTAATTCAGTGGGTCTGTGCTGAGCAAAGCTGGCATTACATACAATTCCCAGTTCTTGGTCAGTAAAGTGGGCCAAGCACGACATTTGCTCATCTACTCGTTCCAAAACGAGTTCAGCCAGATGGTTAAAATTAAAATTTAATGCGACATTTGTTTTCCGTAAGCAAGTATTTCAACCAAACTGTTCCCTTTTCAGAGAAAATGGCGACAGGGGAGGCGGGGGCTGGGGGCGGAATAAAAATAGAAGGCAGGGTGACATTTTCCTGCATGAAGAACCCTCAACCCTGATTGGAACTTGCAAAAAATGGGTATTTCCATAGGGGACAACATTAAGAAAGGGGTCAGTATCTTTCTGACAATATCATAATGCCATTATAAAAATCTACGGTGTAACTGCACTAGGGATATCGTGCTCAACCAGAAATTGTAGAATTGTAAAGTTGGGTGCCTCCTGAGATATCGTCACAAAAATTGCCATGAGGGTTTCTGAGGCGCAAGAGGTGGATGATATCCCTGCTTTAGTCAAGATAGCAGACTAAAATGTAACTTTGCCTGGTTTTTTGGGGCATCGGTTGAGACGCGTGTTGAGATATCATCACCAAACTTGGCACACAACTTCCTGAGGTAGCGGCGGCCATTTTACCGACCTTTGGCTGCCGGCTGCCATTTTGAATCGAGACGATGAACCGAACCACAACTGCTGTGTGACTTTGCCCTTTTTTTTGACCTCGGTTCAGCTGCTTCTTAAGATGTCATCGCCAAAACCCGCATTGGGGGTCCCAAGATGGGGGTGACAAGTCAACGTTTGGACTCTGGGGGGCCATTTGGAATCAAGGTGGCAGACCGAAGCATGACTTGGCCTGATTCTGACCGGTTGGGTACGATGAACCCAAGCTGTGCCGATGAGGGCACTTCTGGAGATAACCACCGCCCAGTTTGAGGTGACTTCACCCAGTCCAAACTGGGTACAAACTGTGCTGTCACGGTCCGGTTCATGGGCAATCGAAGTCCCAGCAGGGGACGTCAGAACCGGGGGCAAGATGGTGGAGTGGGAGCAGGAACAGGGGTCCAGAAGCCAGGAAGTCAGGAAGCCAAGGGTCCGAAGGTCAGAGAGCCAGGAGTCAAAAAGCCAAGGATCCGAGGGTCAGGAAGCAAGGAGTCACGAAGCCAGGGGTCCGAGGAGCAAGAAGCAAGGAGTCACGAAGTCAGGGGTCCGAGGAGCAAGAAGCAAGGAGTCACGAAGTCAAGGGTCTGAGGAGCAAGAAGCAAGGAGTCACGAAGTCAGGGGTCCGAGGGTCAGGAAGCAAGGAGTCACGAAGTCAGGGGTCCGAGGAGCAAGAAATCAAGGAGTCACGAAGTCAGGGGTCTGAGGATCAAGAAGCAAGGAGCCACGAAGTCAGGGGTCCGAGGAGCAAGAAGCAAGGAGTCACGAAGCCAGGGGTCCGAGGAGCAAGAAGCAAGGAGTCACGAAGCCAGGGGTCTGAGGATCAAGAAGCAAGGAGTCACGAAATCAGGGGTCCGAGGAGCAAGAAGCAAGGAGTCACAAAGTCAGGGGTCCGAGGAGCAAGAAGCAAGGAGTCACGAAGTCAGGGGTCCGAGGGTCAGGAAGCAAGGAGTCACGAAGTCAGGGGTCCGAGGAGCAGGAAATCAAGGAGCCAAACACAGCAAGGCAGGAAACGTGTTGCTGTGGCAAAGAGCCAAAGGGAAATGCTGACCTTATATCCCTTCCCGGCTCTTGCCACCAGGTCCAGCGAGTTACCAAGCGGCCTCACCTGTGCAGCCATGCCTAGATTAAATGTCCTTGACTCTGCGATATTGTGGGGAAGGTACAGGGGAGTACCATATGCCCAGAGAACCTGTCATTGTGCCATGGGTGTGGTTGAGTCCACCGAACACATTCTCTTGACTTGCCCTTCTTATGCAGAGCTTAGACAAAATTTTATAGACCCACTCCTATGTCAATCTAGCTTCCTATCCGGAGAAAACCAGGTTTTACACTTGCTGAATAGCGTCACTAGAGCTATACCTTCCTTGGTGGCCAAATTTCTTTTTTTAGCTTTTAAGCGTCGCAAGACTTTAATTGATTGTATTGATATGGGGCTATCTGTTTAGCCCATTTTAGTGTTGACTAAGCTCTAAAATCTTCCTGGAGCTTTTAATTGTGTATTGACAAATGTACTTTTTTCTGACTGACGGTCGAATAAAAGGTTGATGATGATGATGTGCATCCGTGCCTTGCCTCTTCAGAACAAACTTAGGAAGGCCCCAGTCCTGCAAAGTCCTACTGGTCACAGGGCCTGGTTCTTGCACACACTCCTGACACGATTTGAGGGTTATGCTTCCGATTTGAGTGCCTCTCTTCCTTTCTGAGTGGCACACTTCCATATTGAGTGCTATACTAAGGTCTGCCTGTTCTTGCTATTTGTTTTGCGTTTTGTTTTTGAGGCTTTTTTGGTTCGTTTGTTTTTGTGACTGTGTAGAACCCAGTTCAGCTACTGATCGATTCGATTGTGTGCCTGCGGAAGCGGATAAAAGCTGCAAAGCCACTTTAGACAGTGCAGGTAGGGGGAAAAAATACATTTTCATTTTTAACAACACTGTTTTATTGATTTTACACCGATGCTGGTGGCGCTGTGGGTTAACCCACAGAACCTAGGACTTGCCAATCAGAAGGTTGGCGGTTCGAATCCCCACGATGGTGTGAGCTCCCATTGCTTGGTCCCTGCTCCTGCCAACCTAGCAGTTTGAAAGCACGTCAAAGTGCAAGTAGATAAATAGGTACCGCTCCGGCGGGAAGGTAAATGGCATTTCCGTGCGCTGCTCTGGTTCGCCAGAAGCAGCTTAGTCATGCTGGCCACATGACCCGGAAGCCGTACGCCGGCTCGCTCGGCCAATAAAGAGAGATGAGCGCCGCAACCCCAGAGTCGGCCGCGACTGGACCTAATGGTCAGGGGTACCTTTACCTTTACATTGTTCATTGCTTTCATTTTATGGATCAAAGGTCTTGTTAGATAGTAAAAATCATGTTAAATTGCTGTTTTAGGGGTTGGTTTTAAAATTCTGGAACGGATTAATCCATTTTGCATTGCTTTCTATGGGAAAGAGTGCCTTGGTTTTGGAACGCTTTGGTTTTGGAACAGACTTCCGGAACGGATTAAGTTTGAGAACCAAGGTACCACTGCATTGAGACCGACAGGGGCAACAAGTATTGTTCCCGAAAGCGTTAAGTCCTCCCTGGAGTCCGGCCACTATTCGCCCCCCAAAATAGCCCATACCACGTGACCTCCCTGTAAATCTAAGGGTTGTACGAAGAAGAGAAATCTCAGTGCTTTTTTGCGACTCTGGTTTGAAACACCGGCGCTGTGTATATTTTTCATAGGATTTAAATTCCTTGACATCAGCCTTTATATAGCTGACCTGGATTTAGGATTATTATGATTAATATGGCATGTTTCCCCATGGTACAGTTTTGACCATTTAAAGCGTCTTCTGGCTTTGGAAAGGTGTGGGGTCAGGAGAAGGTTTTTTTCTGGCTGGGCTCCCCAACTTGCTTTCTCCTGGGGCAGGGCAGGGGTGAGAGCAAGGGGCAGGATTTTGCCCCAGGGCTGTGCGCTGATGGCTCCAGCAAAGTGTACAGTGGTGCCTCGCAAGACGAAAAGAATCCGTTCTGTGATTCTCTTCGTCTAGCGGTTTTTTCGTCTTGCGAAGCAAGCCCATTGACAGATTAGTGCTATTAGCGGCTTTTAGCGGCTTATCTGCTGATCGGATCAGCTGATAAGCGGCTTAGCGGCTTAGAAAAAAGGGGGGAAGGGGGAAAACCAGCAGGAACTCACAAGACATTGTCGTCTTGCGAAGCAAGCCCATAGGAAATTCGTTTTGCGAAGCACCTCCAAAACGGAAAACTCTTTCGTCTAGCGAGTTTTCCGTCTTGCGAGGCATTCATCTTGCGGGGCACCACTGTAATGTAATTCATGAGCAACAGGAGGCAAACACTGTTTTACTTAACATCGCTGTATAAAGATACTTACGAGGCAGATCCAAAAACTGAACTTTACTCCATGCCTCACTTGCCACATTCAAAAACTGAGCCTGCAACTGGCCTTGAGTCTGCGATTCTCCTTGCCATCATCTCTCCCTGTGGAGTTAGAAAAGTACTGCAATTCCCAGCCACCTCTTTTGCATTGACTTGTCTCTTCATTTCCAAAGGGGCGAGAAGCAAACGTCAACAACATCCATCCCTTTGCTCTGCCAGCCCCGCCAATGCAGATGTTAAGAGTTAAGCCTTTCCAGCCGTCCCCAGAAAATAAGGTTTCCAGATGGGGGAGGGGGAGGGGCTCGTGGTACCCGCTGGAGAGACGTTACGGGTGCCTTTTCTGCAAAAGAAAACCGAAATAGGACCTTTAAAGAGAAAAGGGGGTGGGGAGATGTAAGTAACAAATTACAGTGGTGCCTCGCAAGACGAAAAGAATCCGTTCTGTGATTCTCTTCGTCTAGCGGTTTTTTCGTCTTGCGAAGCAAGCCCATTGACGGATTAGCGGATTAGCACTGTTAGCGGCTTTTAGCGGCTTATCTGCTGATCGGAGCAGCTGATAAGCAGCTTAGCGGCTTAGAAAAAGGGGGGGAAAGGGGAAAAAACCAGCAGGAACTCGCAAGACATTGCCGTCTTGCGAAGCAAGCCCATAGGAAATTCGTTTTGCGAAGCACCTCCAAAACGGAAAACCCTTTCGTCTAGCGAGTTTTCCGTCTTGCGAGGCATTCGTCTTGCGGGGCACCACTGCATTTCACATTATGCTGCTTGATCCATCTGGACCTTGGAGTCCGTCGCAGCATCTCTTAAACTACCTCGCAGGCTTGTTGAGAGGATGAAATGAGGAGGCAGAGAACCATGGGCACTGCCTTGAGACCCAAGATCAAGTTGTCACATAAATGCAACAAACAAATACCGTATTTTTCGCGCTATAGGACGCACTTTCCCCCCTCCAAAAATTAAGGGAAAATGTGTGTGCGTCCTATGGAGCGAATGCAGGCTCCTTGGCTTCAGCGATAGCAACGCGAAGCCTCCAAAGCGCAGAGGGAGCGCTCCCTCCGCGCTCTGGAGGCTTTGTGTTGCTTTCGCTGAAGCCTGGAGAGTGAGAGGGGTCGGTGCGCACTGACCCCTCTCGCTCTCCAGGCTTCAGGGATAGCCGGCTGAAGCCTCCGGCGTGCAGGGGAGAGTCTCCTGGCTTTAGCGAAAGGAACCCGATGCCTTCGGAGCACAGCGCGAATTCCCGCTGCGCTCCAAAGGCTTCAGGCGGCTATCCCTGAAGCCTTCAGAGTGCGGTGGGAACTCGCGCTGCACTCCGAAGGCTTCGGGTTCCTTTTGCTGAAGCTGGGAGAGCAAGACTCTTCCGGCTTCAGCAGAGAGGAAGAGCTGCGCAGTGCCCCTTCAGCAAAGCTGTAGGAGAAATGGAAGGGGCTCTGTTTTTCCTGCCGCTCCGCTGAAGGGGCGCTGAGCAGAGAGGGGGAGATTTTTTTTTCTTCTTCTCCCCCTCTAAAACAAGGTGCGTCCTGGAACTGGCGGAAATGACTGGCAGAATGCGAGACCAGGGAGAAGAGTCGGTGGAAGAAGATTGGAAGAAATTTAAAGACTATTTACAGAAATATTGTAAAATTAATGAATGTTAGAATGATGTTGGATAGAAACTAAGTGGTTTTTACCTGCAATACTATAAGGGAATATGAAAAATGGATTACTAATAGGTAAAGATTTAATGTTACAATATTTTAAGATTAAAGATTAGGATAAATAAAGAGGGGAAGAATTTGCTGAACCAACAAACTGAATTGGAATACAAAAAAGGGAGGCGAGAGGAGGTCCGGGAAACAAGTTAATGAAAAATAAGTAATGGAAAGACTGAATTGTTTTTAATTATTTTTATTTTGTATTTTTTTCTTTTTTTCTTTTTTTGTAATATTTTGAAAATCTTAATAAATTTCTTATAAAATCTGCAATTCTTATAAAATTATGCAATCTGGGGAACCGGGTTCGCGTCTCCGCTCCTCCACCTGCAGCTGCTGGGTGACCTTGGGCCAGTCACACTTCTTTGAAGTCTCTCAGCCCCACTCACCTCACAGAGTGTTTGTTGTGGGGGAGGAAGGGAAAGGAGAATGTTAGCCACTTTGAGACTCCTTAGGGTAGTGATAAAGCGGGATATCAAATCCAAACTCTTCTTCTAAAAATAAAATAAAACAAGGTGCGTCCTATGGTCGGGTGCGTCCTATAGAGCGAAAAATACTGTAACTGTATGCAACAAAGATGATGGATTTTTCGGAGCTAGCCGACCTAACCGGAAGAGTCCGTGACCAGAAGGAGGAGGAGTATCAGGAAGATTGGATTAAATTTAAGGATTACTTAGTTAAATAGGTTAAGTTAAATTAACTGAAAACAGCTTGCAGATACTTACGGTAATTGGCTTAGGATTCTATTTAAGTTAAGTGATGAATTAATATGTTTAATTTCATAAGATGAAGATCTAAGGATGTTAATGTGTAAGTTAAATTTTATGAAAACTGTGATTTGGAAAACCGTTAACAGGACATGCAATGAAATTCAACCAAGGGGAAGCGAGGAAGTCACTTAAGAATGTTAATAAGTGTAATTTTTAACAAGGCTATGATTTATGTTTGTTTGTCTTATGCGTTTGTTTGTTTATAATGTTGTGAAAACCAATAAAAAATGGGGGGGGCAATAAATGTCTGGTTTTTTGTCTGCTTGGCTGGACAAGGTAAAGAAACTCACAAGTTTAATAAATAAATAGCAAAAAAAAAGAAAGCTTCTCTTCTACATGCCTTTGACTTTTTAGATTCTTTGAACACCATAATTGTTGGGGCGGGGGGGAATAAATTAAACCATTCGCTGCCTGTATATGATGTTTTCTTAGACACCGTAAGTACATTTTAGAGTTGAGCACAGCAGCTTGTAGCAATCTGGATTGAGGAACTTTGAACTGAACTGCAAACCGAATCGGAACCCAACTGGTTTGTTTTGTAAAGGGATGAACGTGAACTGGAATTAGTTCTGCTAAGGAAAAAATCTAGGTGTGAGGCTGCTCAGTCACCCAGCTGGTCGGGCAGGTCCCTGCGGAATAAAGGAAGGAGTCCAGCCAACCGGAGCAAATAGCTGTAGACCAAAGTTGATTGCGCAATAGGTTCAAAGAGCAAATTTGAACCCCGAGGATGGGGTGACAAGGACTTTTAAAACTTTCCCACCACATCCCAGAATACAGTTCGAAGGGGAGGGGTTAACCTTGGCAAACATGTCCAGACAAGTCCTTGGTACCAGATTAGCACAAGCGGACATGGCGGGGCAAGACTCAGGTATAAGATGAGCATAGACAAATATGTCTTAAGTACCCACCACCCAAAAGTACAACAGAAGTCCCTTTGCATGTCTGGAGCCTGAGGCGAGTCAGGTGATGAGATTTGGCTACCCTTGGCTAACAATGAGCCCAGAAATTGTCACCTCTGGCAACTTCCTGGAGTCCTTTTTCAAGGGGAAAATAGCTTTGGAATGGAGGAAACTGGGAAAGGAGATGATTTTATATTATTTTTAAAGCTAGGTAACTTCCCTGAGCTGTCAAGTTGAAAGGATACATTCAGGCATAATCTTTGTAATATTTAACTTTGAAGATGTGCCCCCCCCCCGCCGCCGGTAATTTCCGTAACAGTCCCTTTGGAGAAAGGTTGAACTAGAACAGGCAAACTGGGCCCTCCAGATGTTTTGGGACTACAACTCCCATCATCCCTAGCTAACAGGGCCAGCGGTCAGGGATGATGGGAGTTGTAGTCTCAAAACATCTGGAGGGCCGAGTTTGCCTATGCCTGAACTACAACCAGCTTTTGTGAAAAGAGCTTTCCAAACTCTCCCCCCCCCCGCCCCCCGCTCTGCTTCTATGTTTTCTCTTCTGCAGCGAGTCTGGTTCAGATTAAGATGTTTGCTTTAGCAGCTACTGACTGACCAGGACGGTCTGCATTTTACAGTTTGTTGTTGCTCTTTTGATGCTCCAAGTCATTTTATTTCTTTTCTCCACAAAGTCACCCTGAACCTCAAACGAGGTATCATTACTTAGAGAAGGGGTGGGGTGGGCTTCCCGCCCCTTCTCTCTCACCCTCTGGACTTTGCTAGGCCAGGCAAGGGAGGGAGAGGGTGAAATTCTGCCCATCCCATTCCCCTCCTGTCTCCAGTCTTAAATTCGCTTCTCCGTCTTTCCAGATCCCATCTGGTCACATCCAATACCATACATGTACAGCTCTCTTATACCACTTTAAGAGTCGTAAAGGGACCCTTGACCATTAGGTCCAGTCGTGACCAACTCGGGTTGTGGCGCTCATCTCGCTTTACTGGCCGAGGGAGCCGCCGTACAGCTTCCAGGTCATGTGGCCAGCATGACTAAGCCGCTTCTGGCGAACCAGAGCAGCGCATGGAAACGCCGTTTACCTTCCCACCGGAGCGGTACCTATTTATCTACTTGCACTTTGACATGCTTTCGAACTGCTAGGTTGGCAGGAGCAGGGACCGAGCAACGGGAGCTCACCCCGTCACTGTGGGGATCCGAACCGCCGACCTTCTGATTGGCAAGCCCTAGGCTCTGTGGTTTAACCCACAGCGCCACCCACGTCCCTTATCTGAAGAACATAGGAATGTCCTATTTAATACTAACAACAACAGCAATAAAAAATACAGTGGTGCCTTGGTTCTCAAACGCCTTGGTACTCAAACAACTTGGAACCCAAACACTGCAAACCCGGAAGTAAGTGTTCCGGTTTGCAAACTTTTTTCGGCAGCTGAACGTGCTCCGTTTTGAGTGTTACGCTTCCAATTTGCGTGCCAAACTTCCATTTTAAGTGCTAGACTGAGGTCTGTCTGCTTTTGCTATTTATTTTGCATTTTTGTTTTTGCGGCTCTTTTTGTGTGTGTGGAACCCAGTTCAGCTACTGATGGATTGATTGTGTGGCTGCAGTACATTGTTTATTGCTTTCCTTTTATGGATCAATGGTCTCGTTACATAGTAAAATTCATGTTAAGTTGCTGTTTTAGGGGTTGCTTTTAGAAGTCTGGAAGGGATTAATCCGTTTTGCATTACTTTCTATGGGAAAGCGCGCCTTGGTTTTGGAACGCTTCTGTTTTTGAACAGACTTCCGGAACGGATTAAGTTTGCGAACCAAGGTACCGCTGTTAGAATTTTATACTCTGCTCATCTGATTGGGCTGCCCCAGCCACTCTGGGCAGCTTCCAACATACATAAAAACATAATAAAACACTGAATGTTTAAAAACTTCCGTATACAGGGCTGCCTTCAGATGTCTTCTAAAGGTTGTATAGTTCCTTATCTCCTGGGCTCGGGGGTTGCACAACTCCAAACCCTTTTTCCGATGCAAATTGCCGATCAGAAGGTCAGCGGTTTGAATCCCCACAATGGGGTGAGCTCCCGTTGCTCAGTCCCTGCTCCTGCCAACCTAGCAGTTCGAAAGCATGTCAAAGTGCAAGTAGATAAATAGGTACCACTCTGGCGGGAAGGTAAACAGTGTTTCCGTGCGCTGCTCTGGTCCGCCAGAAGCGGCTTAGTCCTGCTGGCCACATGACCCAGAAGCTGCACGCTGGCTCCCTCAGCCAATAAAGCGAGATGAGCGCCGCAACCCCAGAGTCGTCCACGACTGGACCTAATGGTCAGGGGTCCCTTTACCTTTAAGGAAAAGCGAGACATTCCAAGATCAAATGGGACGGCTTCTGTAAATTTGGGACTGTCCCTGGAAAATCAGGACACTTGGAGGGTCAGCAGCTGGATGCGGAAGGAGATGGGTGACTTGAGGGCTGGCCAGATGGAAAAGTCTAGAAGACCACATTTGGCCTCCAGACCTGAGAGTCCCCAATCTCTCCTGAAAAGATTTTGACACCACCATCTCATACGGTCACAAGAACATTGCTTTCTCGCGGCAGTTTATCAGTGTGGACTCAGCAGCATGGACAGAAAGATCTGCTCATCAGGTACAAACCACGCCCCTCATCCCCAAGTTCCCAGCTGGTTTGGTCAGTGCTCCCCGCACTCTTCGTTCCAGGACTTTGAAGCCACTGGTTCGAGTCCTACCCTCTGGCAGCAATTTTTCAGTGCGGACTCAGCAGCAGGGGCAGGAAGCTGCAAGTGAAATAAAGGAGCTGAAATATGGAGCCAGCTGTGTTCATCCTCCGAGTCTGGAGCTGATATTAATTAGCTGTTTTAATTTTAATGTTTTTACGCTGCTGCCTTCTGCGTTTGATTTTTGGGATATTATCGGAACTTATTGCTTTGGATTTTAGACTGGGTGTCTCATATGTTCGGGTTTTATCTGATGCAAGTCACCTCCAGCTTACATTTTTTGTGCTTAGAAGATCGGTAACTTGTCTTCTAGGACAATGTCCAGTTTAGAAAGGAAAGCAGGGTGTGGATGATTATTAAAGTTCTTATCTCGGTTGAATCAGGATTCAGGCAGGGCTGAGATGCAGAGGCAGAAAGCTAATTCTGTTTAACAAATTTCACTCGGTAAGTTCAAAAACCTCTGGAAAAACCCAGAAGCAGTTCCCATAAAGCCTTGACACAGTCGTTCATATGTTGCTTGCTTTACGGATAGACTACTGCAATGCCCTTCATGTGGGGCTTCCCTCGCCGTTGACCCAGAACTGGCAGAATGCTGCAACACAATTGCTGACAGAAGTGAGGTCTTGTTAGAATGCAATGCCTGTGCTCAGAGATCTTCACTGCTTGCCGATTTGCTGCTGGACCAGTTCTGTGGTTTTGCTAGTAGTATATAAAACCCTTAACAACTTGGGACCAGTTCACTTACGAGATCATAGAATTGTAGAGTGCCTGGCGTGCTCTGGTCCAGGGGGTCATGAAGAGTGGGACACAACTAAACGACTAAACAACAACAACAATTGGAAGGGACCCAACTGGAATCTAGTCCAATCCTCTGCAATGCAGGAATCTCAGCTAAAGCATCCATGACAGATGGCAGCCCAACCTCTGCTTAAAAACCTCCAAGGAAGAAGAGTCCTTCACCCCCTGAGGGAGACCCTTCCACTATCAAACGGCTCTCACCATCAGAAAGTTCTTCCTGATGTTGAGTCGGAGTCTCCTTTCTTGAAGCCATGAGTTCGAGTCCTACCCTCCAGAGCAGGAGAAAACAAGCGTGCTCCATCTTCCATGTGGCAGCCCTTCGGATATTTGAAGAAGGCTATCATGTCTCCTCTTTTCTAGGCTCAACATACCCAGATCCTTCAACCGTTCCTCATCAGGCTTGGCTTCCAGAGCCTTGATCACCTCAGTCGCCCTCCTCAGCACACCTTCCAGCTTGTCAACATCCTTCCCAAATTGTGCTGCCCAGAATTGGACACAGCATTCCAGATGTGGTCTGACGAAGGCAGAACAGAACGGGACTATGACTTCCCTTGATCCAAACACTGGAATGTTGTTGTTGTTTAGTCGTTTAGTCATGTCCACCTCTTCGTGACCCCATGGACAAGAGCACGTCAGGCACTCCTGTCTTCCACTGCCTCCCACAGTTTGGTCAAACTCAAGCTGGTAGCTTCGAGAACACTATCCAACCATCTCGTCCTCTGTCGTCCCCTTCTGCTTGCGCCCTCCATCTTTCCCAACATCAGGGTCTTTTCCAGGGAGTCTTCTCTTCTCCTGAGGTGCCAAAGTCTTGGAGCCTCAGCTTCAGGATCTGTCGTTCCAGTGAGCACTCAGGGCTGATTTCCTTCAGAATGGAGAGGTTTGATCTTCTTGCAGTCCATGGGACTCTCAAGAGTCTCCTCCAGCACCATAATTCAAAAGCATCCATTCTTCGGCCATCAGCCTTCTTTATGGTCCAGCTCTCACTTCCACACATCACTACTGGGAAAACCATAGCTTTAACTATACGGACCTTTGTTGGCAAGGTGATGTCTCTGCTTTTTAAGATGCTCTCCAGGTTTGTCATTGCTTTTCTCCCAAGAAGCAGGCGTCTTTAATTTCGTAGCTGCTGTCTCCATCTGCCATGATCATGGAGCCCAAGAAAGTAAAATCTCTCACTGCCTCCATTTCTTCCCCTTCTATTTGCCAGGAGGTGATGGGACCAGTGGCCAGGATCTTCGTGGAATAGCATCAGCCTTTTTTCCTGTTGCATCAACACTCTTGACTCATCTTGTGGTCCACCAAGTCCTTTTCACGTCTACCACTAGCAAGCCAGGTGCCCCCCATCTAAGTAGAGGCTTGGCGGGCGTCTGTCAGGGTTCCTCTCTTGTCGTCTTCCATGGGGTGGACTAGATGAACCCTTAGGTGCCTCGCCGCTCAAGATTCCTGCGATTCAGCGGCGTTTTGCTGGGGGAATGAGGCCTCGGCTGGAAGGCAAGCCTTTTCCTTTCCTCCTTTTGCAAAGAGAGCCGTCACGGCTTTGGACACATGTGCCCAACATGTGGCTACCCCAATAAAAACAGTTGCCCTTAGCAACAGGAACTTGAAAGCTTTTTGCTATTTCCTCTGAGTTATTGGTACGAAGAAAGCGGGGAGGGAGGGCGAATCCAGGCTGGGAAGCGATGGCTTAGCGGGGGGGGGGGGGGAAGTTGTGCCAGACAATAAATTTTCAGGGGAGGGGAGTGCATGCGTGAGAGAGTAAGGGGATGGTGTCCGCTGCCATGGGAGTGATCTGTACGGCTGGAGGCAGATGACGGGTTTATATTCCTAGCGCTGAAAGGACTATGATAGAGACATCATGGGCTGTGTACACACCATATTGCCTCTGGCAAACAGATTTCGCAAGTCTTTGTTGCGGCGCCTCCAGAGTTGACGGACGGGCAAAGGAAATGGGTGCATGCTCATTTTATTTTATTTTATCTTATTTTATTTTATATTTTTTCCTTTCTAAAACTTATTTTTCAAGTTTCAGAAAATGCATATAATGTTGTTGTTG
>NC_139572.1:5533443-5535926 GCF_965112155.1 Podarcis liolepis | reverse complement strand
CATTTCATTAATTTCTCTATTACTTTTAATAGTCCTTCACTAATTCACTTCATACTTTTCTCTGCAATATTTCACATAGTCCTCCTTACAAAACTTCTTGCAATCCTACTAGTGCAATCTGCTGATTACAATTGCTTTTCAAATAGTTCACATATTTACTCCAGTCCTCTGAGAATCTTTGATCCTGCAGGTTTCGAATCTTTCCTGTCACCTTGTCTAATTCTGCATAGTCCATTAATTTCGTCTGCCATTCCTCTTTTGTCAGTAGTTCTTCTTGTTTCCATTTCTGTTCCGATAGTACTCTTGCTGCCGGTATTGCATATAAAAACAGTTTATTATCCTGTCTATTAGGTGGGAGTTTCCTCAAGGACTATCTTTTAACTTCAGAGGAAAGAAAGTTAAAATCAGAACAGCAGAAGACCAACAAAAGTTTCTGAAGGACTACGAAGAGGACCTTCAAAAGGGAGCAGCAGGATCTTGGCCACCACCTCCGCCTGTACCTATACCGACACCTGCATCCTCGGGATCAGAGGAAAAAGAAGAGACGCCACTATAAGACTAACAGATTGATCCAGGATGTCTCTGCAGCTGCTTAGTTGGAACATTAATGGCGGGAATTCCCCGGAAAAAAGAAGAAAAATCTTTCATATATTGAAAAAAGAACAATTGGACATCATTTGCTTGCAGGAAACGCATGTGACTAGGCTCCATAGGAAAGTGTTAATTAACAAAAGACTAGGCCAAGAATTTATTTC
This sequence comes from Podarcis liolepis, assembly GCF_965112155.1. Classification (NCBI taxonomy): domain Eukaryota; kingdom Metazoa; phylum Chordata; class Lepidosauria; order Squamata; family Lacertidae; genus Podarcis; species Podarcis liolepis. The sequence goes on along the minus strand of NC_139572.1, from coordinate 5,535,171 downwards.
ATCGGACAGAGTTAAGAAAAGAGGTGTGGTGATCTATGCAAAGGAGAGCCTGTCACCAAATTTTTTATTTAAAGATGAGCAAGGAAGAATTTTGGCAATTGAAATACAGACACAAGGAGAAAATTTTTTGATATTAGGAATATATGCACCAAATGAGGGGAAATCAGAATTTTACAAGAAGCTGCATGAGATAACGCTGGATTATCTGGACTATACCAACATCATTATGATGGGGGATATGAATGGGGTGGTCTCTACAAATATGGACAAAATATGGCCTGGGACTTTCGGGATGTTTTTGTTTGAAGAGCGTAAGTTCCTCTGTGGGACATACCAGGAGAGGCGGTCCCGTAGGTACAAGGGTCCTAGGCCGTGCACAGACACCATTTGGATGGCAATGCCCATTAACTTGGGAGGGGGGTCCTGGCCCCCTAAAATATTTTATTGGGGGGCAAAGACTCCTTGGCTCTTATGAGTGTTACAGCAACATCCCTGAAGATGTTGACAAGCTGGAAGGTGTTCAGAGGAGGGTGACCAAGATGATCAAGGGTCTGGAAACCAAGCCTGATGAGGAACGGTCGAAGGAGCTGGGTATGTTTAGCCTGGAAAAGAGGAGACTGAGAGGAGATACGAGAGCCATCTTCAAATATCTCAAGGGCTGTCAGAGGGAACAAGCTTGTTTTATCCTGCTCTGGAGGGCAGGACTCGAACCCATGGCTTCAAGTTACAAGAAAGGAGATTCTGACTAAACATTCAGAAGAACTTTCTGATGGTGAGAGATGTATGACAATGGAACAGTCTCCCTCGGGAAGTGGTGGACTCTCCTTCCTTGGAGGTTTTCAAGCAGAGGTTGGATGGCCATCTGTCATGGATACTTCAGTTGAGATTCCTGCATTGCAGAGGGTTTGACAAGATGACCCTTAATTGTCTATGATTCTATGAAATGCGGAAGATCCCGGGTTAAAACACTTCCCCTCCTTCCAGCTTAAAGGGTTCCATACAGCAGAGCTGGGATTGGCTCCCTGAGTGAAGAGCTGCTGAATCAGAGCAAGTGATCCACCCTATCACCTTGCTTACCACGGTAGCTTATCAAATGCCTTTTGGGAAGCCCATTGCCAGAATATCAAGGCAACAGTCTTCTTACTAACATAGGAAGTTGTCTGCACCAACTGGTAGCATCTTAGAGCCAGTGTGGTGTAGTGGTTAAGAGCGGTGGACTCGTAATCTGGTGAACTGGGTTCGATTCCCCGCTCCTCCACATGCAGCTGCTGGGTGACCTTGGGCCAGTCACACTTCTCGGAAGTCTCTCACCTCCCACTCACCTCACAGAGTGTTTGTTGTGGGGGAGGAAGGGAAAGGAGAATGTTAGCCGCTTTGAGACTCCTTCGGGTAGTGATAAAGCGAGATATCAAATCCAAACTCTTCTTCTTCTTGCTAGGGAGTCTTTTCTGGCCCTACCCAGAAATGCAAAGGATTGAACCTGAGGGCCTCTGCACACAAAGCAGATGTTCCACTGCTGAGTTACTGGCCTTTCCCCCATTGTTTGGCATTTACAGGTAGAATGCTCCTGTACAGGGAGATCCCAGACAACCACCATAACTAATAAAAAGAGGTCGTCCCCAGGGAGAACTGGGGGTTACATTTGTTTATCGAGTCTGCTGTTTGGCTCCTCCAGATTACCAGGGGGAAATGCCTGGCCAGAGAGGGATCCCACTTCTGACACCACGT